>NC_139230.1:106748721-107348721 GCF_977018435.1 Lepisma saccharinum
ACAAGGTAAGGATAATGATTTTGATTGGTTCTTGACTTTTGGCGGGAAGATAAGAGAATCCAATAGCTTTTAGATATCGATTAACCGGAAGAGATTGGAAATATTGGAAAAAGAGCATAGCATAATTTTTGTTCTGTCCTGTGCAATTATCGCAGAAGATTCGCAAGGTGTCCACTGTTTTATTTAAGGGTGCTTCGAAATATTGTGGGAAAACGCGATTCAAAAAATGCGAGACGAAGGATACAATTTGATTTGATCCTTTGCCATACTCACATTCCAACCAACGGTAGAAGTGAACAGTGTCCTTGATAAGTTGACCATTGGAGTCATGTATAACAACACAAAATATTTAGTACCACAGCTGACGGGAGTAGTAAGCTTCATTTACTTCAGTTCTAGGAAGCGGTTGATTTTGTATCATGTCAAACGTAAGGGCAACACTTTGAGGGGGTCGAGGATCCAGTTCCGGCTCTTCTTTCATGAATCAAGTAATTCACTAAACACACTTTCTTTTCCTCTTCATGTTTGACGAATCTTCATTCTGTTTTAAGCCTCACGCATTCACTATACACGTCAGTTTTCTTAGAACCAAAGCCAAAATTAAATTTGTGACTAAAATAGTGCCAATACATACCATATTTGCAGTCCAAATCATTATATTTTTCTTTGTACATTTTCCACATGGTTTTGATGCATAAACTTGACGGTAAGTATGATCTCCAAGGTGTATTTTCCTACCATAATGACTTTCTACACATTTAAACTGTTTTATGTGTTCAACTATTCTTGTCACTCTCTCCCGATGTGCAATATTCACACGTGACACCCCTCGTTTTTCCACTATTTCTTCATCTAGCTTAGTAATTTGCTGGGCTGCGAGCTCAACTTTCCTGTGATGCACAGAAATAATGCTCATGAAAGTAGCTTTGCACAATTGAGTAGGATCTAGCTGCCCTTGTACATATAAGAGTGTACTACAATTTTTCAGCCTTTTTTAATTTTTTGCATCTACACGGCGCCTTTTCACAAGATTCACTCTCACATTTCGTTGTATAAATTTCGTCTGATCTGCAGCACTAGTTAGTTCCCAATACTTTCTATGAAACTCGTCAACTTCTTCTTCTGTAAGTTAACTTGCTTTACAAAACGATTTGTCTTCATGCTTGCATGCAATGAAAAATCCTTTCTTTCTAGCTTCCCACCTTTTTATCTTAGTAGTATTTCTCTTCAGCAATTCAGGTTTGAACGTCTTTTCCGAGCATGTTCTGGATATGTCTCAGTACAAGTAGTCCAAGCATCTTCATCACTTAATGCTTCTTCTCTACCAGATATCATTATGATATATATTAAAACTCGTTTACAAAACATTCGTATATCAGAAACAGTACGCGAAGTTGAGTGTTCAACATCAACAGCAAATTCATTGTTTTAAAACAAGCACTCTCTAGAAACAGAGCTGCGTCAACAATGAACTTGATAACAATCTTATGTGCAGTGTTGCAGAGCGTGCAGGGTTGCCAAACGTTGCTTCAATATATACGATTTACAAATCTTGATAACCCTTACATTTCAGTGCTTTGAAATAATCTGAAAAGTAAACGTTTGTTCTCCGAGTTGGATACAGTACTTTTTGCCACGAAAGGAAAGTTGACATATGAACACAATGCAGGATATAGTACATTATGACATGAAACAAGGATATAGTATTTTTTGTACAAATTAAAAAGGAGGATATGTGGCCTACATAGAAAAACAGTCTTGACGTGACCACCAGACGAAGTGGAGCCTGAGCAACTCATAACTCTCCCTGGCAACTTCATGTACAGTCAACGGCAAAGATGATGGTAGGTAAATTTTCCACCGCTATTTAAATAATTTTCATTCTACATCCTCTGTTCTTATAAGGAATTAAACTATGTTAGTTCGAAGCAGGCATCGTTCTCTGCTTATTGACGTCATTATTTCAATTCATTGTCATCACAATGTGTAATACAGACCGAATTAAAATGGTGGTGGACAATTCGCCTACTGTTTCTTTCGCCGTTGGGTGTAAAGAGGTCCTTGTGACCGACAGACGGAGGTAGAACCAGCCTCTGAAACGTTGGTAATTTTTAAAATTAACACAGTGGTTAAAAGTCCAAAACTAAGAATGAAGGTTAAGTAATTAATTTACATTTCTCGCCGACGTCCGTGGCGGAGTGGTTATACCACTGCGTTGAGATGCCAGTGGTCCCGGGTTCGAATCCTGGGCTCGAATGAGGGTCCTTTCATCAATTTAATCATATCATCACTCATCCTCATCTTCTCGATTAGCCAAAAGGGACAGAAAAGCGAAGTACGACGTAAAATAATCTAAATCAATAAAGTGAATTTACTATTCATTATTCATGCAATGACCACTTGGCCTTGTTGTATAGTGGAACCACAAGGAAAGAAACCTGCGCAGACCCCATCGCGCTGGCGGGTGGGGGAAAAAGACAGGAGGAAGGAGCCTTCAGAGCGGCCAACGTCAGTGTTGCCAGACCTATTGATTTCTCGGTAGGATTCCATAATAAACTATTGCTATGGAACCTCCAACGGCCAGCTTAAAAACACGTTTCCTGCTCATCTTACTTGAACATGGAGGGGAGATGTGGAGTGGAACTTCACTCAGCCGTGAAAAGTGCTGTTTGAACTGTGAAATTATGTCAAACGCTACTCACGGGCCTCCCCGATGGCGCAGTGGTATCGTCGTCGTCTTGTAATCAAGGGGTCCCGGGTTCGATACCCGGTGGAGGCACAAGTGGTTCGGATCCCACTTTAAACTGTAGGTCCAGTCCCGATTAGCCTTACTGTGCATAAAGTGGACTTAAAACACCAAATCAAAATCAAATCAAACGCTACTCAATTGTGCTAGGACATTATTTTATTACTTTTACTACATTACTATTTTTAGATGGCTGTATTTTATCCCACCCCAAAACTCTATTTCTATTTTAGTTATTTTACGTCGCTTTTGTGCCTCTACGGGTAAGTACGACAATATGGATGAATGAAATACTGATGAAATGGATGAAGTGACACAAACACAGTGAAATGTACTTGCCTTACGAGGTAGAAACACTGACTTCGTAGCGTGGGCAAATTATGTTATACATGCATGTGTTTGTGGGTGTGTGTGTGTATTTCTAGCAGATGGGGAGGATGGATGGCACCCTAGCATAAGCGTTGCTATCTTGAATTATTGAGGAAGACATGCTGTCTAATTCACCAAATATATTTCACATACGTAATGCATTTTCTCATTATGGTGTAGGACGCGTGCCCACCCCTATCGATAACTGTACACCGAACACCAGCAGAAGGCAAATTGATTTGTTATTGTTAGCATTCGACTTGAAAGATTGTGAAAAATCGCCGACAACGAAAGATTCATCTGTGAACACAACTTTCTATCATTTCCTGTCATAAAAATTCCTCGCGATAATAGAGGCATCGCAAACCCTTTGTGTCGGTGCTGAGAAAGGGCAAATTTGAGGGTGTTTTTCACGCACCCTCTAACCAGAAAATGCGGAAGAGATGAAAGATGTTGGTCGGTTCCCTCGGGCGGTTTACTTTCTTTTGTTTGAAACATGTCCACTCCTGAAATGGAGATCTTCGGTATATGTTCGCCAAACACAGGGTGCTGGGTTTAGCACCATTGTTACAAAAGCATCTGTGACGTTTACACCGTAAACAATGCGCGCCACTCCAGCGCCGTTCATCCGCTACTATTAGATCATCGGATTTTGTAGCAGATCTTCTCGTTTCCCAAGGAACAATCTCCCGAATTTTTCAAATCTGACCAGGCAACACTGCCCCGAACACCGATAACGGCAGGGAAGTTGCGCGAACGCTTTGGACGGAAGGTTTTTTTCCTTGTGGTCGAGCTATAGTAAGGAATGTATAGATAGGTACAAATACGACGTTATTACAAAACTCAAGTACCTGCATCTTTGAGATATAAGTGTGTTGATTCCATCTGACGATAGAGAAGGGCGCAGGCAGTTAAGATACTCGTAATTCATCATAGCGTGCAAACAGGAAACGATTCGTACTTTGCATATCCTGGCAGCGGTTAAGTACAGAGCTCTTAGAAGCTTGTGACAAAGGTCAATTACGACATTAGCTCGTGATGATGGTGCATGAAAAACGCATTTCCCTTGGCAAAAATCCATTTGAAGCAATGTATTTACATAGTGAACTTGAGATAAGAACTGTGGACATGGAGAAACAGCAAATTATTTGTGAAATCATTGTGCATGAAAATTTACCTACTTTGAAATTCACAATATACTTAACGTGATAAGATGTTAACGAATTATCCTAACCATATTCACCCGGTAGCATGAATTAGGCAACCAAGCGTTCTACCCAGTTACGTTTAAACCTTCACTTCAAATACTTGTTACATCGATACTGGTTAATAATATCGTTGAGATAATCTGTATAAATATTACTATTATATTATTTATTTTTCAAAATATTACCTGTGAATATAAGAATACATCAGGTGTTTTAGTTTCGTTTGTTATGCAAAACGCTCAATAGATTCCCACTACATTTACACGAAAACTGTGGATTTACTTGATTTTTAACATTTTAATTTATGTTCGTTCACGTGTACTCACTTTAGATTTTTATCATAAATTTTGTTTAATTGATGAAAATCTTTTATTAATTATCCCTGTAGTTTATATTTGAATTCTTGAAAATAATTTAAATGTTATTAATAAATGAATGAATGATGTTCTTTTCAAGTTCTTCATTTAAGTCCCCTATATGCACGGTTGAGATTGAACCTGCAGTTTAAAGTGGAACCCGACACACTCTGTGACTCTACCAAGTGATAGACAACGATTTTGGTACAGACTGTCCCATTCCGAGCCCTTGCCTTGTCAATATACTTTCATTAATTTTATCTACAACGTCCGTGCTGTCGTTAAGTGGAAAGTTTATGAACAACAGGTCTAGAACTCTTTTCCACTTCACATCAGGTAGTAGGTCGTTGGTGTGAAAGCCATTTCAGTAGTGTGAATCCAAAGTTAACTAAGCAACGTTGAAACATCTGAAGAAGAAGCATCGATATAAAGATCTTGGTGAAGATATGTTCCAGAATCTAAAATGTCTATAGTACACCGGGGAACATTTTTTTTGTCATTTTCTCTCGCATTAGATTTTTCAATCGTTTCTATGCATATTTGCAACGCTACTACAACGCACCCCCGTATAAAAGATTTTTCCAATAGTTAACCGGAAGTGATTGGAAATATTGGAAATATCGATAGAAGAAAAATTGATTATATAACAGTATGCACAAGGTAAGGATAATGATTTTGATTGGTTCTTGACTTTTGGCGGGAAGATAAGAGAATCCAATAGCTTTTAGATATCGATTAACCGGAAGAGATTGGAAATATTGGAAAAAGAGCATAGCATAATTTTTGTTCTGTCCTGTGCAATTATCGCAGAAGATTCGCAAGGTGTCCACTGTTTTATTTAAGGGTGCTTCGAAATATTGTGGGAAAACGCGATTCAAAAAATGCGAGACGAAGGATACAATTTGATTTGATCCTTTGCCATACTCACATTCCAACCAACGGTAGAAGTGAACAGTGTCCTTGATAAGTTGACCATTGGAGTCATGTATAACAACACAAAATATTTAGTACCACAGCTGACGGGAGTAGTAAGCTTCATTTACTTCAGTTCTAGGAAGCGGTTGATTTTGTATCATGTCAAACGTAAGGGCAACACTTTGAGGGGGTCGAGGATCCAGTTCCGGCTCTTCTTTCATGAATCAAGTAATTCACTAAACACACTTTCTTTTCCTCTTCATGTTTGACGAATCTTCATTCTGTTTTAAGCCTCACGCATTCACTATACACGTCAGTTTTCTTAGAACCAAAGCCAAAATTAAATTTGTGACTAAAATAGTGCCAATACATACCATATTTGCAGTCCAAATCATTATATTTTTCTTTGTACATTTTCCACATGGTTTTGATGCATAAACTTGACGGTAAGTATGATCTCCAAGGTGTATTTTCCTACCATAATGACTTTCTACACATTTAAACTGTTTTATGTGTTCAACTATTCTTGTCACTCTCTCCCGATGTGCAATATTCACACGTGACACCCCTCGTTTTTCCACTATTTCTTCATCTAGCTTAGTAATTTGCTGGGCTGCGAGCTCAACTTTCCTGTGATGCACAGAAATAATGCTCATGAAAGTAGCTTTGCACAATTGAGTAGGATCTAGCTGCCCTTGTACATATAAGAGTGTACTACAATTTTTCAGCCTTTTTTAATTTTTTGCATCTACACGGCGCCTTTTCACAAGATTCACTCTCACATTTCGTTGTATAAATTTCGTCTGATCTGCAGCACTAGTTAGTTCCCAATACTTTCTATGAAACTCGTCAACTTCTTCTTCTGTAAGTTAACTTGCTTTACAAAACGATTTGTCTTCATGCTTGCATGCAATGAAAAATCCTTTCTTTCTAGCTTCCCACCTTTTTATCTTAGTAGTATTTCTCTTCAGCAATTCAGGTTTGAACGTCTTTTCCGAGCATGTTCTGGATATGTCTCAGTACAAGTAGTCCAAGCATCTTCATCACTTAATGCTTCTTCTCTACCAGATATCATTATGATATATATTAAAACTCGTTTACAAAACATTCGTATATCAGAAACAGTACGCGAAGTTGAGTGTTCAACATCAACAGCAAATTCATTGTTTTAAAACAAGCACTCTCTAGAAACAGAGCTGCGTCAACAATGAACTTGATAACAATCTTATGTGCAGTGTTGCAGAGCGTGCAGGGTTGCCAAACGTTGCTTCAATATATACGATTTACAAATCTTGATAACCCTTACATTTCAGTGCTTTGAAATAATCTGAAAAGTAAACGTTTGTTCTCCGAGTTGGATACAGTACTTTTTGCCACGAAAGGAAAGTTGACATATGAACACAATGCAGGATATAGTACATTATGACATGAAACAAGGATATAGTATTTTTTGTACAAATTAAAAAGGAGGATATGTGGCCTACATAGAAAAACAGTCTTGACGTGACCACCAGACGAAGTGGAGCCTGAGCAACTCATAACTCTCCCTGGCAACTTCATGTACAGTCAACGGCAAAGATGATGGTAGGTAAATTTTCCACCGCTATTTAAATAATTTTCATTCTACATCCTCTGTTCTTATAAGGAATTAAACTATGTTAGTTCGAAGCAGGCATCGTTCTCTGCTTATTGACGTCATTATTTCAATTCATTGTCATCACAATGTGTAATACAGACCGAATTAAAATGGTGGTGGACAATTCGCCTACTGTTTCTTTCGCCGTTGGGTGTAAAGAGGTCCTTGTGACCGACAGACGGAGGTAGAACCAGCCTCTGAAACGTTGGTAATTTTTAAAATTAACACAGTGGTTAAAAGTCCAAAACTAAGAATGAAGGTTAAGTAATTAATTTACATTTCTCGCCGACGTCCGTGGCGGAGTGGTTATACCACTGCGTTGAGATGCCAGTGGTCCCGGGTTCGAATCCTGGGCTCGAATGAGGGTCCTTTCATCAATTTAATCATATCATCACTCATCCTCATCTTCTCGATTAGCCAAAAGGGACAGAAAAGCGAAGTACGACGTAAAATAATCTAAATCAATAAAGTGAATTTACTATTCATTATTCATGCAATGACCACTTGGCCTTGTTGTATAGTGGAACCACAAGGAAAGAAACCTGCGCAGACCCCATCGCGCTGGCGGGTGGGGGAAAAAGACAGGAGGAAGGAGCCTTCAGAGCGGCCAACGTCAGTGTTGCCAGACCTATTGATTTCTCGGTAGGATTCCATAATAAACTATTGCTATGGAACCTCCAACGGCCAGCTTAAAAACACGTTTCCTGCTCATCTTACTTGAACATGGAGGGGAGATGTGGAGTGGAACTTCACTCAGCCGTGAAAAGTGCTGTTTGAACTGTGAAATTATGTCAAACGCTACTCACGGGCCTCCCCGATGGCGCAGTGGTATCGTCGTCGTCTTGTAATCAAGGGGTCCCGGGTTCGATACCCGGTGGAGGCACAAGTGGTTCGGATCCCACTTTAAACTGTAGGTCCAGTCCCGATTAGCCTTACTGTGCATAAAGTGGACTTAAAACACCAAATCAAAATCAAATCAAACGCTACTCAATTGTGCTAGGACATTATTTTATTACTTTTACTACATTACTATTTTTAGATGGCTGTATTTTATCCCACCCCAAAACTCTATTTCTATTTTAGTTATTTTACGTCGCTTTTGTGCCTCTACGGGTAAGTACGACAATATGGATGAATGAAATACTGATGAAATGGATGAAGTGACACAAACACAGTGAAATGTACTTGCCTTACGAGGTAGAAACACTGACTTCGTAGCGTGGGCAAATTATGTTATACATGCATGTGTTTGTGGGTGTGTGTGTGTATTTCTAGCAGATGGGGAGGATGGGTGGCACCCTAGCATAAGCGTTGCTATCTTGAATTATTGAGGAAGACATGCTGTCTAATTCACCAAATATATTTCACATACGTAATGCATTTTCTCATTATGGTGTAGGACGCGTGCCCACCCCTATCGATAACTGTACACCGAACACCAGCAGAAGGCAAATTGATTTGTTATTGTTAGCATTCGACTTGAAAGATTGTGGAAAATCGCCGACAACGAAAGATTCATCTGTGAACACAACTTTCTATCATTTCCTGTCATAAAAATTCCTCGCGATAATAGAGGCATCGCAAACCCTTTGTGTCGGTGCTGAGAAAGGGCAAATTTGAGGGTGTTTTTCACGCACCCTCTAACCAGAAAATGTGGAAGAGATGAAAGATGTTGGTCGGTTCCCTCGGGCGGTTTACTTTCTTTTGTTTGAAACATGTCCACTCCTGAAATGGAGATCTTCGGTATATGTTCGCCAAACACAGGGTGCTGGGTTTAGCACCATTGTTACAAAAGCATCTGTGACGTTTACACCGTAAACAATGCGCGCCACTCCAGCGCCGTTCATCCGCTACTATTAGATCATCGGATTTTGTAGCAGATCTTCTCGTTTCCCAAGGAACAATCTCCCGAATTTTTCAAATCTGACCAGGCAACACTGCCCCGAACACCGATAACGGCAGGGAAGTTGCGCGAACGCTTTGGACGGAAGGTTTTTTTCCTTGTGGTCGAGCTATAGTAAGGAATGTATAGATAGGTACAAATACGACGTTATTACAAAACTCAAGTACCTGCATCTTTGAGATATAAGTGTGTTGATTCCATCTGACGATAGAGAAGGGCGCAGGCAGTTAAGATACTCGTAATTCATCATAGCGTGCAAACAGGAAACGATTCGTACTTTGCATATCCTGGCAGCGGTTAAGTACAAAGCTCTTAGAAGCTTGTGACAAAGGTCAATTACGACATTAGCTCGTGATGATGGTGCATGAAAAACGCATTTCCCTTGGCAAAAATCCATTTGAAGCAATGTATTTACATAGTGAACTTGAGATAAGAACTGTGGACATGGAGAAACAGCAAATTATTTGTGAAATCATTGTGCATGAAAATTTACCTACTTTGAAATTCACAATATACTTAACGTGATAAGATGTTAACGAATTATCCTAACCATATTCACCCGGTAGCATGAATTAGGCAACCAAGCGTTCTACCCAGTTACGTTTAAACCTTCACTTCAAATACTTGTTACATCGATACTGGTTAATAATATCGTTGAGATAATCTGTATAAATATTACTATTATATTATTTATTTTTCAAAATATTACCTGTGAATATAAGAATACATCAGGTGTTTTAGTTTCGTTTGTTATGCAAAACGCTCAATAGATTCCCACTACATTTACACGAAAACTGTGGATTTACTTGATTTTTAACATTTTAATTTATGTTCGTTCACGTGTACTCACTTTAGATTTTTATCATAAATTTTGTTTAATTGATGAAAATCTTTTATTAATTATCCCTGTAGTTTATATTTGAATTCTTGAAAATAATTTAAATGTTATTAATAAATGAATGAATGATGTTCTTTTCAAGTTCTTCATTTAAGTCCCCTATATGCACGGTTGAGATTGAACCTGCAGTTTAAAGTGGAACCCGACACACTCTGTGACTCTACCAAGTGATAGACAACGATTTTGGTACAGACTGTCCCATTCCGAGCCCTTGCCTTGTCAATATACTTTCATTAATTTTATCTACAACGTCCGTGCTGTCGTTAAGTGGAAAGTTTATGAACAGCAGGTCTAGAACTCTTTTCCACTTCACATCAGGTAGTAGGTCGTTGGTGTGAAAGCCATTTCAGTAGTGTGAATCCAAAGTTAACTAAGCAACGTTGAAACATCTGAAGAAGAAGCATCGATATAAAGATCTTGGTGAAGATATGTTCCAGAATCTAAAATGTCTATAGTACACCGGGGAACATTTTTTTTGTCATTTTCTCTCGCATTAGATTTTTCAATCGTTTCTATGCATATTTGCAACGCTACTACAACGCACCCCCGTATAAAAGATTTTTCCAATAGTTAACCGGAAGTGATTGGAAATATTGGAAATATCGATAGAAGAAAAATTGATTATATAACAGTATGCACAAGGTAAGGATAATGATTTTGATTGGTTCTTGACTTTTGGCGGGAAGATAAGAGAATCCAATAGCTTTTAGATATCGATTAACCGGAAGAGATTGGAAATATTGGAAAAAGAGCATAGCATAATTTTTGTTCTGTCCTGTGCAATTATCGCAGAAGATTCGCAAGGTGTCCACTGTTTTATTTAAGGGTGCTTCGAAATATTGTGGGAAAACGCGATTCAAAAAATGCGAGACGAAGGATACAATTTGATTTGATCCTTTGCCATACTCACATTCCAACCAACGGTAGAAGTGAACAGTGTCCTTGATAAGTTGACCATTGGAGTCATGTATAACAACACAAAATATTTAGTACCACAGCTGACGGGAGTAGTAAGCTTCATTTACTTCAGTTCTAGGAAGCGGTTGATTTTGTATCATGTCAAACGTAAGGGCAACACTTTGAGGGGGTCGAGGATCCAGTTCCGGCTCTTCTTTCATGAATCAAGTAATTCACTAAACACACTTTCTTTTCCTCTTCATGTTTGACGAATCTTCATTCTGTTTTAAGCCTCACGCATTCACTATACACGTCAGTTTTCTTAGAACCAAAGCCAAAATTAAATTTGTGACTAAAATAGTGCCAATACATACCATATTTGCAGTCCAAATCATTATATTTTTCTTTGTACATTTTCCACATGGTTTTGATGCATAAACTTGACGGTAAGTATGATCTCCAAGGTGTATTTTCCTACCATAATGACTTTCTACACATTTAAACTGTTTTATGTGTTCAACTATTCTTGTCACTCTCTCCCGATGTGCAATATTCACACGTGACACCCCTCGTTTTTCCACTATTTCTTCATCTAGCTTAGTAATTTGCTGGGCTGCGAGCTCAACTTTCCTGTGATGCACAGAAATAATGCTCATGAAAGTAGCTTTGCACAATTGAGTAGGATCTAGCTGCCCTTGTACATATAAGAGTGTACTACAATTTTTCAGCCTTTTTTAATTTTTTGCATCTACACGGCGCCTTTTCACAAGATTCACTCTCACATTTCGTTGTATAAATTTCGTCTGATCTGCAGCACTAGTTAGTTCCCAATACTTTCTATGAAACTCGTCAACTTCTTCTTCTGTAAGTTAACTTGCTTTACAAAACGATTTGTCTTCATGCTTGCATGCAATGAAAAATCCTTTCTTTCTAGCTTCCCACCTTTTTATCTTAGTAGTATTTCTCTTCAGCAATTCAGGTTTGAACGTCTTTTCCGAGCATGTTCTGGATATGTCTCAGTACAAGTAGTCCAAGCATCTTCATCACTTAATGCTTCTTCTCTACCAGATATCATTATGATATATATTAAAACTCGTTTACAAAACATTCGTATATCAGAAACAGTACGCGAAGTTGAGTGTTCAACATCAACAGCAAATTCATTGTTTTAAAACAAGTACTCTCTAGAAACAGAGCTGCGTCAACAATGAACTTGATAACAATCTTATGTGCAGTGTTGCAGAGCGTGCAGGGTTGCCAAACGTTGCTTCAATATATACGATTTACAAATCTTGATAACCCTTACATTTCAGTGCTTTGAAATAATCTGAAAAGTAAACGTTTGTTCTCCGAGTTGGATACAGTACTTTTTGCCACGAAAGGAAAGTTGACATATGAACACAATGCAGGATATAGTACATTATGACATGAAACAAGGATATAGTATTTTTTGTACAAATTAAAAAGGAGGATATGTGGCCTACATAGAAAAACAGTCTTGACGTGACCACCAGACGAAGTGGAGCCTGAGCAACTCATAACTCTCCCTGGCAACTTCATGTACAGTCAACGGCAAAGATGATGGTAGGTAAATTTTCCACCGCTATTTAAATAATTTTCATTCTACATCCTCTGTTCTTATAAGGAATTAAACTATGTTAGTTCGAAGCAGGCATCGTTCTCTGCTTATTGACGTCATTATTTCAATTCATTGTCATCACAATGTGTAATACAGACCGAATTAAAATGGTGGTGGACAATTCGCCTACTGTTTCTTTCGCCGTTGGGTGTAAAGAGGTCCTTGTGACCGACAGACGGAGGTAGAACCAGCCTCTGAAACGTTGGTAATTTTTAAAATTAACACAGTGGTTAAAAGTCCAAAACTAAGAATGAAGGTTAAGTAATTAATTTACATTTCTCGCCGACGTCCGTGGCGGAGTGGTTATACCACTGCGTTGAGATGCCAGTGGTCCCGGGTTCGAATCCTGGGCTCGAATGAGGGTCCTTTCATCAATTTAATCATATCATCACTCATCCTCATCTTCTCGATTAGCCAAAAGGGACAGAAAAGCGAAGTACGACGTAAAATAATCTAAATCAATAAAGTGAATTTACTATTCATTATTCATGCAATGACCACTTGGCCTTGTTGTATAGTGGAACCACAAGGAAAGAAACCTGCGCAGACCCCATCGCGCTGGCGGGTGGGGGAAAAAGACAGGAGGAAGGAGCCTTCAGAGCGGCCAACGTCAGTGTTGCCAGACCTATTGATTTCTCGGTAGGATTCCATAATAAACTATTGCTATGGAACCTCCAACGGCCAGCTTAAAAACACGTTTCCTGCTCATCTTACTTGAACATGGAGGGGAGATGTGGAGTGGAACTTCACTCAGCCGTGAAAAGTGCTGTTTGAACTGTGAAATTATGTCAAACGCTACTCACGGGCCTCCCCGATGGCGCAGTGGTATCGTCGTCGTCTTGTAATCAAGGGGTCCCGGGTTCGATACCCGGTGGAGGCACAAGTGGTTCGGATCCCACTTTAAACTGTAGGTCCAGTCCCGATTAGCCTTACTGTGCATAAAGTGGACTTAAAACACCAAATCAAAATCAAATCAAACGCTACTCAATTGTGCTAGGACATTATTTTATTACTTTTACTACATTACTATTTTTAGATGGCTGTATTTTATCCCACCCCAAAACTCTATTTCTATTTTAGTTATTTTACGTCGCTTTTGTGCCTCTACGGGTAAGTACGACAATATGGATGAATGAAATACTGATGAAATGGATGAAGTGACACAAACACAGTGAAATGTACTTGCCTTACGAGGTAGAAACACTGACTTCGTAGCGTGGGCAAATTATGTTATACATGCATGTGTTTGTGGGTGTGTGTGTGTATTTCTAGCAGATGGGGAGGATGGGTGGCACCCTAGCATAAGCGTTGCTATCTTGAATTATTGAGGAAGACATGCTGTCTAATTCACCAAATATATTTCACATACGTAATGCATTTTCTCATTATGGTGTAGGACGCGTGCCCACCCCTATCGATAACTGTACACCGAACACCAGCAGAAGGCAAATTGATTTGTTATTGTTAGCATTCGACTTGAAAGATTGTGGAAAATCGCCGACAACGAAAGATTCATCTGTGAACACAACTTTCTATCATTTCCTGTCATAAAAATTCCTCGCGATAATAGAGGCATCGCAAACCCTTTGTGTCGGTGCTGAGAAAGGGCAAATTTGAGGGTGTTTTTCACGCACCCTCTAACCAGAAAATGTGGAAGAGATGAAAGATGTTGGTCGGTTCCCTCGGGCGGTTTACTTTCTTTTGTTTGAAACATGTCCACTCCTGAAATGGAGATCTTCGGTATATGTTCGCCAAACACAGGGTGCTGGGTTTAGCACCATTGTTACAAAAGCATCTGTGACGTTTACACCGTAAACAATGCGCGCCACTCCAGCGCCGTTCATCCGCTACTATTAGATCATCGGATTTTGTAGCAGATCTTCTCGTTTCCCAAGGAACAATCTCCCGAATTTTTCAAATCTGACCAGGCAACACTGCCCCGAACACCGATAACGGCAGGGAAGTTGCGCGAACGCTTTGGACGGAAGGTTTTTTTCCTTGTGGTCGAGCTATAGTAAGGAATGTATAGATAGGTACAAATACGACGTTATTACAAAACTCAAGTACCTGCATCTTTGAGATATAAGTGTGTTGATTCCATCTGACGATAGAGAAGGGCGCAGGCAGTTAAGATACTCGTAATTCATCATAGCGTGCAAACAGGAAACGATTCGTACTTTGCATATCCTGGCAGCGGTTAAGTACAAAGCTCTTAGAAGCTTGTGACAAAGGTCAATTACGACATTAGCTCGTGATGATGGTGCATGAAAAACGCATTTCCCTTGGCAAAAATCCATTTGAAGCAATGTATTTACATAGTGAACTTGAGATAAGAACTGTGGACATGGAGAAACAGCAAATTATTTGTGAAATCATTGTGCATGAAAATTTACCTACTTTGAAATTCACAATATACTTAACGTGATAAGATGTTAACGAATTATCCTAACCATATTCACCCGGTAGCATGAATTAGGCAACCAAGCGTTCTACCCAGTTACGTTTAAACCTTCACTTCAAATACTTGTTACATCGATACTGGTTAATAATATCGTTGAGATAATCTGTATAAATATTACTATTATATTATTTATTTTTCAAAATATTACCTGTGAATATAAGAATACATCAGGTGTTTTAGTTTCGTTTGTTATGCAAAACGCTCAATAGATTCCCACTACATTTACACGAAAACTGTGGATTTACTTGATTTTTAACATTTTAATTTATGTTCGTTCACGTGTACTCACTTTAGATTTTTATCATAAATTTTGTTTAATTGATGAAAATCTTTTATTAATTATCCCTGTAGTTTATATTTGAATTCTTGAAAATAATTTAAATGTTATTAATAAATGAATGAATGATGTTCTTTTCAAGTTCTTCATTTAAGTCCCCTATATGCACGGTTGAGATTGAACCTGCAGTTTAAAGTGGAACCCGACACACTCTGTGACTCTACCAAGTGATAGACAACGATTTTGGTACAGACTGTCCCATTCCGAGCCCTTGCCTTGTCAATATACTTTCATTAATTTTATCTACAACGTCCGTGCTGTCGTTAAGTGGAAAGTTTATGAACAGCAGGTCTAGAACTCTTTTCCACTTCACATCAGGTAGTAGGTCGTTGGTGTGAAAGCCATTTCAGTAGTGTGAATCCAAAGTTAACTAAGCAACGTTGAAACATCTGAAGAAGAAGCATCGATATAAAGATCTTGGTGAAGATATGTTCCAGAATCTAAAATGTCTATAGTACACCGGGGAACATTTTTTTTGTCATTTTCTCTCGCATTAGATTTTTCAATCGTTTCTATGCATATTTGCAACGCTACTACAACGCACCCCCGTATAAAAGATTTTTCCAATAGTTAACCGGAAGTGATTGGAAATATTGGAAATATCGATAGAAGAAAAATTGATTATATAACAGTATGCACAAGGTAAGGATAATGATTTTGATTGGTTCTTGACTTTTGGCGGGAAGATAAGAGAATCCAATAGCTTTTAGATATCGATTAACCGGAAGAGATTGGAAATATTGGAAAAAGAGCATAGCATAATTTTTGTTCTGTCCTGTGCAATTATCGCAGAAGATTCGCAAGGTGTCCACTGTTTTATTTAAGGGTGCTTCGAAATATTGTGGGAAAACGCGATTCAAAAAATGCGAGACGAAGGATACAATTTGATTTGATCCTTTGCCATACTCACATTCCAACCAACGGTAGAAGTGAACAGTGTCCTTGATAAGTTGACCATTGGAGTCATGTATAACAACACAAAATATTTAGTACCACAGCTGACGGGAGTAGTAAGCTTCATTTACTTCAGTTCTAGGAAGCGGTTGATTTTGTATCATGTCAAACGTAAGGGCAACACTTTGAGGGGGTCGAGGATCCAGTTCCGGCTCTTCTTTCATGAATCAAGTAATTCACTAAACACACTTTCTTTTCCTCTTCATGTTTGACGAATCTTCATTCTGTTTTAAGCCTCACGCATTCACTATACACGTCAGTTTTCTTAGAACCAAAGCCAAAATTAAATTTGTGACTAAAATAGTGCCAATACATACCATATTTGCAGTCCAAATCATTATATTTTTCTTTGTACATTTTCCACATGGTTTTGATGCATAAACTTGACGGTAAGTATGATCTCCAAGGTGTATTTTCCTACCATAATGACTTTCTACACATTTAAACTGTTTTATGTGTTCAACTATTCTTGTCACTCTCTCCCGATGTGCAATATTCACACGTGACACCCCTCGTTTTTCCACTATTTCTTCATCTAGCTTAGTAATTTGCTGGGCTGCGAGCTCAACTTTCCTGTGATGCACAGAAATAATGCTCATGAAAGTAGCTTTGCACAATTGAGTAGGATCTAGCTGCCCTTGTACATATAAGAGTGTACTACAATTTTTCAGCCTTTTTTAATTTTTTGCATCTACACGGCGCCTTTTCACAAGATTCACTCTCACATTTCGTTGTATAAATTTCGTCTGATCTGCAGCACTAGTTAGTTCCCAATACTTTCTATGAAACTCGTCAACTTCTTCTTCTGTAAGTTAACTTGCTTTACAAAACGATTTGTCTTCATGCTTGCATGCAATGAAAAATCCTTTCTTTCTAGCTTCCCACCTTTTTATCTTAGTAGTATTTCTCTTCAGCAATTCAGGTTTGAACGTCTTTTCCGAGCATGTTCTGGATATGTCTCAGTACAAGTAGTCCAAGCATCTTCATCACTTAATGCTTCTTCTCTACCAGATATCATTATGATATATATTAAAACTCGTTTACAAAACATTCGTATATCAGAAACAGTACGCGAAGTTGAGTGTTCAACATCAACAGCAAATTCATTGTTTTAAAACAAGCACTCTCTAGAAACAGAGCTGCGTCAACAATGAACTTGATAACAATCTTATGTGCAGTGTTGCAGAGCGTGCAGGGTTGCCAAACGTTGCTTCAATATATACGATTTACAAATCTTGATAACCCTTACATTTCAGTGCTTTGAAATAATCTGAAAAGTAAACGTTTGTTCTCCGAGTTGGATACAGTACTTTTTGCCACGAAAGGAAAGTTGACATATGAACACAATGCAGGATATAGTACATTATGACATGAAACAAGGATATAGTATTTTTTGTACAAATTAAAAAGGAGGATATGTGGCCTACATAGAAAAACAGTCTTGACGTGACCACCAGACGAAGTGGAGCCTGAGCAACTCATAACTCTCCCTGGCAACTTCATGTACAGTCAACGGCAAAGATGATGGTAGGTAAATTTTCCACCGCTATTTAAATAATTTTCATTCTACATCCTCTGTTCTTATAAGGAATTAAACTATGTTAGTTCGAAGCAGGCATCGTTCTCTGCTTATTGACGTCATTATTTCAATTCATTGTCATCACAATGTGTAATACAGACCGAATTAAAATGGTGGTGGACAATTCGCCTACTGTTTCTTTCGCCGTTGGGTGTAAAGAGGTCCTTGTGACCGACAGACGGAGGTAGAACCAGCCTCTGAAACGTTGGTAATTTTTAAAATTAACACAGTGGTTAAAAGTCCAAAACTAAGAATGAAGGTTAAGTAATTAATTTACATTTCTCGCCGACGTCCGTGGCGGAGTGGTTATACCACTGCGTTGAGATGCCAGTGGTCCCGGGTTCGAATCCTGGGCTCGAATGAGGGTCCTTTCATCAATTTAATCATATCATCACTCATCCTCATCTTCTCGATTAGCCAAAAGGGACAGAAAAGCGAAGTACGACGTAAAATAATCTAAATCAATAAAGTGAATTTACTATTCATTATTCATGCAATGACCACTTGGCCTTGTTGTATAGTGGAACCACAAGGAAAGAAACCTGCGCAGACCCCATCGCGCTGGCCGGTGGGGGAAAAAGACAGGAGGAAGGAGCCTTCAGAGCGGCCAACGTCAGTGTTGCCAGACCTATTGATTTCTCGGTAGGATTCCATAATAAACTATTGCTATGGAACCTCCAACGGCCAGCTTAAAAACACGTTTCCTGCTCATCTTACTTGAACATGGAGGGGAGATGTGGAGTGGAACTTCACTCAGCCGTGAAAAGTGCTGTTTGAACTGTGAAATTATGTCAAACGCTACTCACGGGCCTCCCCGATGGCGCAGTGGTATCGTCGTCGTCTTGTAATCAAGGGGTCCCGGGTTCGATACCCGGTGGAGGCACAAGTGGTTCGGATCCCACTTTAAACTGTAGGTCCAGTCCCGATTAGCCTTACTGTGCATAAAGTGGACTTAAAACACCAAATCAAAATCAAATCAAACGCTACTCAATTGTGCTAGGACATTATTTTATTACTTTTACTACATTACTATTTTTAGATGGCTGTATTTTATCCCACCCCAAAACTCTATTTCTATTTTAGTTATTTTACGTCGCTTTTGTGCCTCTACGGGTAAGTACGACAATATGGATGAATGAAATACTGATGAAATGGATGAAGTGACACAAACACAGTGAAATGTACTTGCCTTACGAGGTAGAAACACTGACTTCGTAGCGTGGGCAAATTATGTTATACATGCATGTGTTTGTGGGTGTGTGTGTGTATTTCTAGCAGATGGGGAGGATGGGTGGCACCCTAGCATAAGCGTTGCTATCTTGAATTATTGAGGAAGACATGCTGTCTAATTCACCAAATATATTTCACATACGTAATGCATTTTCTCATTATGGTGTAGGACGCGTGCCCACCCCTATCGATAACTGTACACCGAACACCAGCAGAAGGCAAATTGATTTGTTATTGTTAGCATTCGACTTGAAAGATTGTGAAAAATCGCCGACAACGAAAGATTCATCTGTGAACACAACTTTCTATCATTTCCTGTCATAAAAATTCCTGGCGATAATAGAGGCATCGCAAACCCTTTGTGTCGGTGCTGAGAAAGGGCAAATTTGAGGGTGTTTTTCACGCACCCTCTAACCAGAAAATGCGGAAGAGATGAAAGATGTTGGTCGGTTCCCTCGGGCGGTTTACTTTCTTTTGTTTGAAACATGTCCACTCCTGAAATGGAGATCTTCGGTATATGTTCGCCAAACACAGGGTGCTGGGTTTAGCACCATTGTTACAAAAGCATCTGTGACGTTTACACCGTAAACAATGCGCGCCACTCCAGCGCCGTTCATCCGCTACTATTAGATCATCGGATTTTGTAGCAGATCTTCTCGTTTCCCAAGGAACAATCTCCCGAATTTTTCAAATCTGACCAGGCAACACTGCCCCGAACACCGATAACGGCAGGGAAGTTGCGCGAACGCTTTGGACGGAAGGTTTTTTTCCTTGTGGTCGAGCTATAGTAAGGAATGTATAGATAGGTACAAATACGACGTTATTACAAAACTCAAGTACCTGCATCTTTGAGATATAAGTGTGTTGATTCCATCTGACGATAGAGAAGGGCGCAGGCAGTTAAGATACTCGTAATTCATCATAGCGTGCAAACAGGAAACGATTCGTACTTTGCATATCCTGGCAGCGGTTAAGTACAGAGCTCTTAGAAGCTTGTGACAAAGGTCAATTACGACATTAGCTCGTGATGATGGTGCATGAAAAACGCATTTCCCTTGGCAAAAATCCATTTGAAGCAATGTATTTACATAGTGAACTTGAGATAAGAACTGTGGACATGGAGAAACAGCAAATTATTTGTGAAATCATTGTGCATGAAAATTTACCTACTTTGAAATTCACAATATACTTAACGTGATAAGATGTTAACGAATTATCCTAACCATATTCACCCGGTAGCATGAATTAGGCAACCAAGCGTTCTACCCAGTTACGTTTAAACCTTCACTTCAAATACTTGTTACATCGATACTGGTTAATAATATCGTTGAGATAATCTGTATAAATATTACTATTATATTATTTATTTTTCAAAATATTACCTGTGAATATAAGAATACATCAGGTGTTTTAGTTTCGTTTGTTATGCAAAACGCTCAATAGATTCCCACTACATTTACACGAAAACTGTGGATTTACTTGATTTTTAACATTTTAATTTATGTTCGTTCACGTGTACTCACTTTAGATTTTTATCATAAATTTTGTTTAATTGATGAAAATCTTTTATTAATTATCCCTGTAGTTTATATTTGAATTCTTGAAAATAATTTAAATGTTATTAATAAATGAATGAATGATGTTCTTTTCAAGTTCTTCATTTAAGTCCCCTATATGCACGGTTGAGATTGAACCTGCAGTTTAAAGTGGAACCCGACACACTCTGTGACTCTACCAAGTGATAGACAACGATTTTGGTACAGACTGTCCCATTCCGAGCCCTTGCCTTGTCAATATACTTTCATTAATTTTATCTACAACGTCCGTGCTGTCGTTAAGTGGAAAGTTTATGAACAACAGGTCTAGAACTCTTTTCCACTTCACATCAGGTAGTAGGTCGTTGGTGTGAAAGCCATTTCAGTAGTGTGAATCCAAAGTTAACTAAGCAACGTTGAAACATCTGAAGAAGAAGCATCGATATAAAGATCTTGGTGAAGATATGTTCCAGAATCTAAAATGTCTATAGTACACCGGGGAACATTTTTTTTGTCATTTTCTCTCGCATTAGATTTTTCAATCGTTTCTATGCATATTTGCAACGCTACTACAACGCACCCCCGTATAAAAGATTTTTCCAATAGTTAACCGGAAGTGATTGGAAATATTGGAAATATCGATAGAAGAAAAATTGATTATATAACAGTATGCACAAGGTAAGGATAATGATTTTGATTGGTTCTTGACTTTTGGCGGGAAGATAAGAGAATCCAATAGCTTTTAGATATCGATTAACCGGAAGAGATTGGAAATATTGGAAAAAGAGCATAGCATAATTTTTGTTCTGTCCTGTGCAATTATCGCAGAAGATTCGCAAGGTGTCCACTGTTTTATTTAAGGGTGCTTCGAAATATTGTGGGAAAACGCGATTCAAAAAATGCGAGACGAAGGATACAATTTGATTTGATCCTTTGCCATACTCACATTCCAACCAACGGTAGAAGTGAACAGTGTCCTTGATAAGTTGACCATTGGAGTCATGTATAACAACACAAAATATTTAGTACCACAGCTGACGGGAGTAGTAAGCTTCATTTACTTCAGTTCTAGGAAGCGGTTGATTTTGTATCATGTCAAACGTAAGGGCAACACTTTGAGGGGGTCGAGGATCCAGTTCCGGCTCTTCTTTCATGAATCAAGTAATTCACTAAACACACTTTCTTTTCCTCTTCATGTTTGACGAATCTTCATTCTGTTTTAAGCCTCACGCATTCACTATACACGTCAGTTTTCTTAGAACCAAAGCCAAAATTAAATTTGTGACTAAAATAGTGCCAATACATACCATATTTGCAGTCCAAATCATTATATTTTTCTTTGTACATTTTCCACATGGTTTTGATGCATAAACTTGACGGTAAGTATGATCTCCAAGGTGTATTTTCCTACCATAATGACTTTCTACACATTTAAACT
Organism: Lepisma saccharinum; assembly: GCF_977018435.1. NCBI lineage: Eukaryota > Metazoa > Arthropoda > Insecta > Zygentoma > Lepismatidae > Lepisma > Lepisma saccharinum. The sequence continues at coordinate 106,770,823 of NC_139230.1, forward strand.
GTTTTATGTGTTCAACTATTCTTGTCACTCTCTCCCGATGTGCAATATTCACACGTGACACCCCTCGTTTTTCCACTATTTCTTCATCTAGCTTAGTAATTTGCTGGGCTGCGAGCTCAACTTTCCTGTGATGCACAGAAATAATGCTCATGAAAGTAGCTTTGCACAATTGAGTAGGATCTAGCTGCCCTTGTACATATAAGAGTGTACTACAATTTTTCAGCCTTTTTTAATTTTTTGCATCTACACGGCGCCTTTTCACAAGATTCACTCTCACATTTCGTTGTATAAATTTCGTCTGATCTGCAGCACTAGTTAGTTCCCAATACTTTCTATGAAACTCGTCAACTTCTTCTTCTGTAAGTTAACTTGCTTTACAAAACGATTTGTCTTCATGCTTGCATGCAATGAAAAATCCTTTCTTTCTAGCTTCCCACCTTTTTATCTTAGTAGTATTTCTCTTCAGCAATTCAGGTTTGAACGTCTTTTCCGAGCATGTTCTGGATATGTCTCAGTACAAGTAGTCCAAGCATCTTCATCACTTAATGCTTCTTCTCTACCAGATATCATTATGATATATATTAAAACTCGTTTACAAAACATTCGTATATCAGAAACAGTACGCGAAGTTGAGTGTTCAACATCAACAGCAAATTCATTGTTTTAAAACAAGCACTCTCTAGAAACAGAGCTGCGTCAACAATGAACTTGATAACAATCTTATGTGCAGTGTTGCAGAGCGTGCAGGGTTGCCAAACGTTGCTTCAATATATACGATTTACAAATCTTGATAACCCTTACATTTCAGTGCTTTGAAATAATCTGAAAAGTAAACGTTTGTTCTCCGAGTTGGATACAGTACTTTTTGCCACGAAAGGAAAGTTGACATATGAACACAATGCAGGATATAGTACATTATGACATGAAACAAGGATATAGTATTTTTTGTACAAATTAAAAAGGAGGATATGTGGCCTACATAGAAAAACAGTCTTGACGTGACCACCAGACGAAGTGGAGCCTGAGCAACTCATAACTCTCCCTGGCAACTTCATGTACAGTCAACGGCAAAGATGATGGTAGGTAAATTTTCCACCGCTATTTAAATAATTTTCATTCTACATCCTCTGTTCTTATAAGGAATTAAACTATGTTAGTTCGAAGCAGGCATCGTTCTCTGCTTATTGACGTCATTATTTCAATTCATTGTCATCACAATGTGTAATACAGACCGAATTAAAATGGTGGTGGACAATTCGCCTACTGTTTCTTTCGCCGTTGGGTGTAAAGAGGTCCTTGTGACCGACAGACGGAGGTAGAACCAGCCTCTGAAACGTTGGTAATTTTTAAAATTAACACAGTGGTTAAAAGTCCAAAACTAAGAATGAAGGTTAAGTAATTAATTTACATTTCTCGCCGACGTCCGTGGCGGAGTGGTTATACCACTGCGTTGAGATGCCAGTGGTCCCGGGTTCGAATCCTGGGCTCGAATGAGGGTCCTTTCATCAATTTAATCATATCATCACTCATCCTCATCTTCTCGATTAGCCAAAAGGGACAGAAAAGCGAAGTACGACGTAAAATAATCTAAATCAATAAAGTGAATTTACTATTCATTATTCATGCAATGACCACTTGGCCTTGTTGTATAGTGGAACCACAAGGAAAGAAACCTGCGCAGACCCCATCGCGCTGGCGGGTGGGGGAAAAAGACAGGAGGAAGGAGCCTTCAGAGCGGCCAACGTCAGTGTTGCCAGACCTATTGATTTCTCGGTAGGATTCCATAATAAACTATTGCTATGGAACCTCCAACGGCCAGCTTAAAAACACGTTTCCTGCTCATCTTACTTGAACATGGAGGGGAGATGTGGAGTGGAACTTCACTCAGCCGTGAAAAGTGCTGTTTGAACTGTGAAATTATGTCAAACGCTACTCACGGGCCTCCCCGATGGCGCAGTGGTATCGTCGTCGTCTTGTAATCAAGGGGTCCCGGGTTCGATACCCGGTGGAGGCACAAGTGGTTCGGATCCCACTTTAAACTGTAGGTCCAGTCCCGATTAGCCTTACTGTGCATAAAGTGGACTTAAAACACCAAATCAAAATCAAATCAAACGCTACTCAATTGTGCTAGGACATTATTTTATTACTTTTACTACATTACTATTTTTAGATGGCTGTATTTTATCCCACCCCAAAACTCTATTTCTATTTTAGTTATTTTACGTCGCTTTTGTGCCTCTACGGGTAAGTACGACAATATGGATGAATGAAATACTGATGAAATGGATGAAGTGACACAAACACAGTGAAATGTACTTGCCTTACGAGGTAGAAACACTGACTTCGTAGCGTGGGCAAATTATGTTATACATGCATGTGTTTGTGGGTGTGTGTGTGTATTTCTAGCAGATGGGGAGGATGGGTGGCACCCTAGCATAAGCGTTGCTATCTTGAATTATTGAGGAAGACATGCTGTCTAATTCACCAAATATATTTCACATACGTAATGCATTTTCTCATTATGGTGTAGGACGCGTGCCCACCCCTATCGATAACTGTACACCGAACACCAGCAGAAGGCAAATTGATTTGTTATTGTTAGCATTCGACTTGAAAGATTGTGGAAAATCGCCGACAACGAAAGATTCATCTGTGAACACAACTTTCTATCATTTCCTGTCATAAAAATTCCTCGCGATAATAGAGGCATCGCAAACCCTTTGTGTCGGTGCTGAGAAAGGGCAAATTTGAGGGTGTTTTTCACGCACCCTCTAACCAGAAAATGTGGAAGAGATGAAAGATGTTGGTCGGTTCCCTCGGGCGGTTTACTTTCTTTTGTTTGAAACATGTCCACTCCTGAAATGGAGATCTTCGGTATATGTTCGCCAAACACAGGGTGCTGGGTTTAGCACCATTGTTACAAAAGCATCTGTGACGTTTACACCGTAAACAATGCGCGCCACTCCAGCGCCGTTCATCCGCTACTATTAGATCATCGGATTTTGTAGCAGATCTTCTCGTTTCCCAAGGAACAATCTCCCGAATTTTTCAAATCTGACCAGGCAACACTGCCCCGAACACCGATAACGGCAGGGAAGTTGCGCGAACGCTTTGGACGGAAGGTTTTTTTCCTTGTGGTCGAGCTATAGTAAGGAATGTATAGATAGGTACAAATACGACGTTATTACAAAACTCAAGTACCTGCATCTTTGAGATATAAGTGTGTTGATTCCATCTGACGATAGAGAAGGGCGCAGGCAGTTAAGATACTCGTAATTCATCATAGCGTGCAAACAGGAAACGATTCGTACTTTGCATATCCTGGCAGCGGTTAAGTACAAAGCTCTTAGAAGCTTGTGACAAAGGTCAATTACGACATTAGCTCGTGATGATGGTGCATGAAAAACGCATTTCCCTTGGCAAAAATCCATTTGAAGCAATGTATTTACATAGTGAACTTGAGATAAGAACTGTGGACATGGAGAAACAGCAAATTATTTGTGAAATCATTGTGCATGAAAATTTACCTACTTTGAAATTCACAATATACTTAACGTGATAAGATGTTAACGAATTATCCTAACCATATTCACCCGGTAGCATGAATTAGGCAACCAAGCGTTCTACCCAGTTACGTTTAAACCTTCACTTCAAATACTTGTTACATCGATACTGGTTAATAATATCGTTGAGATAATCTGTATAAATATTACTATTATATTATTTATTTTTCAAAATATTACCTGTGAATATAAGAATACATCAGGTGTTTTAGTTTCGTTTGTTATGCAAAACGCTCAATAGATTCCCACTACATTTACACGAAAACTGTGGATTTACTTGATTTTTAACATTTTAATTTATGTTCGTTCACGTGTACTCACTTTAGATTTTTATCATAAATTTTGTTTAATTGATGAAAATCTTTTATTAATTATCCCTGTAGTTTATATTTGAATTCTTGAAAATAATTTAAATGTTATTAATAAATGAATGAATGATGTTCTTTTCAAGTTCTTCATTTAAGTCCCCTATATGCACGGTTGAGATTGAACCTGCAGTTTAAAGTGGAACCCGACACACTCTGTGACTCTACCAAGTGATAGACAACGATTTTGGTACAGACTGTCCCATTCCGAGCCCTTGCCTTGTCAATATACTTTCATTAATTTTATCTACAACGTCCGTGCTGTCGTTAAGTGGAAAGTTTATGAACAGCAGGTCTAGAACTCTTTTCCACTTCACATCAGGTAGTAGGTCGTTGGTGTGAAAGCCATTTCAGTAGTGTGAATCCAAAGTTAACTAAGCAACGTTGAAACATCTGAAGAAGAAGCATCGATATAAAGATCTTGGTGAAGATATGTTCCAGAATCTAAAATGTCTATAGTACACCGGGGAACATTTTTTTTTGTCATTTTCTCTCGCATTAGATTTTTCAATCGTTTCTATGCATATTTGCAACGCTACTACAACGCACCCCCGTATAAAAGATTTTTCCAATAGTTAACCGGAAGTGATTGGAAATATTGGAAAAATCGATAGAAGAAAAATTGATTATATAGCAGTATGCACAAGGTAAGGATAATGATTTTGATTGGTTCTTGACTTTTGGCGGGAAGATAAGAGAATCCAATAGCTTTTAGATATCGATTAACCGGAAGAGATTGGAAATATTGGAAAAAGAGCATAGCATAATTTTTGTTCTGTCCTGTGCAATTATCGCAGAAGATTCGCAAGGTATCCACTGTTTTATTTAAGGGTGCTTCGAATTATTGTGGGAAAACGCGATTCAAAAAATGCGAGAAGAAGGATACAATTTGATTTGATCCTTTGCCATACTCACATTCCAACCAACGGTAGAAGTGAACAGTGTCCTTGATAAGTTGACCATTGGAGTCATGTATAACAACACAAAATATGTAGTACCACAGCTGACGGGAGTAGTAAGCTTCATTTACTTCAGTTCTAGGAAGCGGTTGATTTTGTATCATGTCAAACGTAAGGGCAACACTTTGAGGGGGTCGAGGATCCAGTTCCGGCTCTTCTTTCATGAATCAAGTAATTCACTAAACACACTTTCTTTTCCTCTTCATGTTTGACGAATCTTCATTCTGTTTTAAGCCTCACGCATTCACTATACACGTCAGTTTTCTTAGAACCAAAGCCAAAATTAAATTTGTGACTAAAATAGTGCCAATACATACCATATTTGCAGTCCAAATCATTATATTTTTCTTTGTACATTTTCCACATGGTTTTGATGCATAAACGTGACGGTAAGTATGATCTCCAAGGTGTATTTTCCTACCATAATGACTTTCTACACATTTAAACTGTTTTGTGTGTTCAACTATTCTTGTCACTCTCTCCCGATGTGCAATATTCACACGTGATACCCCTCGTTTTTCCACTATTTCTTCATCTAGCTTAGTAATTTGCTGGGCTGCGAGCTCAACTTTCCTGTGATGCACAGAAATAATGCTCATGAAAGTAGCTTTGCACAATTGAGTAGGATCTAGCTGCCCTTGTACATATAAGAGTGTACTACAATTTTTCAGCCTTTTTTAATTTTTTGCATCTACACGGCGCCTTTTCACAAGATTCACTCTCACATTTCGTTGTATAAATTTCGTCTGATCTGCAGCACTAGTTAGTTCCCAATACTTTCTATGAAACTCGTCAACTTCTTCTTCTGTAAGTTAACTTGCTTTACAAAACGATTTGTCTTCATGCTTGCATGCAATGAAAAATCCTTTCTTTCTAGCTTCCCACCTTTTTATCTTAGTAGTATTTCTCTTCAGCAATTCAGGTTTGAACGTCTTTTCCGAGCATGTTCTGGATATGTCTCAGTACAAGTAGTCCAAGCATCTTCATCACTTAATGCTTCTTCTCTACCAGATATCATTATGATATATATTAAAACTCGTTTACAAAACATTCGTATATCAGAAACAGTACGCGAAGTTGAGTGTTCAACATCAACAGCAAATTCATTGTTTTAAAACAAGCACTCTCTAGAAACAGAGCTGCGTCAACAATGAACTTGATAACAATCTTATGTGCAGTGTTGCAGAGCGTGCAGGGTTGCCAAACGTTGCTTCAATATATACGATTTACAAATCTTGATAACCCTTACATTTCAGTGCTTTGAAATAATCTGAAAAGTAAACGTTTGTTCTCCGAGTTGGATACAGTACTTTTTGCCACGAAAGGAAAGTTGACATATGAACACAATGCAGGATATAGTACATTATGACATGAAACAAGGATATAGTATTTTTTGTACAAATTAAAAAGGAGGATATAGTTCTTATTGGAATAAAATCATATTTCCAAGGATATTTTTTATGTGTTTTAGTACATTTTGTTACAAATTTCACATCATAGGCATCAAGAACTACTACCAAATTTACCAAAACCAACAAAATATCCAAATTTTTAAAAAGTGGATAAAGTACCTTTTGGAAACAAGCTCCTCATTTGGCTATGCCTTATTCGCACCTAACCATCATATCTGATGGCCATTCGCTATCCGCAACCTGCGACCTGCCCAGTAGTTGAGGCCCGCCCTGGGATATGTGTGTGTATATATATACAGAATATACAGAATATACAGAATATTCATTATCATACTTTATGAAGGACATGTGTAATTTTTTAAATGTTGTTCTTTCAAAAATAATATTGTGCTAACTGTTCTCTGTATACAATAACAACCACATAACTCATAACTCACACTACCGTATATTGAATTGCATTGCGAAATTTTTGCCGCATAAGAGTTTTGTCCTACTAATAGGGATATCCGGCTGATAGCAGATTGGTTTTGTTGTAATGGAGTGCGATAACTTGAGACCAATTTTTTAAAATTTCCAATACTGCAATCAAAATGTTGCCTGCGTCTACTGAAAAAATTCTGGACTACTATTGTAAGTGACAAATATATAAATATGAATATGAATTAAATTTTGATGTCAATATCTCTATGCATTTCAATTTGTTATTTATATATTTATTATTATTAAAGTAGGTTTACAATTAAGCTTACAATTTTCTTTACATTGATTCTGTAACTAAAAAATCAGCTTTTGCCCTACATGAATCAATATACAGTTATGCTAGTTGTTTATAAGTATACATAAAATGTAATATTATAAATTTATATAATTGAAAAATGTAAGAAAGATAATAAAATAAACGTTTTTTCAGCTACGTTATATGCAGAGGCAATGAGGTAGATAAGGCACGGTGTCAGTGTTCATAGATTAATGTCCTAATCTGTCGTTTAAATTTGGCTAAATTTCTCTCCTCTCTGCAACTTACATGCTGTTGGTTCCACGCTCTACTTGCCAGAGATGACAGGGATTTTAATCCGTATAGGTAGTCACAAACAAACTGGAATTATAGCAACTTTCAAACAAAATTCCGAGTTTATGGAGCCTATCATCTACACGCCCTCCTCACCTATCTATTTTCCCGATCTCACAATCGTATAGACCACATAGAGTTAGAAGTAACCAACGAAAAAGGTGAAATAGTAGATTTTGCAGGTGCCTCCACAACAGCAATCATAAAAATTAATATATATAAAATAACCATTAACATGGAGCATATTGAAAGTTATGAACAGTGCTCGAAAACTTTTCTTCAAAGCTAGGCGCCAGCTCTGAAAATCAGGCGCCAGGAAAACAACTACTAGCAATTGTGCATAATACATACAGTATGTTTCAAAAGTCGCACAATTCAAACTTTGAAAATGTATATCATGAAAATCGTAAGAGATATTACAACGGGTTTTCTGTACTAAACTAATCCTGTAGGCTATCACTGGGTTCATAAATTTATGTTAGCATTTATCTACGTAAATAAAGGGAATTACATTATTTTCAAAAAAACATTGTTAATTTGCTGAAGACATCTGAGAACTAATTTTCAACAATAAATGCCAACTCTTAAACAATTTGTGGGATCATTTGTTGGTGTTTGGTTGTAAGACAGTTGCTTTGTGAGGTAGCTACAGCAGAAGCAGGGAGGGCATTTTTAGTGGAAAACGTCTTGCACATGAGTGTAAGAATAAGTAGTAAAATACTCTTCAGCAATGCACACGTACTGCTCCAATGAATACACCACACTGAATCAATTTAAACAAACAGGCACAGTAGCAGCGAAAGTGAGCGAAGAGAATTCAATGTAAACAGGGACAGCCTAGGATTCTCTCAAGAGTCCAATTTCGGCACAAAATCTTGATTTACGATTTTTCCCGTAAATGTATAGCCATTACTTAGACACATGTTTGCTACTGTTGGCAATATTTCAACCTGCTAGTGTTGCTATATACGAAGATATGTCCCAAAAATGGCACTTTTCGCTCAACCCATAAAATCGGCAGTCAAAAATTCATCAAATGTTGCACATGACCAATATTGGTCGCAAATGACAGACTGACATGGCATAAGTCATCAATTTTCTGATTATGACCCTTCGATAATTTCTTACATATTTTTCTTACTCAGAAGTTCATGTCTGGAAAAATTTGAATGGTGCTTTCAGTCAGTTATTAATTTATAAAATTTTCTATATGGAGTGAACTGATAATTTTAAGCATTGAAAAATATCTCAATGGATGAGGCTTTATAATGCAGAAAACCCGGTGTAAATATCACTTATGATTTTCATGATATACCATTTCCAAAGTTTGGGTTGTGCGACTTTTGAAACACACTGTATAAGATGCTGAGCATCACGGAATTCAAAACATCGCTACATTATTTGAGAAAGCTGGAAATGCGGTGTTGGGGGACAAAGGGTAAGAAATTGTTACGGACTCTATGGAATGTTCAAAACGTTGATAAAAAAAATAAATCATATGCTAACTTACGCTGTACTGCAATTTGAACTTAGAATCATCAAAATATCGTACATATAACCGCAAAAGATCACAGTCGCCAGGCTGAAATTTTTAGTCGCTACCTGGCGACCAGGATTTTTCGAGCCCTGGTTATGAATTACAATCTTTTCCTCCCAATCGTCGTACGTTTGCTAATCTCAATGAACCTAATCGTGAAATTGAATTTGACGTGTACGTGGGTGACAGTTTTGTACATCCTTACAGGGCTGACATGTATATTAAATTTGAAGTAGTAAACAATGAAAATAATGAAGCATTTCACCCTGGTGCAAACATAAAACTAGTAGATAATTTTGTACTACAGTTGTTCTCTCAAGTAGAAATTAGAAAACATGGTACTGTGATAGATAGATTAGACTATCCCGGCATTACTTCTACTGCCATAGGAACACTTAAAGTTTTCAAAGTAGATGCAACATATTACAAGGCAGGAGGATTTGAATCAGGAACGAAAATTCTAACAAAAAAAACACACAGTACTATTTCCCATGCGTCTGCTGCCAGGTTTCTTCTCAGACTACAAGGACATCACATGGAAAGGTGGTTTGAGGGTCACTTTTTGCAGGGCAGCTAATAACAATAATGCACTAATGCGTTATAGTACTTTGAATCCTGATGGTACAACATTACCCAAAACCTTACCTCAAACAGCCAAGTGTATCATCAAGACCATGGAGCTAAGAACACCAGTAGTAGAATATGAAACTAATTATGCCCTCAAATACAAAGCAAATATTCTAAAAAATCCACAAATTCCTATTGGATTTTACACTTGCCAGTGTGTTCAAAAACCAGCCTCTGGTGGACATTACGAATTTGACGCCACGTATCAATTCAGTAGTATACAGTATGATATGCCAGATTTTGTAATTGTGTTGTTCCAGACTGGGAGAGAGAACAGGGAAGAAAAATATTCTAGCAAATTTGATGATTGCAAGATTAAAAATATTTATCTTAAAACTGGACATAATGAGATTTTCCCCCGTGAAAGTTATAATCTGGACATAGCACAAGATGTTTTTCTTAAATTATATGAGGCTTACACTGCTTACGAAAGAGTGACTGAGGGAAACATAGATGTATATTATACTCCCAGTGAATTCAAAGCACACAGGCCAATGTTTGTCATCAACACATCAAAAGAAAACAAGTGGTAGTCAATGATAGAACTAATATCAAAATTGAATGTGAATTCCATGAACCTCTGCCTGATAACACTTTATGTAGTGTTATTCTTATTGCAGAGAAGACTTTTGTTTATGATGTGGAGAATGAAAGAGTCACAGTACAATTTTAGTTGTTTAATTTACTAGACTAGACTAAACTAGTCTCTTACATAGGATGCCTCAAAAGTTTTTCTTAATATTAGTAACCAAAATAATATTTAAGAAACTACCTTAGGTATAAGCAAAGCAGGGTGGCTCAAAATAACTAGTAATCAAGTAGTCAGTGGTTTTCATATCTAAAAAAACTACCTTGGCACCATTCTCAAATAAACCTAGCCACCTGGCAGTACTGTTGTTTGAAGCATAAGATACACTCTCAACTAATCAACACAGTGTCACATGACTAAGAGTAGAATTCCCCAGCTAGATATTCAAAAATTTAAGCTCTTGTTAATCACCTTAGTACGAGGGTACTAGCAAAGTTGGGCATTTTGCTACACCTACACATTAGCTAAATTCACCAGAAGATAAAAATGTATAGCTTAATTTTGGCCAAAATAGACCCTGGTATTAAACAGATTTGTCCGGTGAAACAATAACTATATACTACTAATAAGAAAATTAAAATAACAAAAATATATGATACTCATTAACAAGCCAATGAAACATGGGTCGAGTCAAGCTTTTTAAGAATATGCAAGTAAAAAAAGAAGAAAAACTATGCATAAACAAAGGGACGGAGCCAAACCCTGCCTCTCACACAGATCGAAGATATTTTAAAAGTATACCGAAAAGTACAAAAACTTTTTATTGTCTTTCTATGTTATAAGAAACTTTCATTTATGTGTATAACTCTATTATTATTATATAAACTACACGTGTGTGCGTTGTATTCGTACACAGAAATATGCCTCGGCAATCGAAGAGACACAAGCCCCACTTAATGAACCAGTTTCGTTGCATGTGGTGCGTGAGTACCTTATTGCCACTCATAGAAACCACTATATGCATAACTAAGCCTACAAACATGCGTAGCTATTTAGTCTTTTGTATATTCATATCACATTAAACAGCATCATATTAAAACATCACAAAATGCATAGCATGCGTGGACTAAAATTTATGTACATGCCGCTGACAATTAAATAATTACTAGGATATTGGCATTCTTGCTACGTCACAAAGAATAGAATGTTCTCGTAACAACTGCACTTTAGAATTCACGTCTCTCGTGTTACTCATATCAATGATTATATTTATATGAAATACTCATTAATGTTACTTGGAGGTGATTAATGGAGTTAATCGAAAATTTTAGATTAAGAAAGCTTTGCCTGTGTTGAACTACGTCATACAGCCTGCACGTATTTGTTACGTAAGCTTCACACAAAGTTGCAAAACGGTTTACAAACAAACGGATATTTTCTAATGCATTTACTTTCAAGCTTTGCTCGTTTATTATTTTGTTTTAAGAATAAGACGCATGCATGCAATTTTATATTACGCGTTGTACTCTTCGCAGAATTTTTAGATTTTGACACTTGAGAGAACGTTTTGATAGTTCATGGGAACAACGGCACGCAATAGTTTAGCTACAATTCACAGTCTATTTGCTTAGCATTTTTATCGTGCGAAAGAACAATTGAACGAAGCATTAAGTCAAGTCCACTTGATGTTGCACTATTTTGCACTCGCCCGATTATCACCGAGTTCAAATAAGAATCATTTTTCAACGTACCTGTATTTTTATGCAATTTTGGGTTTAACCCAAACCTATTCCTTTCATCGTAAACATCCATATCCTGCTAACAATGTATTTAGATGCACATGCATTTATGCAGATTGCATATTGCAACCCGACTTCGTTCTCAGCAATTCAACAGGTCGTGCACGTTAACTTGTAGGCACGTACCCACGAACGAGCAGCTGTTGCAGCGCGATGTTCCCAGTCTCTATGTTCCCGGCCAAGTGTGAGAAGGAAAAACAGTTAACTTTCGACGTGTAAAGGTAGTATCGAAAGGAGACGCTAGGAGGCAGCTAAAGTCAAAAGCAAGGCATGCAAAGTTGCCATATCTGGTGGCAATTCAGAGAAATAGATCAAAAATCGAGAAACTTCACCAAACGAGTGTAACAAATTTTCATATTAGAAGGAAATCGCAGAAATTCATTACAATTTCCCCCCCCCCCCGCTTGACAAAAAATACACCACCTCCAAAAGCAAAATACCTATAACATTAAACTTGAAAACAACTACATAGAACACATACACAGCTCACGGCTAAGTAACCAACCAAAAAAATAATATGTCAAACACATATGGGACTGTCCATGGAAAGTGGTCCTCAGTGAGCTTATTTTTAACTAATGCAAAGTATAACATATCATATATCATTTTAAAGGTGGAAGTCTAATCTTTAAGAATATAAGAACATTTTAAAGGTTTACTCTAAGAGGAAATGCCCAAAGTAATGTAAAATTGGTACATTTGAATAACAAATTAAAAAATAAAATTGTGCAATTGGCAAAATTGCATTATTTCTTTAGTCTCTTGTTCTCCATGCTTGCAACTACTGTAATTGCTTCCTGTAACCCAACTGTGCATGTTTAAGTGAAGATACCAAGAATTTGAAGTTTCAGTAGGTGTGTACAACAAATTATAACTTTTAAGTTCTTACTGTAGCATCCGGCACCGAATAATTATTAAAGTTTTAACAACTCTTAGCATAATTTTTCAATGATGATGAATTCTTGTATGCAAAGCAGATTCATGATGGTTAAGTCCATGGTGAAGTTAGATGTAGTCTGCTAATTATTTCTTGTGGTAGTTCTGGTAGTGCTGGATGCTACATTCCAAAGGTGCCGGATGCTACAAATGTAACCCGTAGCATCCGGCACCTTGCTACAAATACAACTAATAAGCCTCTGCACCTTTTTTGTAAATTGTTAGGCCTAGTTTGCAATGTTTCTGTTTCAAGTAGTCCTATTGAATTGTTTTTTTTTTCTTAATTTAGATAGGCCTACATTGTTTGAAAATTATTTCCACGAAAAATATAAAATGTTTCACTTGCATTACTTATGTAGGCCTAGATCTTTATTTGAACATGGGTAAGCTAGTTTGGAAATATAACAGTAGACCTAATGAATACTTTAAAATTTAACAAATCTTGGCCTACACAAAATAAAGTAAACTCTCTTAAGTAACCTAACATAATACACTCAAAACTTGGGAGATTTCATATAAATAAGACATAGGCTAAATTACTCTAGGGACAGAATTGACTTTCTAGATCAGTTTTTCATTTCAGATTGATATAATACATAATTTGTTTAGGCCTAAGTATCAATTTGTGCAATTTTGGTTAAATTACACTTTTTTCACTACTTCTAAATGACATGCCACAGTTTCTGAGACATGTATTCATTAAGAGAACACAAAGATAAGCATTTGAACATTTTAAAAAAGAAACTGGTCATGGTTTAGTTGTTGATCAGGTACATTTCTCTGAAAACTATATATTAAAATGAGATTCAAAGTGCACATTGGAATCAAACCCAGATCACACTTTTTATTGTTGTGACCTGGCGTGGAAGTAAATCATCATCTTACTGCATTGTCAGTGACAATTTAAACCATGACAAGTATGCTGTGTATACGTTCTTGTGCTACATATGTGAAGAAGTGATTAAAACTGTGCCAGATGTAGAAAACATAATATTTTTTTTCAGAGGGAGCAGCATCACAGTTTAAGAGTAAATTTAACTTTCTTAATATATATATGACACTTTCGAAACAAAAATTTTCCCTCAATTTTTCATGGTATTTTTTTTTGCAACAAGCCACGATAAAGGAGCTGTAGATGGGGTAGGTGGTTTGATGAAAAGACAAGTGTGGAATGCTCTTAAGGGTGGTATGAGTGAAGTAGATGTCAACTCAGCAGAAAAATTTGCACTTTTGGCATCAAAAGTTTGTCCTAATATATCTATTGCGGACAATAAAGTGCAGTTAGATGAATGTTACAGGGACATTTATACAGTACCAGCAACACAATCTTATCATGTAATTGAAGCATTTACCAACAGCACTATCCTTCTGAAAACACATGATCAGATAAGTAATGGGGATAAGTGGTCACTCACACAGGGGAAATCCATAGAAGCAGTTAGGCATACATCACCAGAACTTAGTACACATTCTGAAGTGGAAAATTTACAAAATGGTGAATTTGTTGCTGTAAAATATAAATTTAAAAATGCTGACAAGGTATTTATGGGCCATGTTATACAAATGCTTGCAAATGGGAATGTGAAAGTAGAATTCCTGAGAAAAAAATGTGGAAGAAATATCTACTTTGTGTTTCCTAGCACATATGACAGTGACATTGTTTCTAAACATAAGATAATTCAAACATTTCAAACACCCACTGAAATTAGAGGACAGTATTTTTTTGAAGACTTGCCTGAATGTTTGAATTTTCAGTAGCCTAAAACATTAGAAAGTGAGGCACCACAATAAATAACGTGTACATGTCACAAGAACACGAGTTTCTGTTTAAGTGTATATCTAACGCAAAATATGTAACCAAAATTAATTATTTTTTTTTCTATTTCTCAAGTACAGCTTGTATATTTTTATTTTACACTGTAGTCTATGCATATATGTGTACACACATTTAGTAACATTTGAATTAATAAAGGTATTGCACAATGTAGCGTCCGGCACTTTTATGTTATTCCGGCACCAACATATAAGTGACAATATATAAAAAACAGGAATGTTTCAAAGCACAAAAACAGGTTGAAGAACTTGTATACCACTATATTCATATTCCTGTACAGCAATTATGTTTTTTGCATAAAAAGATTCACAGAAAAACTGCTCAAAGTTTAAAAGTAAGAAAAAACAAAATTCTCTGTGTAGCATCCGGCACTAAAATAAAATGATCTGTTTTACGTTGTATATTTGCTCAAATTTTAAATTCTAATATTCCAAAATGTTGTATATTTTACCCTCTGTTCAACCATATTACAATAAGGACAACTTTCAATATGGGTACTGATAATATACAAAAAAAACGAGACATAAACACATGCGAATGTAGCGTCCGGCACCATGGACAGGCCCATATACAGGGTGTCATTTTAATGGCGCCCACGGACCACACATTCGTATAGAGAACATCAAAACAAACAACTTTTCTCAGTAACATTTTTCTCGTTGGTGCATCATTTCGACGCTACAGCAGTTAAAAAAAGACCGTTTTGCGTAGTCGTTGTTTCAAATTTTTACAAAAATGCTTAACAATTTTTTTAACATGCATTTGAATCTCCGAGTAGGGACATTTTTCATTTACCATTCATGCGTATTTTAGTCTTTTGTATATTCTTCATATCACATTAAACAGGATCATATTCAAACATTACAAAATGCATAACAAGCACGGACTCAAATTTATGTACATGCCGCTGACAATTAAATAATTACTAGAATATTGGCATTCTTGTTACGTCACAAAGAATAGAATGTTCTCGTAACAATTTCACTTTAGAATTCACGTCTCTCGTGTTACTCATATCAATGATTATATTTATATGAAATACTCATTAATGTTACTTGGAGGTGATTAATGGAGTTATTCGAAAATTTTAGATTAAGAAAGCTTTGACTGTGTTGAACTACGTCATACTGCCTGCACGTATTTGTTACGTAAGCTTCACACAAAGTTGCAAAACGGTTGACAAACTCTCGGATATTTTCTAATGCATTTACTTTCAAACTTTGCTCGTTAATTATTTTGTTTTTAGAATAAGACGCATGCATGCAATTATATATTACGCGTTGTACTCTTCGCAGAATTTTTAGATTTTGACACTTGAGAGAACGTTTTGATAATTCATGGGAACAACGGCATGCAATAGTTTAGCTACAATTCACAGTCTATTTGCTTAGAATTTTATCGTGGCCGCGGTGGCTCAGTCGGTAACGCGTCTGTCTACCATGCTAAAGATCCCCGGCCGGTTCAAATCCGGGAACTTTTCTAACGATGGAAGCGGGCCCGGCGCCCCGCCCACCCAGCGTCGAATAACATGGGTACCTGGGGGAAACCCTGGGGGGTAAAGGCGGTCAGGGGCGTGATGCTGATCACATCACCACCATTCAACGACCAGATCAAGAAAGTGTGGGACGTTACCCCCACACCCCTATACGCCTTCATGGCGTGGTTCTATGCACAGGGGAGCACTTTACCTTTTTTTGCACTTTTGTCGTGCGAAAGAACAATTGAACGAAGCATTAAGTCAAGGCCACTTGATGTTGCACTATTTTGCACTCGCCCGATTGTCACCGAGTTCAAATAAGAATCATTTTTCAACGTACCTGTATTTTTATGCAATTTTAGGTTTACGACAAACCTATTCCTTTCATCGTAAACGTCCATATCCTGCTAACAATGTATTTAGATGCAAATGCATTTATGCAGATTGCATATGGCGACCCGACTTCCTACTCAGCAATTCAACAGGTCGTGCACGTTAACTTGTAGGCACGTACGCACGAACGAGCAGCTGTTGCAGCGCGTTGTTCCCAGTCTCTTATGTTCCCGGCCAAGTGTGAGAAGGAAAAACAGTTAACTTTCGACGTGCAAAGGTAGTATCGAAAGGAGACGCTAGGAGGCAGCTAAAGTCAAAAGCAAGGCATGCAAAGCTGCCATATCTGGTGGCAATTCAAAGAACTAGATCAAAAATCGAGAAACTTTACCAAGCGAGTGTAATGAATTTTGATATTCGAAGGAAATCGCAAAATTCATTACACCTACCAGGGATCGAACCTTGAACAAGTCGTACCGAAGACGAGAGCGCAACAATTTTAGCGCGCGGAAATTTTGTTATATCTATTGCCATCATAGTATATTCAGTTTTGCACGCGCAAAGATGATTACTTTTAAGTAATTAGATGTGTGAAAAAAATATATTATATATCGTCATCATTCTCCAATGTGTACAGTAAGACACCACAGAAGACTCGTGCATGTCCCATAGAATAAGTGGTTAACGTGGTCGCCTTGCACTAAAGGGCGACGTATTTGATTCAGGTATAAACTATATACGTACGTGGGATGCCTATTTTGAACTCATTACACAAACATTTAATTTTCGCACCATTGTCATACTTGTGCACCATATTCTAGCACCCCTTTATATCTAAAGCCAAGGTGTTCTCTACTTCTGAATTTTCATCGAGCAAATTTACAAATCTAAGGAGTAAGGAATAATGACATTGTTCTTGGTGTCTCAAATCTAACATAAGAAAAAATACATGAATTGTTATATATATTATTGTGGAAAGATTCAAGGAAGACTCTGTACAAAGCTAAAATCTCTCTCCAGACATCAGTGCTCGGTCAAGCGGCAATACACTACATATCGTAACATTCCACAAATAGCGGAAGCACACGACGTCAGGAGACTCTGCATACTTCGATACTACCGGGTTCAAACCCGTCATCGGCTGACAAATACGGAAGAGCTGAGCAAGCAGCTATAACTTGACAAGTTTAAAAACAAGACGCTGCAATCCATTGTTTGCGCACCTCACATCACATTTCCCCACTCCATTGTCTGCGGCGACGTTCATTCGCAGTGTTGCAAACTGGAAGGAGCTGAATCCTCTGAGAATTTTCAACGAAATTTGAATGTGAAAGGCATGAATTAGTATCCCGTCACCTACGCTACCTATTGATTGCGCTAAATTCTAAATACATTTTGATATTTTCCCTTTAAACCTTAAATGAATTTAGTTATATTAGGGATATTTCTTACCAGCATAAGAAATGTATGAAATAAAACGATAGAAAAATGAAAAATATATAAACGATAGAACTGAGCTCACCTTCTAAATGTTTTCCAGTTCTCCTTCTTCAGCTTCACTCTCCTACTCATCCGAGTCTGTGTGTACCGATTAATCTGTGTCCGTGTCTGAATCGGCTTCACCTAGTCTAATTCAGTTCATCTACACGCTCGTCCATAAGTCCATCTCTTTCAAAGTAAGAATCTTGCAGCCAAGAGTAAAGAGCATGAACATTTCAATGCTTTAGAAAAGAACACAGGCAAGCGTGTTATCAGATTGCCTTCTCGTGGTGATTGTTGTACGATAAACAAACGAACCACCACCCCACTCGGTTTAAAAAATAAAATTAAAACTGACACTGCTCGATGTCGCATTCAGAAAATGAAGTCATTCGCCCTGTAGTTTCTCTTCGTTATAAACCTTAACGCACGTGCGTAATACTACAGTTTACGATCGGCGCACCGCACGCATTTTCAAAGCCCGGATTAAATAAAATGAACCACTGATATAATAGGAGCCTGCATGCACCGTCACGCTAAACAATGAAAATTGTTTGTCATATTTGTTTTAGCTTAATTTTGCTGAGTTGGCACCACTGGTACTCTCAACGCCAGACCAGTGAGTAGAAGAGTGGTGGGGAGGATGACGTAATACGAAGTGCTCCGCAACGATCTGCGCATATCGGGACTTAACTTGTCAGGCTATAGGAAGTATTTGCCAGTAGCATAAAAGAGGTAGGCACTAGAATTCGGAAGTTAGTCAGACCTCAGAGTTCAGTAGAAACTCTAAGAGAATACCAGCTACCAGGCGGAGACCTCCGGCACTTTTCAGGTCTCAAGCCCGGATCGGGATACCGAGACGTAGCTTTCGCCAAGGCAACCGCTAACACATATGCAAGTTGACCAACTTCAGTACCACGGTTTGTAATTCACAGCCGTAGGTCAGACCGTCGTTCGGACGCCTTCTCATTGGCCATATCTCCAAGACCAGCTTGTGCTTCGTCGACTGCCACGGGAAGAAGACCGTGAGCCGTCGAACTCAGGACTCCGTGCGCTATCGCCTAACGTCCACACTCAACGGCTTGGACGAGAGGTAAGATGTACATCATCGACATCCTTTGAATTCTTTCCACTTACTGCCAGGAGCCTGCCAGCGAGATTGTATGGGGACCATAAAACGTAACCTAGCTCTACCATCTGACCCTTTAAGAGTAGTGTAAACCTATTGGTTCTAAGTAATCCTTGTAGGTAAGCCTAGTATTTAACCTCAGATGTAACATATTTTGATGATTTTGATGATTTTTTATGGATTTTATTGCGTTCGACGATGTTCTAGCCCTATTTTTTGCTCAATCTTATTTTTGGAGCCTCACCTTTGTAGGTATGCCATGATCTTACGTGATATAACTTAACCTATTCACTTTTTTACAGCCTTTTGCAGGTTAAAATAACCTACAAAGTGTAAGATGGTCGTTTCTATGTTATCCTTGTAGGTGGGTCTAGTATTTAACCTCAGTTGTGACATATTTTGATGATTTTGATGACTTTTTATGGATTTTTATAGCATTTGACGATGTTCTAGCCCTATTTTTTGCTCAATCTTATTTTGGGACCTTATGTTTGTAGGTGGGGCGCTCAACGCAAACGCCTACGATGTATTTGGGAGCCTTATTTTTTTTTGTAGGTGGGGGGCCCTCAGCGTAAACGGCTACGATGTATTTTTTATGATGTGTGAGCCCCCCTTTTCACGATGTATGTCGTGGCCTTTTTACAATGGATTCAATGCCCCCAATACTTTTGGAGGGGACACAGTGGGGGCTCGCAATGTTGCCAACTTACTCCACAAAAATTTCACCATGTGATATTTTGCAGGCGAAGCTAATTTATAAATAGGAGTTGGCACTACTCAGTATTGCCATACATTTCTATAGTATAGTGATATTTTTTTTTATGTGTGAAGAATGTTTGGATCTATGGTCAGTTTAATTTTTATAGAATTATCCAATTTTTTTTCTTGTATCTAAAACTTTTCAGTCACTCTTTCATTCTTGACATCATAACTAACTAACTAACTCCCTAGCCTTCTTAAACCCGAAGGTTCATGGCTGCAGCAACACAGGCCTTCCATCTTTCCCTATCTTGAGCAAGTTCTATATACTCTTTTCCATCCCTACCGATTTCCCTTAGGTCCATCTCAATGTTGTCCCTTCATCTTCATCTTGGCCTTCCTACAGGTCTCTTACCATCAGGTTTCCCAACAAGAATCCTGTAAACTCCTCTTTCCTCTCCCATTCGTGCCACATGGCCTGCCCACCTAAGTCTTCTTGATTTAATTATTCTAATAATATCTGGACATGAATACAAATTATGTAGTTCTAAATTATGCAACCTTCTCCACTCATCCCTTTTAGGTCCAAAGATTTTCCTAAGGATCTTATTTTCAAATACTCTCAATTTATGTTCCTCTTTCAATGTAAGGGACCAAGTTTCACATCCATATAATACTACAGGCAAAATTACTCTCTTGTATATTTTAACTTTTAGTTTCTTAGATATTAAACGAGAAGACAAAAGTTTAGGAAGAGAGAAGTAACATGCATTTCCTGAATTAAGCCTACTTTTTATTTCCTCTTTAATATAATTTTCATTTGTTAATATTACTCCTAAGTATTTGAATTTGGAAACTGGTTCAAACGAGTTGTTATCAATAATTAGATTATTACCTAACACTTGGTTTCGGCCTGAAAGCATATATTTAGTTTTCTCTTTGTTAACTTCCAAACCTATCTCTTTAGCAGTTTTGAAAAATATTTTAGCGTTATTCTTAATTGTATTCACATCATCCCCCAGTAAGTCTACATCATCTGCATATGCTAACAACTGAGTCACACCATTTAATTTTAGTCCTTCTTTAGTTTCTTTTACCTTCCTAACAGCATATTCTAAGGCAAAATTAAAGAGCAATGGAGATAATGCATCTCCTTGTTTTAACCCATCATGAATTGTAAATTTGTCAGACATATTAATACCCACACGAATTTTACTTTCTGTTTCACTGGTGCATACTTTTATCATACTAACAAGCTTCTTAGGTATTCCAAACTCTACTAATATATTATATAATTTATCTCTTTTGACCGAATCATATGCTTTTTTGAAATCAATGAATAGCTGATGGACATTTTGATTATATTCCCACTTTTTTTCAAGTGTCTGTCTGATGTGAAAAATTTGATCTGTAGTTGATCTGTTACGTTTAAATCCACATTGATAATCACCTATAATTTCATTAGCATATGGGGTTAGTCTTGTTAAAAGAATGTTAGATAATATTTTATATGTTGTTGAGAGTAGAGAAATTCCACGGTAATTATTGCAGTTCATTTTATCACCTTTTTTAAACACAGGAACAATTATGGATTCTTTCCACTGTTGAGGGATTTCTTCTTTATTCCATATTAAACAAATTAATTTATGAATTTGACATATTAATGAATTTCCACCATATTTAATTAACTCAGCTGGTATTAAATCAATGCCAGGTGCTTTGTTATTCTTTAGCCTTTTAAATGCACCTTTAACTTCAGTGAAGTTAGGTTCTGGAACTAAAGGTTCTGCTGTGTGGACTTCATTTACTTCTGATTTATCTCCTACATGAAGATTTAAAAGGTAATTAAAGTAGTTCTTCCTTCTATTTAGTATATCGCTTGGGTCAGCTAGAAAATCACCGTCTTTATCTTTTATCAAGTTTAAATATACTAAGTAAATATTATCTACCTAATCAATAAATTGAAATATAAAGGAATAATCATACTACGTCTACGAAGTGTCAGTATCATGCTGCTGTTCAAACCCAAAGTGATGTGTTGGTGAAAAATGTCATAAGATGTGTCGAGCTAAGCATACTCCTAAGAATGTTGATCCAATAATGACATGTAGTCCATGAAATCCTGTTGCTATAAAGAATGTGGATCCATATACTGCATCAGCAATAGTAAATGGGGATTCATAATATTCATATGCTTGAAGAATAGTAAAATATACTCCTAATATTAATGTTAATATAAGTGCTAGCGTTGTATGCGAGTGATTTTTTTATAGCAATCCGTGATGGGCTCATGTTACTGTTACTCCTGAGGCTAGCAGAATTGCTGTATTTAATAAAGGTACTTGTATTGGATTGAATGGAGTAATTCCCCTTGGTGGTCATAGTATCCCGAGTTCAATTGTTGGGGATAAACTTATATGGAAAAATGCTCAAAAGAATGATACGAAAAATAGTACTTCTGAAATAATAAATAGAATTATACCTCATCGTAGTCCTATTATAACTTGATTTGTATGTAATCCTTGGTATGTCCCTTCTCGTGAAATGTCTTTTCATCATTGAATTATTGTAAGGAGTATAGTTGTTATTCCTATTAATAATAGTATTATATTTTGTTGGTGAAATCATCTAATTATACCTGTTGTTAATATTATTGCTCTAATGGCTCCTGTTGCTGGTCACGGGCTTTGATCTACTAGGTGATATGGGTGGTTTTGTTTTGTTGACATTAGTTATTTTGTTCTCTGGAATAAATAGCAATTAATAAGGCAAATACATAAGATTGGATAAATGGTACGGCTGTTTATATAATAATTAATATAATTTGTGCTAAAATTAATATTGAAAGTCCAATAATTTCTAATTTTGTTCCTGTATTTCCAATTATTGATATTATTAGGTGTCCAACTATTATATTTGCTGCTAATCGCACTGATAGGGTTATTGGACGAATTAAATTTCTAATTATTTCAATACCTACTATGACTGGTATTAATAGTCCTGGCACACCTTCCGGCACTTGGTGTGCTAATATATGTTTTGTATTGTTAATTCACCCAAATTGTATAAATGATAATCATATTGGTAGAGCTAGGGTTAGGGTAAAGACTAAGTGACTTGATCTAGTAAATACATAGGGGAGTAATCCTATTGAGTTATTAAATAAAATTATTGAAAATATACTAATAAATATTAGAGTTCTTCCCTGGTGATTAATTATTCCTAAGAATGTT
This sequence comes from Lepisma saccharinum, assembly GCF_977018435.1. Classification (NCBI taxonomy): domain Eukaryota; kingdom Metazoa; phylum Arthropoda; class Insecta; order Zygentoma; family Lepismatidae; genus Lepisma; species Lepisma saccharinum. The sequence continues at coordinate 106,793,800 of NC_139230.1, forward strand.
TTAAATTCTTCGTGTAATCTTACCATTATTATGTTATATAATATAGAGGGCCGTGATTGTATGTATTAATCAAAATGGGGCTGGGATTATTAATAATCCCAAGAATGTTCTTATTCAATTTAGTGATATATTTATAATTGATGATGTTGGGTCGAATGATGAGAATAATCTTGTTATCATTTTCAGTATTTAATTTTTGGTTTATTTTCCATTTTAAAATTGTTATTATTTAATAATTTATTATGATTATAGTAGTTAACAATTATGAATAGAAAATAAATTAATATAAATGTTGTAAATAGAATAATTCAGTTTAATGGATATATTTGTGGGATAAAAAAGTATCTATATAGATAATTTAGGTTTGACACTCCTATGTTATGTATTAACTAACTCTTTTCATTAGAAGTAGTTGTTATATTACTATTTTGTGGTTTAAGAGACCATTACTTACTTTTCAGTCATCTAATGATTCTTGTATAATTTTTATTAATCAATTAATAAAAGATTTGTGAGTTGTAGTTTCAAAAATAATTGGTATAAATCTATGATTAGATCCACAAATTTCTGAACGTTGTCCAAAAAACAGACCAATTCGACTAATGTTTACTCCTGCTTGGTTAAGTCGTCCTGGAGTGGCATCTATTTTAATTCCTATAGATGGCATGGCTCATGAATGTAATACATCTGCAGATGTAGTTAGTACTCGAATGTCTATGTTAATTGGTAGTACTGTTCGATTATCCACATCTAATAATCGAAATGAGTCTACTGTTATTTCATTTGTCGGAGCTATATATGAGTCAAATTCTGCTTTTATAAAAGCGGAGTATTCATAACTTCAGTATCATTGATGTCCAATAGTTTTAAGGGTTAATGAAGGTTGATTAATTTCATCTAATAAATATAATAAACGTAGGGAGGGTAGTGCAATAAAAACTAGGGTAATTGCTGGTATAATTGTTCATATTGTTTCTAACACCTGTCCTTCTAAAAGTATTCGGTTTGTTAATTTATTATTAAATAATGATGTTATTAGATATCCTACTAATACTGTAATTATAATTAAAATTAATATTGTGTGGTCATGGAAGAGCATTATTTGTTCTATTAGCGGGGAAGATCTATCTTGTAATCCTATTTGATTTCAGGTTGCCACTTTTAAGTAAGGGATAACCCTTATATTTGAAGCTTAAATTCAATGCACTTCTCTGCCACCTTAAAAATTAGTTGTTAATAAGTAATATTGGAAGTTCTGAATATGTATGTTCGGAAGGAGGTGATATTTGATATCATTCAATTGATGACGCTTGTTGTAGATTAAATAATGTTGGTCGAGCACTTGTTATACCTTCTCAGGTAATAAAAATTATAATAATTACTGCTGTAAATGATAAGATTGATCCTAATCTTGAAACAATATTTCATATTGTATATGCATCTGGATAGTCAGAATATCGTCGTGGTATTCCTCTTAGCCCCAGAAAATGTTGTGGAAAGAATGTTAAGTTGACTCCAATAAATATGGAGATAAATTGAATTTTTAATCAATCTGGATTTATTATTACTCCTGTAAAAAGTTAAAGGTAAAGTGCTCCCCTGTGCCATGATGTGCCATAACGCCATGAAGGCAACGCCCCACACTTTCTTGATCTGGTCATGAGTGGGGGTGATGTGATCAGCATCACGCCCCTAACCGCCTTTACCCCCCAGGGATTCCCCCAGGTACCCATGTTATTCGACGCTGGGTGGGCGCCGGGGCCGCTTCCAACCTTAGAAAAGCTCCCGGATTTGAACCGGCCGGGGATCGAACCCGGGACCTTGAGCATGGTATTCAGACGCGTTACCGACTGAGCCACCGCGGCCACATTATTACTTCTGTAAATAGCGGGAATCAATGTATTAGTCCTGCTATAATAGCAAATGCTGCTCCTATAGATAATACATAATAAAAATGTGCTAGAACATAGTATGTGTCATGTAGTACAATGTCTAGTGATGAATTTGCTAGTACTACTCCTGTTAATCCCCCTATTGTAAATAAGAAAATAAATCCTAATGCTCATAATATTGATGGAGAGTAATTAATTTGTGTTCCGTGGAGTGTGGCAATTCATCTAAATACCTTAATTCCTGTTGGTACGGCAATGATTATTGTAGCTGCAGTAAAGTATGCTCGTGTATCAACATCTATTCCTACAGTAAATATGTGATGTGCCCATACAATAAATCCTAGAGATCCGATTGCTATTATTGCATAAATTATTCCAAGGACTCCAAATGTTTCTTTTTCACCTCTTTCTTGAGTTACAATATGTGAAATTATTCCAAATCCTGGTAGAATTAGAATATATACTTCTGGGTGTCCAAAGAATCAGAATAGGTGTTGATATAAGATGGGGTCCCCACCACCAGATGGGTCAAAAAATGAGGTATTTAGATTTCGATCTGTTAATAGTATGGTAATTGCTCCTGCTAGAACTGGTAATGATAATAATAGGAGAACTGCGGTGATTACTACTGATCATACAAACAATGGTACTCGTTCTATGGATATTCCTATAGTTCGTATTTTAATTACCGTTGTAATAAAGTTTACTGCCCCTAGAATAGAGGAGACTCCTGCTAAATGTAATGAAAAAATTGATAGATCTACAGAGGCTCCGGCATGTGCAATTTCTGCAGATAGGGGAGGATATACGGTTCAACCAGTTCCTGCACCACTTTCTACAATTCTTCCTGATAATAGTAGAGTTAATGATGGGGGCAGTAATCAAAATCGTATATTATTTAATCGTGGGAAGACCATGTCTGGGGCTCCAATTATCAGAGGTACTAATCAATTCCCAAACCCCCCAATTATAATAGGTATTACTATGAAAAAAATTATAATAAATGCGTGCGCGGTTACAATTACGTTGTAGATTTGATCATCTCCAATCAAACTTCCTGGTTGACCTAATTCTATACGGATTAAGATACTTAATAATGTTCCAACTATTCCTGATCATACCCCGAAAATTAAATATATTGTACCAATATCTTTATGGTTAGTAGAAAATAATCATCGTTGCAAGAATGAGATGACTGAAGTTATAGGTGATAAACTGTAAATTTATTTATGAGTTTTAAACTCTGTCATTAATTTTGGCTTTATAGTTAAGAATAATAATTTTGAACTGCAATTTCAGGGTGATACGTTGTATGTATTAAGGCCTGAGAGAATACCCCTTATTTATGACTTTGAAGGTCATTAGTTTAAAATTAACTTAAGACCTTATAAAGATCTTATAAAGATATATAAATTGGTTGAATTAGAGGTAATCCACAAACTAAGAGAAAAATTGTAACTACTGATAATACTTCTTCTTTTAAATTTAATGGTTTGTTATTAATAATATTTCATATATTAGTTTTATAATTTATTAAAATTGATGTAAGTGAGGTTCGTAAGTAATAGTATAGGGTTAATAATGATATACTAATTAGGATTATGATTATAATTAATTGCTTAAGGTTGGTTGTTTGGATAATAACTATTCATTTTGGTAAAAACCCTAGTAGTGGTGGTAGGCCACCAAGAGATAATATTGATATAAATAAGGACATTTTTCTAATGGGTGGAAGCTTTAATATGAACAGTTGATGGACGTAGTATGTTTTGTTTATTGAAAATAGCATAATGGCAGCGGTAGTTATAAGAATATATAGTAGTAAATATGTTAATCAGGTGTTATCTTTTGATGTTATTCTCAGAATAATTCATGATATGTGGTTAATTGATGAAAAGGCTATAATTTTTCGTAACGAGGTTTGATTTAATCCTCCAATTGCCCCAATAACTGCTGATGTTCTGATTGTTAAAATTAGAATTATGTTTAAGTTGTCGATTACATAACTAAGTAATGTTGATGGAGCAATTTTTTGAATAGTTGTTATTACTAGACAATTAATCCATGTTATTCCTTCCATAACTTCTGGTATTGAAATATGAAAAGAAGCAGCTCCTATTTTTATTAATAAAGCTATGGTTAGAAGCTGGATCTGTATATTGAAATTTACTGAATTAATTATAATTAATGCTGCAGCCAAAATTATTGATGATGCTAATGCTTGAATTAGGAAGTACTTAAGTGATGCTTCTGTATTTCGTTGATTATTTGGTGTAGAAATTAATGGAATAAAAGATATTAAATTAATTTCTAAGCCTATTCAGGCTCCATATCATGAGGTGGAAGAAATAGAAAGGAGGGTTCCTATTGTGAGAGTCAATAGGAATATTATTTTTTTGGGGGTTGTGAGCATTAAAAAGGGAAGGGTTTAATTATAGACCTTCATATGTGGGGTATAAGCCCTCTAGCTTAATTAGCTTACCTTTTTATTATATTTTGGTGTATGATGCACTATGGGGTTTGATACCATTGGAGAAAGTTTAATTCTTTCAATTATAAAAAATGAATTTTTTATTACAAATAAAATAATAAGAACATGTTAAATTTCATGTATGCTTTACCCTATCATGGTACCCCTTTTTCAGACATCTTATTTATAGATAAATTATAATAGTGGGTTAGTAATATTATTTATTGGACTTTTATTTTTATGGCTAATAAGTAGAACCTATTTATTAAATAATATAAAATACTTCAGAATTGTTTTTAATTTTATTTAATTTCTTTTAAGTGTTTGTAGTCTAACTTAAAGTAATTGACTTATTTAATATGTCATTTTAATGCTTATTGAGTTTAGAGAAAAAAGAAGTTAATATATCTATATAGAACACAATTTTGAGGGGAAAAAATATTGTGTTCTATATAGTATGGGACAGTGAGTAAAAATTAAAAGGGGAGGAAATTTTCGTGAGATAATTTCTAATTATAGTCTAATTTAATTTAATACATATTATATAATAATAAAGAACCTCTCTTTATATTTTAAGGTTAAAGTTTTATTCTAGCTTAAATCTCCTTACTTAAATTTTACATATGTATTTGTTAAAGAGAGGTAGAATTTCCGTCAATTTTTTATGGGTTGAGACGGGATATCTGAATTTACTTCGCAGTGTGTGGGTTTGTTTAATTTTAATGTAAATTAGATTACAGGATTTTAAATTTTAATATTTATTTTGCCCGGCTAAATTCGTGCCAGCTGCCGCGGTTAGACGTGGGGACATAAGTAGAGAGTTGTTGGCTTAATTGTAGTAATAATTGATTTTTGGTTGTTTATATTTTATTTATGAGGTGAAATTTTTAATATAATTTGTTCTTTATTTTTATTAATTCTATAAAGGTGGTGTATTAAACTAGGATTAGATACCCTATTATTATCATTGTAAATTTGGTCTGAATAGTATTAGTTATGATCTTGAAACTCAAAGAATTTGGCGGTGCTTTATTCTATTTAGAGGAACCTGTCCCGTAATCGATATTCCACGTTTTATTTGGCCTATTATTGTAAAATATCAGTTTGTATACCGCCGTAATTTGAATATTTAAATATATATATTCTTTTTTTCTATAGAAATATATTTCAGGTCAAGGTGCAGCTTATTAGTAGGGGGAGATGGGTTACATTATGTTGATTTGGATAATATGTTGAAAATATATTTGAAATTGGATTTAATTGTAATTTTGTTTTAGAATAGCATTTTGGTTTATTAGCTCTAGGGTATGCACACATCGCCCGTCGCTCTCATTTATATAGGTGAGATAAGTCGTAACATAGTAGGTGTACCGGAAGGTGTGCCTGGTTTGATTAGTATCAAAATATTTCTGTTAGTTAGAATATTCATTTACATTGAGTAGTTAGTCGTGCGATTCGACATATTTTGATAGAAATTTTATTACTATTTAAATTTTGTTTATAAATTGATTATATATGAAAAGGAATTTAATTGGGGTTGGTTATATATTTAGTATATATGAATTAGTTTGTTATAGGTTATTAGTACAGTGTTGGGATTTATTAAATATATGAAATATTAATTTTTATTATAGGAGATGTTAATAATCGTACCTTTTGTATCAGGGAGGATTAAATTTTAATTGAATATTCTGTTTTCTCGAAAGGTGAGGAGCTAGTAGGTTAATTTTAAGGTAAAAGTGTTATATTTTTCTGTTAAAATTTCTATTTGTAATAAAATGTTATTCGACTTATCTTATATCTAGTTGTTGGGGAATTATATTTAATATAGTTTTGCATTTTAATATTTTTTATATTAATATATATTATAATATTAATGTTTAGTTATGACTAGGGGGATGTGCTTCTGGTTAATATGTTGTTTATAACTTTATAGTAAACTATTATATTTATTGGTTTTGGAGATTGCTAATTTTTGTAATTTTGTTATAATTTATTTGGAATTTTATTAAAAATTTAGTTTGGTTTTACTTGTTTACCTAATTATATGTTTTAATTAGTTTTATTTGGAAATTATGATTCTATTAGTATATTTATTTAATTAATTAGAGGAATTAGGCAAAATTTATTCTCGCCTGTTTATCAAAAACATCTTTTCATGATTTTATATGAAGTATAACCTACCCAATGACGCTTGTTTAATGACCGCGGTATTTTGACCGTGCGAAGGTAGCATAATCATTAGTCTTTTAATTGGGGGCTAGAATGAATGGTTGGACGAGGAATAGACTGTCTTTAATTAATTAGTGTATAATTTTACTTTAAAGTGTAAAGGCTTTATTTTTTTAAGGGGACGATAAGACCCTATAGATCTTTATATTATTTTAATGTTGTTTTTATTAGTAATATAATTATATATATTATTAAATAATATTTTGTTGGGGTGATGGGAAGATAATAATTAACTCTTTTTTATTTGATGTTCAATAATTTTTGTTATTTGGATCCATTTTTAGTGATTTAAAGAATAAGTTACCTTAGGGATAACAGCGTAATCTTTCTTGAGAGATCATATCGACAGGAGGGGTTGCGACCTCGATGTTGGATTAAGATATCATTTGGGTGTAGCATTTCAAATTTGATGGTCTGTTCGACCTTTAATTTCTTACATGATCTGAGTTCAAACCGGCGTGAGCCAGGTTGGTTTCTATCTCTTAATATTTAAAGTGTTTCAGTACGAAAGGACCAAATACTTATATTATATATAATAATATTGATTAATAATAATTACTATTATGGCAGAGAAGTGCATTGAATTTAGAATTCAAAAATAAAGATAAATTTCTTTTTATAGTAGATGATATTAGATTTATTTATTGGAGTTATTTCTTTTATTATTTTAGTTGTGTGTGTTTTAATTAGAGTTGCTTTTTTTACTTTATTTGAGCGTAGGGTTTTAGGCTATATTCAGATTCGAAGGGGGCCGAATCGGGTTGGGATTTGTGGTATTTTTCAGCCTTTTGCTGATGCAGTTAAATTATTTACTAAGGAGCAAACACTACCTACTTTGAGAAATTATTATCCATATTATATATCTCCAGTTTTTAGTTTATTTTTATCTTTGTTTGTTTGGGTTGTTTTTCCGTATCACACCTTATTATTTAACTTTTATTTGGGGGTATTTTTCTTTTTATGTTGTATGAGAATAGGGGTGTATAGAGTAATATCTGCCAGGTGGTCATCTAATTCTAATTATGCGTTGCTTGGGGGTCTTCGAGCAGTTGCTCAAACTATTTCCTCTAAGGTTAGATTGGTGTTAATTTTATTGTCTTTTATTTTTTTAATTGGTGGTTATAATTTACTTTTATTTAATACTTTTCAGGATTATTTATGATTTATTTGTATTGCCTTACCATTGGCTTTAGCCTGATTGAGTTCTTGTTTAGCTGAAACTAACCGAACTCCTTTTGATTTTGCTGAGGGGGAGTCTGAACTTGTTTCTGGGTTTAATGTTGAATTCAGTGCTGGGGGGGTTTGCTTTAATTTTTATGTCTGAATATGCTAGCATTTTATTTATAAGTGTTTTATTTAGAATTTTATTGTTGGGGGGATACCATTTTTCTTATTTTTTTTACTTAAGGGTTATTTTTTTAGGATATATTTATATTTGGATTCGAGGTACACTACCACGATTTCGTTATGATAAACTTATATATTTAGCTTGAAGGAGTTTTCTTCCGGTTTCTTTAAATTATTATTTTTTTGTTGTTGGCTTTAGGGGCTTAATTGTATCAATTTATATTTAGTTGCATAATAATTAGAATGCGAAGACTTCTAGAATATTTACATTCTATTTTATGTTTTCAAGACATACACTTAATGTTTCAGTCAAGAAGTCATTTCTTTAAAATTTTATCTCATAGTAGTAGTGTTGCGGGGGATATAATGAAATATATAAAATATATAATTGTTAATACTTGTCCAGTAGTAATAAATGGAGTTTCTACGGGCCGGGCTCCAATTCAAGTTAATAAAATAAAGGTTGCAAATATTAATCAAAATAATATTTGATTTAAGGGGTAAAATTGTAGTCCACGAAAATTTCTTTTATGATGTATTTGTATAATAAATAAGATTATAATAGATAATACTAGTGCTACCACTCCCCCAAGTTTATTTGGGATTGATCGTAGAATGGCATATGCAAATAGGAAGTATCATTCTGGTTGAATGTGTACTGGAGTTACTAGTGGATTTGCTGGGGTAAAATTTTCTGGATCTCCTAGGGTCGTTGGAAATATTAATGAGAGTTGTATTAATCTTAAAATTATAAGTATAAATCCTAGTGTGTCTTTTATAGAGAAGTATGGATGGAACGGGATTTTATCTATGTTGCTATTAATAGATAGTGGATTATTAGATCCGGTTTGATGTAAAAAGAGTAGATGGATTATGGATATTGCTATTAAAATAAACGGTAATAAAAAATGAAAGGCGAAGAATCGGGTTAGTGTAGCACTATCTACTGCGAACCCACCCCAAATTCATTGAACTAGTATAGTTCCTAAATATGGAATTGCCGAGAGTAAATTAGTAATTACTGTGGCCCCTCAGAATGACATGTGACCCCACGGTAGTACATACCCAACAAATGCTGTTGCTATTGTTGTTAATATAAATATAACTCCAATAGATCATGTGTGAAGATACAAATAAGATCCATAATATATTCCTCGTCCTACATGTATATATATACAAATAAAGTATATGGAGGCCCCATTAGCATGAATAGTTCGTAGTATTCATCCATAATTTACATCTCGGCAGATGTGTATTACTCTAGAAAAAGCTAAGTCTGTTCTTGAAATATAATGTATTGCTAAAAAAAGACCTGTTAAGATTTGGATTGAAAGACATATTCCTATAAGTGAACCAAAATTTCATCAGTAGGAAATATTTAGTGGGGCTGGCAAGTCTACTAATGCATTATTTGCTAGTTTAAGTAGGGGTGATAAATTCGTGCTGGTTTTGTCATTTGCAATTATTTAATTATTTTTAGAGGTCCATGTGATAGTCTAGTAATTTTTACAATTGCAACTAATGTAATAAATAGGTATACTACTGTTATAGTAGTTATTATTATAATGGATTCATTATATAGTTTTATTCCTGGTAATGGGGGTGTACTTCTTCAGGTTGTATATGTATCTATATTTTGTAGTGTTGAGGGGGTTAATAATGGATCTATTATTATTAATATAAATAAATATAATAGTATTAGGGTTACACCTATAATTATTATTTTTGTTCTTATTTTGAATATTTCATTTGGTGTAAGTCTTGTTGTATAAATAAATAGAACCAGTATTCCCCCTAAAAATACTAGGAATAGTACATAAGAAAGTCATGTGGACTTTAGGAATGTTGATATTGTTAGGCATGCGCTAATAGTCTGTATAATTAGTATAATCCCTATGTATAGTGGATGTTTTATTTATTATTAGTGCTAATAATAGCATAATAGTAATTAATATTAATTGTATTTTGATATCAAGGAGTAGTTTAATAAAAATATTGGCTTTCGGAGCTACTGATGATATAACTATATACTCCCAAATAAAAATTAAATAATGAGGTATGATATGGAAAAACAACCCAAATAAACAAAGATAAAAATAAACTAAAAACTGGAGATATATAATATGGATAATAATTTCTCAAAGTAGGTAATGTATGCTCCTTAGTAAATAATTTAACTGCATCAGCAAAAGGCTGAAAAATACCACAAATCCCAACCCGATTAGGCCCCCTACGAATCTAAATATAGCCTAAAACCCTACGCTCAAATAAAGTAAAAAAAGCAACTCTAATTAAAACACACACAACTAAAATAATAAAAGAAATAACTCCAATAAATAAATCTAATATCATCTACTATAAAAAGAAATTTATCTTTATTTTTGAATTCTAAATTCAATGCACTTCTCTGCCATAATAGTAATTATTATTAATCAGTATTATTATATATAATATAAGTATTTGGTCCTTTCGTACTGAAACACTTTAAATATTAAGAGATAGAAACCAACCTCGCTCACGCCGGTTTGAACTCAGATCATGTAAGAAATTAAAGGTCGAACAGACCATCAAATTTGAAATGCTACACCCAAACGATATCTTAATCCAACATCGAGGTCGCAACCCCTCCTGTCGATATGATCTCTCAAGAAAGATTACGCTGTTATCCCTAAGGTAACTTATTCTTTAAATCACTAAAAATGGATCCAAATAACAAAAATTATTGAACATCAAATAAAAAAGAGTTAATTATTATCTTCCCATCACCCCAACAAAATATTATTTAATAATATATATAATTATATTACTAATCAAAACATCATTAAAATAATATAAAGATCTATAGGGTCTTATCGTCCCCTTAAAAAAATAAAGCCTTTTCACTTTAAAGTAAAATTATACACTAATTAATTAAAGACAGTCTATTCCTCGTCCAACCATTCATTCTAGCCCCCAATTAAAAGACTAATGATTATGCTACCTTCGCACGGTCAAAATACCGCGGCCATTAAACAAGCGTCATTGGGCAGGTTATACTTCATATAAAATCATGAAAAGATGTTTTTGATAAACAGGCGAGAATAAATTTTGCCTAATTCCTCTAACTAATTAAATAAATATACTAATAAAATCATAATTTCCAAATAAAACTAATTAAAACATATAATTAGGTAAACAAGTAAAACAAAACTAAATTTTTAATAAAATTCCAAATAAATTATAACAAAATTACAAAAATTAGCAATCTCCAAACCAACAAATATAATAGTTTACTATAAAGTTATAACCAACATATTGACCAGAAGCACATCCCCCTGGTCATAACTAAACATTAATGTTATATATATATATATTAATATAAAAAATATTTAAATTCAGAACTATATTAAATATAATTCCCCAATAACTAGATATAAGATAAGTTGAATAACATTTTATTACAAATAGAAATTTTAACAGAAAAATATAACACTTTTACCTTAAAATTAACCTACTAGCCTCTCACCTTTCGAGAAAACAGAATATTCAATTAAAATTTAATCCTCCCTGATACAAAAAATACGATTATTAATATCTCCTATAATAAAAATTAATATTTCATATATTTAATAAATCCCAACACTGTACTAATAACCTATAACAAACTAATTTATATATACTAAATATATAACCAACCCCAATAAAATTCCTTTTCGTATATAATCAATTTATAAACAAAATTTAAATAGTAATAAAATTTCTATCAAAATATGTCGAATCGCACGACTAATTACTCAGTGTAAGTGAATATTCTTACTAACAGAAATATTTTGATACTAATCAAACCAGGCACACCTTCCGGTACGCCTACTATGTTACGACTTATCTCACCTATATAAATGAGAGCGACGGGCGATGTGTGCATACCCTAGAGCTAATAAACCAAAATGCTATTCTAAAACAAAATTACAATTAAATCCACTTTCAAATATACTTTCAACATATTATCCAAATCAACACAATGTAACCCATCTCCCCCTACTAATAAGCTGCACCTTGACCTGAAATATATTTCTATAGAAAAAAAGAATATATATATTTAAATATTCAAATTACGGCGGTATACAAACTGATATTTACAATAATAGGCCAAATAAAACGTGGAATATCGATTACGGGACAGGTTCCTCTAAATAGAATAAAGCACCGCCAAATTCTTTGAGTTTCAAGACCATAACTAATACTACTCAGACCAAATTTACAATGATAATAATAGGGTATCTAATCCTAGTTTAATACCTTTATAGAATTAATAAAAATAAAGAACAAATTATATTAAAAATTTCACCTAATAAATAAAATATAAACAACCAAAAATCAATTATTACTACAATTAAGCCAACAACTCTCCACTTATGTCCCCACGTCTAACCGCGGCAGCTGGCACGAATTTAGCCGGACAAAATAAATATTAAAATTTAAAATCCTATAATCTAATTTACATTAAAATTAAACAAACCCACACACTGCGAAGTAAATTCAGATATACCGTCTCAACCCATAAAAAATTGGAGGAAATTCTACTTCTCTTTAACAAATACATATGTAAAATTTAACTAAGGAGATTTAAGCTAGAATAAAACTTTAATCTTAAAATATAAAGAGAGGTTCTTTATTATCATATAATATGTATTAAATTAAATTAAATTATAATTAGAAATTATTTCACGAAAATTTCCTCCCTTTTAATTTTCTACTCACTTTCCCATGCTATATAGAACACAATTTTTTTCCCCTCAAAATTGTGTTCTATATAGATATATTAACTTCTTTTTTCTCTAAACTCAATAAGCATTAAAATGACATATTAAATAAGTCAATTACTTTAAGTTAGACTACAAACACTTAAAAGAAATTAAATAGAATTAAAAACAATTCTGAAGTATTTTATATTATTTAATAAATAGGTTCTACTTATTAACCATAAAAATAAAAGTCCAATAAATAATATTATTAACCCACTATTATAATTTTCTTATAAATAAGATGTCTGAAAAAGGATTACCGTGATAGGGTAAAGTATACATGAAATTTAACATGTTCTTATTATTTTATTGCAATAAAAATTCATTTTTTATAATTGAAAGAATTAAACTTTCTCCAATGGTATCAAACCCCATAGTGCATCATACACCAAAATATAATAAAAAGGTAAGCTAATTAAGCTAGAGGGCTCATACCCCACATATGAAGGTCTATAATTAAACCCTTCCCTTTTTAATGCTCACAACCCCCAAAAAATAATATTCCTATTGACCCTCACAATAGGAACCCTCCTTTCTATTTCTTCCACCTCATGATATGGAGCCTGAATAGGCTTAGAAATTAATTTAATATCTTTTATTCCATTAATTTCTACACCAAATAATCAACGAAATACAGAAGCATCACTTAAGTACTTCCTAATTCAAGCATTAGCATCATCAATAATTTTGGCTGCAGCATTAATTATAATTAATTCAGTAAATTTCAATATACAGATCCAGCTTCTAACCATAGCTTTATTAATAAAAATAGGAGCTTCTCCATTTCATATTTGAATACCAGAAGTTATGGAAGGAATAGCATGGATTAACTGCCTAGTAATAACAACTATTCAAAAAATTGCTCCATCAACATTACTTAGTTATGTAATCGACAATATAAACATAATTCTAATTTTAAAAATTAGAATATCAGGAATTATTGGAGCAATTGGAGGATTAAATCAAACCTCATTACGAAAAATTATAGCCTTTTCATCAATTAACCACATATCATGAATTATTCTAAGAATAACATCAGAAGATAACACTTGATTAACATATTTACTACTATATATTCTTATAACCACCTCTGCCATTATACTATTTTCAATAAACAAGACATACTACATCCATCAACTGTTCATATTAAAGCTTCCACCCATTAAAAAAATGTCCTTATTTATATCAATATTATCTCTTGGTGGTCTACCACCACTACTAGGGTTTTTACCAAAATGAATAGTTATTATTCAAACAACTAACCTTAGGCAATTAATTGTAATCATTGTCCTAATTAGTATATCATTATTAACCCTATACTATTACTTACGAACCTCACTTACATCAATTTTAATAACTTATAAAACTAATATATGAAATATTATTAACAACAAACCATTAAATTTAAAAGAACAAGTATTATCGGTAGTTACAATTTTTTTCTCAGTTTGTGGATTACCTCTAATTCAACCAATTTATATATCTCTATAAGATTTTCATAAGGTTTTAAGTTAATTTTAAACTAATGACCTTCAAAGTCATAAATAAATGGTATTCTTTTAGGCCTTAATACATACAATGTATCACCCTGAAATTGCAGTTCAAAATTATTATTCTTAACTATGAAGCCAAAATTAATGAGAGAGTTTAAAACTCATAAATAAATTTACAGTTTATCACCTATAACTTCAGTCATCTCATTCTTGCAACGATGATTATTTTCTACTAACCATAAAGATATTGGTACAATATATTTAATTTTTGGGGTCTGATCAGGAATTGTTGGAACATCATTAAGTATCTTAATCCGTATAGAATTAGGTCAACCAGGAAGTTTGATTGGAGATGATCAAATCTACAATGTAATTGTAACCGTACATGCATTTATTATAATTTTTTTTCATAGTAATACCTATTATAATTGGAGGATTTGGGAATTGATTAGTACCTCTAATAATTGGAGCTCCAGACATGGTCTTCCCAAAATTAAATAATATAAGATTTTGATTACTGCCCCCATCATTAACTCTACTATTATCAGGAAGAATTGTAGAAAGTGGTGCAGGAACTGGTTGAACCGTACACCCTCCTCTATCCGCAGGAATTGCACATGCCGGAGCCTCTGTAGATCTATCAATTTTTTCATTACATTTAACAGGAGCCTCCTCTATTCTAGGAGCAGTAAATTTTATTACAACTGTAATTAATATACGAACCATAGGAATATCCATAGAACGAGTACCATTATTTGTATGATCAGTAGTAATTACCGCAGTTCTCCTATTATTATCATTACCGGTTCTAGCAGGAGCAATTACCATACTATTAACAGATCGAAATCTAAATACCTCATTTTTTGACCCATCTGGTGGGGGGGACCCTATCTTAAATCAACACCTATTCTGATTCTTTGGGCACCCAGAAGTATATATTCTAATTCTACCAGGATTTGGAATAATTTCACATATTGTAACTCAAGAAAGAGGTAAAAAAGAAACATTTGGAGTCCTTGGAATAATTAATGCAATAATAGCAATCGGATTTCTAGGATTTATTGTATGAGCACATCATATATTTACTGTAGGAATAGATGTTGATACACGAGCATACTTTACTGCAGCTACAATAATCATTGCCGTACTAACAGGAATTAAAGTATTTAGATGAATTGCCACACTCCACGGAAAACAAATTAACTACTCTCCATCAATATTATGAGCATTAGGATTTATTTTCTTATTTACAATAAAAGGATTAACAGGAGTAGTACTAGCAAATTCATCACTAGACATTGTACTACATGATACATATTATGTTGTAGCACATTTTCATTATGTATTTTCTATAGGAGCAGTATTTGCTATTATAGCAGGACTAGTACATTGATTTCCACTATTTACAGGAGTAATAATAAATCCAGATTGATTAAAAATTCAATTTATCTCAATATTTATTGGAGTCAACTTAACATTCTTTCCACAACATTTTCTGGGGCTAAGAGGAATACCACGACGATATTCTGACTATCCAGATGCATATACAATATGAAACATTGTTTCAATATTAGGGTCAATCTTATCATTTACAGCAGTAATTATTATAATTTTTATTACCTGAGAAGGTATAACAAGTGCTCGACCAACATTATTTAATCTACAACAAGCGTCATCAATTGAATGATATCAAATTTCACCTCCTTCCGAACACACATATTCAGAACTTCCAATACTACTTATTAACAACTAATTCTTAAGGTGGCAGAGAAGTGCATTGAATTTAAGCTTCAAATATAAGATTTATACCCTTACTTAAAAGTGGCAACCTGAAATCAAATAGGACTACAAGATAGATCCTCCCCACTAATAGAACAAATAATATTTTTTCCATGACCACACAATATTAATTTTAATTATAATTACAGTATTAGTAGGATACCTAATAGCATCATTATTTAATAATAAATTAACAAACCGAATATTTTTAGAAGGACGGGTGTTAGAAACAATATGAACAATTATACCAGCAATTACCTAGTTTTTATTGCACTACCCTCCCTACGTTTATTATATTTATGAGATGAAATTAATCAACCTTCAATAATCCTTAAAACTATTGGACATCAATGGTACTGAAGTTATGAATACTCCGATTTTATAAAAGCAGAATTTGATTCATATATAACCCCGACAAATGAAATAACAATAGAGTCATTTCGATTATTAGATGTGGATAATCGAACAGTACTACCAATTAACATAGATATTCGAGTACTAACTACATCTGCAGATGTATTACATTCATGAGCCATACCATCTATAGGAATTAAAATAGATGCCACTCCAGGACGACTTAACCAAGCAGGAGTAAACATTAGTCGAATTGGTCTATTTTTTGGACAATGTTCAGAAATTTGTGGATCTAATCATAGATTTATACCAATTATTATTGAAACTACAACTCACAAATCTTTTATTAATTGATTAATAAAAATTATACAAGAATCATTAGATGACTGAAAAGTAAGTAATGGTCTCTTAAACCACAAAATAGTAATATAACAACTACTTCTAATGAAAAGAGTTAGTTAATACATAACATAGGAGTGTCAAACCTAAATTATCTATATAGATACTTTTTTATCCCACAAATATATCCATTAAACTGAATTATTCTATTTACAACATTTATATTAATTTATTTTCTATTCATAATTGTTAACTACTATAATCATAATAAATTATTAAATAATAACAATTTTAAAATGGAAAATAAACCAAAAATTAAATATTGACAATGATAACAAGATTATTCTCATCATTCGACCCAACATCATCAATTATAAATATATCACTAAATTGAATAAGAACATTCTTGGGATTATTAATAATTCCAGCTCCATTTTGATTAATACAATCACGGACCTCCATATTATATAACATAATAATGGTAAAATTACACGAAGAATTTAAAACATTCTTAGGAATAATTAATCACCAAGGAAGAACTCTAATATTTATTAGTATATTTTCAATAATTTTATTTAATAATTCAATAGGACTACTCCCCTATGTATTTACTAGATCAAGTCACTTAGTCTTTACCCTAACTCTAGCCCTACCAATATGATTATCATTTATATTATTTGGGTGAATTAACAATACAAAACATATATTAGCACACCTAGTGCCGGAAGGTGTGCCAGCACTATTAATACCAATCATAGTAGGTATTGAAATAATTAGAAATTTAATTCGTCCAATAACCCTATCAGTGCGATTAGCAGCAAATATAATAGTTGGACACCTAATAATATCAATAATTGGAAATACAGGAACAATATTAGAAATTCTTGGACTTTCAATATTAATTTTAGCACAAATTATATTAATTATTATAGAAACAGCCGTAGCATTTATCCAATCTTATGTATTTGCCTTATTAATTGCTATTTATTCCAGAGAATAAAATAACTAATGTCAACAAACCAAAACCACCCATATCACCTAGTAGATCAAAGCCCGTGACCAGCAACAGGAGCCATTAGAGCAATAATATTAACAACAGGCATAATTAGATGATTTCATCAACAAAATATAATACTATTACTAATAGGAATACCAACTATACTCCTTACAACAATTCAATGATGACAAGACATTTCACGAGAAGGGACATACCAAGGATTACATACAAATCAAGTTATAATAGGACTACGATGAGGTATAATTCTATTTATTATTTCAGAAGTACTATTTTTCGTATCATTCTTTTGAGCATTTTTCCATAGAAGTTTATCCCCAACAATTGAACTCGGGATACTATGACCACCAAGGGGAATTACTCAATTCAATCCAATACAAGTACCTTTATTAAATACAGCAATTCTGCTAACCTCAGGAGTAACAGTAATATGAGCCCATCACGGATTGTTAGAAAAAAATAATTCACACACAACGCAAGCACTTATATTAACATTAATATTAGGAGTATATTTTACTATTCTTCAAGCATATGAATATTATGAATCCCCATTTACTATTGCTGATGCAGTATATGGATCCAGATTCTTTATAGCAACAGGATTTCATGGACTACATGTCATTATTGGATCAACATTCCTAGGAGTATGCTTAGCTCGACACATCTTATGCCATTTTTCACCAACACATCACTTTGGATCTGAAGCAGCAGCATGATACTGACACTTCGTAGACGTAGTATGATTATTCCTTTATATTTCAATTTATTGATGAGGTAGATAATATTTACTTAGTATATTTAAAGTACGCTTAACTTCCAATTAAAAAGATTTAAATAAAATAAAGTAAATAATTAATATAATCATAAGTATCTCATTACTAATTATAATGATCACCTCAATTGTAATAATATTATCCACACTACTATCAAAAAAAGTAATTACAGAGCGAGAAAAAAGATCACCGTTTGAGTGTGGGTTTGACCCAAAATCCTCAGCACGAATTCCATTCTCTATAAAATTCTTCCTAATTGCAGTAATTTTTCTCATTTTTGATGTAGAAATTGTATTACTACTACCAATAACAGTTATTATTACTAATTCAAAACTAATATATTGATTATGTGTTAGATTCTTATTCCTATTAATTTTACTTTTAGGCTTATATCACGAATGAACCCAAGGATCACTAGAATGAGCATGCTGGAGTAATAGTTAATGATAATATTTGAGTTGCATTCAAAAGGTATTGAATAATTCAATTTACTTTACTGAGCAAGAAGCAAAAGCAATCAGCTTCGACCTGAATAAATTGGTATATATTACTACCCTTGCTTACTTAACTGAAGCCAAAGAAAGGCGGCATATTAATGTTAATAATAAAATTAGGATTATTTCCTCAGTTAAGGGGTATAATATTAAGTGGGGGCTGCTAACTTCCATCTTTAGTGGTGAAATTCCATTAATACTCTTCATATTATTTCTTTAGTATAAAATGACATTATCTTTTCATGATAAAGCTGAACTCTAAATAAGTTCAAGAAGTGTTTACAGAATTATTCTATTCTTCCTAATAACATCAATATTATGCTTTTCTATAAGCTATAAAAACACACATAAATTATTAATAAAATTACTATTAAAAATGAAAATATAAAATAAATATTAAAATAGTTAGAATGTATAAGTTGAATATTTAAAGAACCACTCCTTATATATTTACATACCCCCTGTCCACCTATAAGTTCACTTCACCCATAATCAATAGCCTTAATATATAAACCTCCAGTAGTAAATGAACTACCAATTAGCCCCCCCCCCCCCGAAGATAGGTAAGGTAAAATCATATACCTCCTAATAAATAATATACTATTTTATTATTAAAAAATGGATAAACTTCAAACAAGAAAGACGTGATATTATATCCAATTCACCCACCTAATAAAATACAAATAATTGCCCCTACCTTCAATTTAAATGGAATAATAATAACAAAAACAGAAGGAAAATTAATCACATTAACCCAGAACCACCTACAATGGATAGGAATAGTAAACCTAATATACCCTTAAAGATCCCTCACCCTCCATCATCAGAAAAAAAATGAAATGAAACAGCTCTATAAGATTTACCAACTAAATAATAATTCAACCGAAAACTATAAGCTATAGTTATACCCGTAGAAATTCATAATAAAACAAATATTACTAAATTAAAAGAAGATATACTTAATATTTCCAAAATTAAATCCTTAGAATAAAACCCAGCCAAAAATGGTATTCCACATAGGGCAAGACTAGAAATTATTATATAAGAAATAGTTATTGGCATTTTACTAATTAAACCCCCCATACAGCGAATATCCTGAAAATCTCCTATAACATGAATAACTACACCAGCACATAAAAACAATAAAGACTTAAATATAGCATGCGTCAGTAAGTGAAAAAATGATAACTCCTTTAATCCCATAGATAATGTTAACATTATTAATCCAAGCTGTCTTAGTGTAGATAAAGCAATAATTTTCCTCAAGTCATATTCAAAATTAGCACCAACCCCAGCTATAAATATAGTTAGTCGGGATAATAATAAGAGTATCCTACCAAGAACAGTACATATTAATATATCTCCAAAACGAATTAATAAGTAAACTCCAGCAGTAACTAAAGTAGAAGAATGAACTAATGCAGAAACTGGGGTTGGTGCAGCTATGGCTGCAGGTAGTCATGCAGAAAATGGAATTTGTGCACTCTTTGTTATCCCAGCAATAATAATAAATCTAGTAATTAATATTATATCAAAATCAGAAACTAATCATAAATAATAAATATAGTTCCAGCTACCATAATTTAACATTCAAGCAATAGACAATAAAATAAATACATCACCAATTCGATTGGACAAAGCAGTTAATATTCCAGCAGAATAGGAACGAACATTCTGATAAATTACTAGACAGTAAGAAACTAATCCTAGACCATCCCACCCTAAAATAATTCTAATAATATTAGGAGTAATAATTAAAAACATTATAGATCCAACAAATAATAAAACTAAAATAATAAATCGATTTATATTATAATCACCCTCTATATAAGAACCTCTATAATTAATAACCATAGAAGAGATGTATATAACTAATCCCATAAAAATTAAAGATATTCAATCAAACAACATTGTTATAATAATTCTAGAACTATTCAAATTAATAATATTTCACTCAATAAAAATTGTTACATCCTTAATTAAAAATAACATCCCTAATAATAATAAAATTATTCTACTAATTAATAAAATAATTGATACTATGCTTGTAATAAAAAAATTAAAAACCATTGATTTAAGAACTTATTAGTTACCACTAAGTCCACAACTTACTATTCCACTTAAACTACTTAAATAATTTAAATTCAATGAAATATTGGAGAACAAAAAATAATTAAAAAATTTAATGGAAGTAAATGACAAAATAATAATAAATATTCACGAATATTACTTCTTCAATAAGAAAATACACCAGAATAATATATTCCATGTTGAGTATAAGAATATAAATAACCAGCACTTAAAAAAGAAAGCAATGCAACACCTACAAAACTAAAGTATGATCACCCAATAATTCTATTTAATAAACTAATCTCACCCAACAAATTAATAGAGGGTGGAGCGGCTATATTAGTAATTCTTGATATAAATCATCATAAGGATAATCTAGGAATATAATTAATCATTCCCCTATTAATTAATATACTACGACTACCCAATCGTTCATAAGTAATATTTACTAATCAAAATATTCCAGAAGAACAAAGACAATGTGCCACTATTAGAGTAATTCCACCATTTATCCCCCACGCCCCTATAATTATAATTCCTATTAAAACAAGACCTATGTGTGCTACAGATGAATATGCAACCAAGGCCTTTAAATCAATTTGACGTATACAAACAAGACTAATTATTCAAATACCAACAATTCTAATACCAAATCAAAAAATATTATATTTAACAGCCAATCTCTCTATACAAGAAATAATTCGAAAAATACCATACCCACCAAGCCTTAATAAAATTCCAGCCAAAATTATAGATCCACTAACTGGAGCCTCCACGTGAGCCCTAGGTAGCCATAAATGAACCAAAGCTATAGGTATTTTTACTAAAAAAGCAAATATCATTCTAATATATCAAATAAAATAATTTATATTAATATTAATATATCTAAATATATATATATGTGTATATATATATATATATATATATATATCCCCCTCACCCTATAATTTAACATAAAAATACCAACCAAAAGGGGTAAAGAAGCAAGTAGTGTATAGAAAAGCAAGTATACCCCTGCTTGTACCCGCTCTGGTAGATACCCCCACCCCAAAATTAAAAATAAGGTAGGTACCAATGATCCTTCAAAAAACAAATAAAATTAAAAAAATATTCTTATAAAAGTTAATATTAACAGTAATAATAAAATAATTAACAAAAATATAAATCTACAAGGATAAAAATAAATAGATATAATACTATTTCTAGCTACTATTATCAAAAAAATAATTCAAATACTAAGTAAAATTAAAGAATAAGATATTACATCCAGGCCAATAAAATAACCAGCCCCCCATACGTCCATACCAACCCACACTATTAAAAAAACAAGAAACAACCAAAAATAATAGAAACTTGGACCACCATTCATAAAGAACTGTTAAATCTCAAAAGGATTAAAAATATAAAATAAAAAATATACTTTAACATTTCAATAATACAAAAGAATTAAAATAATCATTACCATGGGTACTCGTAACTGATACTATAACAGATAAGCCAAGGGCCCCCTCACATACACAAAATGAAATAAATAATAAACAAAAATAAGATTCTTCCTGATTATTAATAAAATAATAAGTTATATATAAATATAAGGATAATACAATAAATTCAAGTCTTAATAGAGTTACTAATAAATGCCTGCGTTGAGAAATAAAACATAAAAATCTAATAAACAAAATAATTAATATAAATAATACTCTTAACATAAGTTTTTATAGTTTAATCAAAACAATGGTCTTGTAAATCATAAATGAATTAATAATTCTAAAAACATCAAGGAAGATATAGTTATATCATCAGTAGCTCCCAAAGCCAATATTTTTATTAAACTACTCCTTGATATCAAAATACAATTAATACTAATTACTATTATGCTATTATTAGCACTAATAATACTACAAATAAAACATCCACTATCTATAGGGATTATACTAATCATACAGACTATTACCGCATGTTTAACAATATCAACATTCCTAAAATCCACATGACTTTCTTATGTACTATTCCTAGTATTTTTAGGGGGAATACTGGTTCTATTTATTTATACAACAAGACTTACACCAAATGAAATATTCAAGATAAGAACAAAAATAATAATTATAGGTGTAACTCTAATATTATTATGTTTATTTATAATAATAATATTAGATCCATTACTAGCCCCCTCAACACTACAAAATATAGATACATATACAACCTGAAGAAGTACGCCCCCACTACCAGGAATAAAATTATATAATGAATCCATTATAATAATAACTACTATAACAGTAGTATACCTATTTATTACATTAGTTGCAATTGTAAAAATTACTAGACTCTCATATGGGCCTCTAAAAATAATTATATAACTACAAATGACAAAACCAGCACGAATTTATCACCCCCTACTTAAACTAGCAAATAATGCATTAGTAGACTTGCCAGCCCCACTAAATATTTCCTACTGATGAAATTTTGGTTCACTTATAGGAATATGTCTTTCAATCCAAATCTTAACAGGTCTTTTTTTTAGCAATACATTATATTTCAAGAACAGACTTAGCTTTTTCTAGAGTAATACACATCTGCCGAGATGTAAACTATGGATGAATATTACGAACCATTCATGCTAACGGGGCCACCATATTCTTTATTTGTATATATATACATGTTGTACGAGGAATATACTATGGATCCTATTTATATCTTCACACATGATCTATTGGAGTTATAATTATATTAACAACAATAGCAACAGCATTTGTTGGATATGTATTACCATGAGGTCAAATATCATTCTGAGGAGCTACAGTAGTAGTGTGTTTGGTACTATTATTAGGCCACACATAGCGTACAAATGAAGAGGTCATTTGATTAAACAGCCCGATTTGGCTACACTTAAAACTATGCCAAGATGCCCATATGCCCCAATTGCTCAAGTGTGGTATGCTCTCAAGATCCCAAGAACCCTGAATCCTAGTGTACAAATGAAGAACCCTCAACAGACAGATTTGCCTACACTTAAAACTATGTCAAGTACCCATATGATCTTATTGCTTATAGTGTGCTATTCTGTCAAAATCCCAAGAATCCTGAATTCTAGTGTACAAATGAAGAACCCTCAACAGATTGATTCGGCCATGTGTACAAAAGCTACATCTGTGAGATTGTTGTCCATAAGCTTATTAAAAATATGCCCCTCTTGATATTATTATGGCCACACTTAAAACTAAGCCAAAAATGCTCATATCCTCATGCTCTAACAACTTATAGATCTAATTCAATATAGGATTACCTTGGACAAAGGCAGTTGCAAATTGAATTGTTACGTGCTTTCTTTCTAATCTTTGATCAGTTTTATTGCCCGGGGTAGTAATTGCTTAACTCAGAAATGTATTAATTTTCCCGATCGAAATTGTCTGACAGACTAATACATTTCTGAGTTAAGTAATTGCTTAGGGGCTTAGGGGCTTTCATATTCCATTATTGATATGGCATTGACTCCAATTCACTGGAAGAGCATAAAACTTCAATTAATATTTCTGTGTAATAGGGTTCTTAGTAAAAGAACATTACCCTCTTGCATTACAGCATGCAAACCCGACTCTATGTCCATAAGTTTTATGCTCTGAAATAATATATACACAAGTAAGACTTTGAAGAAAATATTCACTGCAAAGCTGATATCCAGCTTAGAGCTCCCGGTCTGAAGACCGGTAGAGAGTGTGGGCATAGCTCTATGGCTTTTATGCCTTGTAATCAAGAGGCTCCTGGGCTCTGATACTCAGTAGAGCGTGGCATAGCCCTATGGCTTATATGCTTTGTAATCAAAGGCTCCTGGGTTTGAGGCCTCTCCATGGAGAAGTGTTAATATTGCTGCCTTGTAATCAAGGGCCCCGGGTTTGATACCTGGTAGAGAGTGTGGGCCTCCCCTGATGGCAAAATGTTGGTATTATTGCCTTGTAATCAAAGGCTCCGGGTTTGAGACCTGGTAAAATGTGTGAGATTGAAATACATGTGGCAGAATAATATCCCCACACGTGAGACTTTGAGAATATTCACTGCTAGCTGATATCCAGCTGATAGCTCCAAGATTTGATACCTGGTAAAGTGTGTTATACAACAGCATAATAGAGCAAAATTATTTTATATTGGGGATCACCAGAGCCTAGTTACTGCTGTTGTCTGGGTATAAAAGCACCAGCTCAGCTACTAACTGCTGTTATAATTGTTTTGGCATATTATCCATAGTTCTGTTTTTTTGGACCAAGAAATTCTATATAAATAAACAATAAAAATGCCAAACTTGAAATATTGCAATCAATGCAATAAAAATATATCTAGTTCTAATTGGGCTAGGCACCGGCATAATTGTGATCCTAAGAAATGCAGAAAGGCTACTAAATTGTGCCCAAGATGCCATAAAATATTAAGCAAAGCATATTACAATAGGCATAAGTGTACTTGTTATGTACAGTCATCAATATTGCCCTCACAGCCATCTACATCTGGTCTGAAAAGGAAGCATGAAACACCTGTTAATGCTAGAGCAGCAAAGCAGCCACGCTATGCACCTATCCATAGCAGTTTTAATGGCCAACTTAGGGATTACCGGTTTGTATCAGAGCAAAAATGTGACATTAAGAATTTTTTGAACAGTATAAATCCTGATGTGCGGGCAATTCTAAATGCACAAAATGGCTCTTATAAGCTGTCCCTCAAATTATTTACATAATATAAGAAACCAAATGGCACAAAATTTACACAGCCCCACATAACAGAAACTGTAGCTGTATATTCAAATGCAAATTTAGACAAAATAATAAGCAGTTTGATAGAGCAATTGAATATTAAACACTCTGAATTTGCAGCAAAAGAGTCAGGATGGAGCCTATGCGGATCTCCACACAAGCTCTATGTTAATATTTCTGAATTCAGCCCATTACAAGGATCTACATATCTGCCATTACCTGCCAATATCAAAAACAGAAAAGCCGTGGTTAACATAACAAATAATGATGAGAAATATTTTCTGTGGTGTATTTTAGCTGCTTTGTATCCAGTTTTAAGGCATCCTGAGAAAATAACTTATTATAAACAATATGAACACAATTTTGATGAAGCAATGGAGGGCTAAGAATATCCAATGTCTGTTCAGAATATTGATAAATTTGAAAAAAAGGCCAGGGATATCAATGGTAAACAATTATCTATTAATGTTTTTATTTGTTCTACTGGCCGTGGCAATTGCTTGATAGCACCTCTCAGAATCAGTACACTTGATGATGATTCTGCTGTCCCGATTGATCTGCTCTTAATTGAAGGGGATGACACACACCATTACACTCTGATACACAGTCTTGAAGCTTTAGTCAGAAAACAACAAGGCAAATCCAATACAATATTCAAGCTGTGTAGAAGATGTTTGACTGTATTTGATGGTAGAAAAATGGTGAATGGGGTTCGGGAAGTGAATGCAGAAATTGCTAAAAACAAGTTAATTGAACATTTAAAATACTGTGGCAACCATAAACCTGTTCATATGCTTATGCCTAACCCAAATGAAAATGCCAAATTCAAAAAAATTGAAGCCTTGTTGGAACACCCAGCATATATAGTCTGTGATTTTGAATCAAACCTCAAACCCCTTGCATTCTGCAGCCCAGATCCTGATGAATATTCAATTACATCATACCAGTTACATGAACCTTCTAGTTTTTATTATGTTGTTGTACAGGATGGTGTTGTTAGTAAAGAATATTTATACATGGGATCAGATGCCATCAAAGAATTTGCACATAGAATAGAAAATGAGTGCCATGACATAGCATCTAATGTCTTATTAAAATCAAAACCTATGTTGCCTTTAACAAAGGATCAGATTGAAGATTTCAACAATGCAGAAAAATGCCCGGTATGTGATTATGAATTTTCAGATACAAATATCAAGGTGCATCACCATTCTCATACAGATGGTAAATTCTTAATGGCTCTGTGTAATAGTTGTAATATTAAGATCCAGAGACCAAAATTTGTCCCTATATTTTGCCATGGTGCATCCAATTATGATTTTCATCATTTGATCAGGTACGAGGGGTTTGACAAGCAGAATTTAAATATTTTAGCAGAAAATAATGAGAAATATATTGCTATTAGCAAGATAATTAAAGTTAATGGTGTTCCCATTCACTTAAGATTTCTTGATTCCTACAGAATTCTGTCTGCTAGAATGGCTACACTGGCCAGTCAATTATCTGATGATCAATTCAAAATCACATGTGCTATGTTTCCAAATCAGGACCTGAAATGAATTAGGCGGAAGGGTGTATACCCATATGATTATGTTACAGGTTTTTCTAAATTTGATGAGTGTTCTCTGCCACCACAACAAGAGTTCTACAGCAAATTCAGAGCATCTGGAATCACTGATGAAGATTATCACCATGCCCAGTTGACGTGGAACAATTTAAAATGCCAGACATTTGGTGATTATCACAAGGCATATTTAAAACTTGATGTCACTCTCTTAGCTGATATACTTCAGGCATTTAGAAAATCTTCCATGGAAAATTATAAGCTGGATCCAATGTATTTCTACAGTGCTCCAGGCCTAGCATGGTCTGCAATGTTTTTAAACACTAAAATGCAATTGGATCTGATCCAAGATCAAGATATGTATCTGTTTATGGAGCAATGTATAAGAGGAGGCATGGTGCAATGTTCTCAGAGATATGTCAGAGCTAACAACAAATATATTCCTGATTATGATCCAGCACTGCCATCAAATTATATACTGTATGTAGATGCCAATAGCCTGTATGGTTATGCTATGATGGATAAATTACCATATGCAGGGCTTAAGTGGGTTGAAGATTTCAATATTGAAGATCTTAAGGATTTCGATGACAGTAACTATGGCCTGTTCTTAGAGGTTGATCTGACAATTCCTGATAATTTACACAACACATTTTCTGATCTACCCCCAATTTCTGAAGTTAAGTGTTCACCTGGCTCTAAACAAAAGAAGCTCATGATGACTCTAGAGCCAAAACAGGATTATGTCATATATTACAAAAACCTCCAGTTCCTGATGCATCATGGTGTTCAAGTGACCAAAGTTGGCAAAGTTTTGATGTTCAGGCACTCAAGATGGTTGAAGCCATATATTGATACAAGCACAGAGCTTCGAACATCTGCAATGAGCCAATTTGATAAGACCTTGTTCAAATTGATGGTCAATTCAATGTATGGCAAAACCATAGAAAATGTCAGAAAACATACTGATGTTAAATTAATTACTGACCCCAGCCTGAGCAAGAAATTGATTGCAAAGCCTAATTTCAATTATGGAAGAATTTATGATGAAAATATGGCACTCTTCAACATGAAAAAAACAAAGATTAAGTTTGATAAGCCTATTTATGTAGGAGCTGTGATATTGGAATTAGCCAAATTACACATGCTGGAGTTCTATTATGATGTGCTCAAGCCTTTTTATGGTGATTGTGTAAAACTGATGTACATGGACACAGGTAGATTTATCCTTGATATTCAGACAGAAGATGTTTATCAAGATATGTCACAGCCTGCATTGCTTGAATATTTTGATACCAGTGAACATACAAAGATTCAGCCCAACAACAAAAAGGTGCCTGGCAAGTTAAAAGATGAGACACTTGGTGATGTTATTGTGGCATTTGCTGGGTTAAGGGCCAAGATGTACAGCTTTGAAACATGTAGTGGTGTTGTTGCCAAAAAGGCCAAGGGCGTTGGCAGAGTAACTGTGGACAAAGAGCTCCAATTTAAAGATTTCAAAAATTGTCTCAAAACCCAGAGTTTAATAAGAACATCAGAATGCAGAATTCAGAGTGAGGATCACTTGTTGACTAAAAATATTGTAAGAAAAGTGGCTCTGGACCCACATGATGATAAGAGATGCATTTTGTCATGTGGCATACATACTCTACCATGGGGTCATTGTGGTTTGAAAAGTGGGAATCAATGCCCAATTACAGAGCATGATTTGAAATAAATAAACATGTCTATGAACTTATTTGGGTTCAAAAAACAGGCTATTATGGACCTGCCAACACCAGCACCCTCTTCTGATATAATATCTAAACTAAGTGGTTTGTTAATTATTCATCTGAACAGCATACTTACAGCTGTTGATGATGAAACAGGTAAAACATTGTACATATTTAACAATAATTAAAATCATTACCAATTACCTGTAGGTGGTCAATTACAATTTATTACAACTCCCGAGGGTAATGTCAAGATTTCAATAGGGAGAAATATTTATAGAATTAAGCACTCAAACATGATTTCTGGCACTGTATATACTGTTTCTGCTGGTGACTGCTTATATATTGAGGTCCCAGGATCCTATGACAAGCTTATACCATTTTTTATAGAATTAAGAATTATATATTCAATAATAAATAACCACTAAATCAAAATGCCTAATGATATATTTGGCCATACAAGACATGAAGATCACAGTGATGAGATTCTGATGCTTGATGTCAGAGTCAAAAAATTAAGAAGTGATTTACAAGCTTTACAAACCACACTCAATGCCAGTCTTCAACTAGAAATTACAAATTTACAATCACAATGCATGGACCATCTTCTTAAAATTGACTCAGAACTCAAATTGCTGCTTCAAAAATATACTGACTTGGCAACATTGGATAATTTTCAAAGTTTAGAGGAGGCTGTAGCAGCTCTTCAAGCCAAATTTAAGACCCAGGCTACCAACTCTGAGCAATTGAAACAACAATTGGAAGAACAGATTAATAATGTCCAGACACAGCTCCAAACAATTGTCAAAAGCATAAAATCACAAGAAGATTTTGATCTAGTGATTTCCACTCTAAAAAACAGATTCAATCACTACAGATACCTAATCTAGACCCTCTGAACAATGCCATAGCCGAGGTTAAAGAAAAAATTGAGACACTTGAAAATTTTATGAACAACTTGCCATCTTCTGATGCTTTGAGTGCTGTAACTCGGAGTGTTGCTAACATTAAGCTGCAACTTGAAACATATGAAGATTTTGGAAAAATTCAGAGTACCATAACTCATCTTGAAGGTACCATAGAAGCAGTGCAAAGTGATCTGACAAATGTACAAGAATCTCTAGAATCCCGCCTGCCTGGTATTGTAGATACCCTTGTCAATGTCCAGCAACAGATCACAAAACTTGAAAACCTCAACACTGAATCTGAGCTATCTCATTTTCATCACTTGATCGATGATATCCAAACAAAACTTGAAATTTTACAACAATCAACATCTACTCAGGCAGACATAACCCTGCTCCAAGATGCTATGCGAAGTGTGGCTGATGCTTCTGAATTAAATAATGTGAAATTGGCACTTGAATCTTTGCAGAATACTGTAGCAAATCTGCCTACATCACAGGAACTTAAAAATATTAAGAGAGCTGTGAATCGCATATTGAAATCAGAAGATATCAAGAATATCCAGACAGAGATCAAACAACTTACTCAGACAGTGGCCACTCTACCAACTAATCAACATATTAATGAACTGCATGCCCTGTTTGAGGATATCAGAAGACAAGTCCATGATCTTACTGCTCAAAATTCAAAATTGGCAGTTGTTGAAAATTTACAGCAAATTGTAGCTAATATCAAGCAACAGCTAGGAAGCATGGAATCCAACCAAGCAAATGCTCTGTCTGTTTTTGCCACACAGCTTCAAGAAATTGTGCAACAATACAAGAAACTTGTTGTGGACATAAAGATCAAGCCAGGCCATGATGATGTTGTTAGGACTATCAATGAGCACCTTGAATCTGTAACAAGTAGATTGCTTACAGCAGAAAAAGAAATAACTGGCATAATCGAGAATCCTAAACATACAGTATTTCTTTAATTGTACAGTATCCCCAACAAAGAATATGATTCACCATTTACACCAGGTGGCAAAATATATATGCTGTCCTCTGCACAATTTTATTACCAGTTTTTTGTTGGGGGCACACTTAGACCAATCAAGATCAAATATTGGCTACAACCACAGGCACACCGCTACCCCACCTTATCATTAACAACTGCTGACAACAAACCAAAAATCACCAGTGTAGAGTTAGAGGATTTTACAGACCCCAATACATTAGAGACATCTTATGCTGAAGATGATGGCTCTCTGGAATTTAATATACAAATAGGAGACAAACTGTATTTAGAAAATCCTGTAGTATCAGCTGCTGAACATCCCATAGTTGCAATATTCTTGTTTACTTACTATGTCTAGACAAATTATTGTTGATGAATTACACAGACAAGCCAGACATAATTATCAAAGACTGCCAGTGGTTACAAAAGGCATAGATGATTTATGGCAGTGTGACTTGGTTGAGATGGCAAGTGGACAGCTGAAAAACTTAGACAAGATCAACAAGGGCTACAAGTATCTACTCACTGTCATAGATACATTTTCAAAATTTGCCTGGGCTGTGCCACTCAAATCCAAGACTGGAAAATGTGTTACAGAAGCCTTCAGGACAATCATCAATCAGAGTGGAAGATCACCGCGCTATTTGCAAACAGATAATGGCAAAGAATTCTATAATTCTGTGTTCCAACAATTTATTAAAAGCCAGTCAATACAACATTACTCGAGTTAGAGTGATCTCAAGGCCTCTATTGTTGAAAGATTCAACAAAACCCTAAAAAATCATATGTATAAACAATTTACACTGCAGGGTAATTATAAATGGCTTACAATCCTACCAGAACTTTTACATAAATATAACAACTCGGTCCATTCCACAATCAACATGAAACCCTCTGAGGTAACTTCATCTGATGAGCAAAAATTGATCAGTACTGTTATTATCCTAGATACCAGCCAACAACAAAAAAAAGCCAAATACAAGGTAGGTGATCAAGTAAGAATCAGCAAATATAAGCACATATTCAAAAGAGGCTTTACCAGAAACTGGAGCACTGAATTATTTACAGTGGTTCAAGTTAAACCTGGGACCCGATACACATATATAATAAAAGATCACCGAGGAGAAATTCTCAAAGGCAGGTTCTATGTAGAAGAACTCAGCAAAACTAAGCAGCCTGACACATATCTCATAGAAAAAATCATCCGCAGAAAAGGCAACAAGATACTTGTCAAATGGCTAGGACTTCCAGAACACAGCTGGATCGAGGCAGACAAAGTGATACTATGAACACCTGGGATGTTATAAAAAGACTGCCAGAGCCTGAACAGCAGATTAAGAGAAATGGCAAGCTGCTGCCTGATAATATTAGATGTCTTATTGTTGGGCCATCGGCTTGTGGTAAAACTACACTAATGATTGATAATTTTTTATTGGCACCCAACTGGTTAGACTGGAAAAACAGGCACTTGTATGTCTTCTCTAAGAGCTTGCAACAATTAAAATATCAGCAGCTGATGAAGCTATATGATGGACTGGATATTGTCACTTTTGAATCAGATGTTAAGCCACTCCATGAATGTCTCGATAATTCTGTTGTTGTGTTTGATGATATTATACTGGATAATCAAAACAAGGTTAGAATTTTTTTTACACAGGGGCAGCACAAAAACATAGGTTGTTTCTACCTGGCACAGACTTTTTCTAAAATACCGAAGCAGCTGATCCGAGACAACAGCAATTTTATATGTGTGTTTCATCAAGATCATACCAACCTCAAACACATACATGATGAATATGTAGGTGGGGACTTGAGCTACAATGATTTTTCCAAGTTTTGCAGTAGGTGCTGGAACCAGGACAGCTATGGGTTTGTCACAATTGATATGACAAGGAAACCCAATAGTGGCAAATACAGAAATAAAATTAACAATTTTCTAGACATTGAAACATATATAAATAACCATGAAAAGGCCAATTATTGATGATCTTAAATTAAGAGATTATTTTGTAAAAAGATTTAAGGGATGGAAATCAGAGAACCGAGGAATCTATGAACAACACAAGCAAACAGAACAGCCTATTATTGATGCTATTAGCGAATTAGGTAAAAATATCAAAACTGTTACAGAGGAAAATCAAAATTTGATCACAGAGCTTGTACCTGTAGCTGCTAGGAACATATTAGATTATCCAATCACCCCACTTTCTAGTATTCATACACCTAGTCCTGTTGCCCCTCGAAGAATTGAAGCTACTCAGGATCCTATTGAATTGGGTCTTCTGCTCAAAAATATTTAAGCACACCTAAAGACAACAAAGATGAGGTCTTTGGCTTATATGCTGACACAGAGGTTGATGGTAGCATCATACATAGAATTGGCAATTTCAGAGTAACATTTATGGGAGATGATCTGATTGTATATTCAGAATCTCATCTTGGAGAAAGAGGTGGTTTTATTAAGTACCCTGGCACACCTGGATTGTGGGAACTGATGACTAGGAAGAGACCTGGCAGCTATACAGATCAAGATTATGAGCATTACAAAGAAATATTAATAAAATCAGATGCTCTATACCAGAACAATGATCCTAACCAAAAAAGAGTCAAGTCTAGCAGTGGAGCAAAATACAACAACTTAATCAAGCCCATATGGTCTCAGATCAAGACAGGTAGTGGAATCAAACAATACAACACCCTGCCTAAAGAATTTGTGTGGGTTGATGATGTCAGGAAACTTGTAGATAGGTTGCTGGTGATAGCTATGGAGGAAAATGCTGGCAACCACAATTTTTACAATGAAAAGATTGGAATTATGTACATGATAAGCACCAAATTGTCTAATTTTATAGTGAGTGTCACTAAGGGGATTGGATATCTTATAAAATTTATTAATACTCTACCACCTAAATTTTGGAATATCTCTGAGGGTCGGGGGCTGGTTAATGACATCATAAACAAGCTGCCATTTGAACTACACATTCCAGGCTATCAAAAATGTGGTCCAGGCACAAAACTAGATCATAGATTAAACAGAGGTGATCCTGGTGTTAATCCCCTAGATGCTGCTTGCAGAGACCATGACATAGCATACAACACACATTCTGATCTTGACAAGAGACATGTGGCAGACAAAAAATTAGAAGAGGCTGCATTTGGTAGATTTGTAAGCAAAGATGCTTCTTTAAGTGAGAGAATAGCATCATTGGGGACCACCATAGCTATGAACACCAAACAAAAACTGGGGTGGGGGTTGTGATTATATATATAATAAACCTAGGATGAAGGCCAAGGGTGTTATGTATCAGATACCTTATGCAGGTCTTAAATCTCTTAAAACTATTGATAGTCTTTTAACCAAAAAGCAGCGCAAGAAAAAAATTCTTGTCTTGCCAAGGGCCATGGTATGAAATTGTTACTTAGTACCCCCCAATTAAAAAAAATTACAGCAATCTAGAAAAAAAATCACATGTGGGTGGCTTCATATTTACTATCCCGGCCATCTTAGCAGCACTTGGGGCTGTTGGGAGCTTGGCTGGGGGATCAGCTGCTATAGCAAAAACAGTAATAGATGCCAAGAAGAATAAGGCAGAATTAGATGAAATGAAGCGCCATAATCTAGCCATGGAAAAACAAGGCAAAGGTGTTAAGAGAGCCATGAATAAGTTTAAAAAAACAAGAGCAGCTTACAAACCAAGATATTGAAGCTTTGATCAAGCCACTGGGCATCAAAAATTTTAGAGGTGTGTACATGTGTGATTCTTTACCAGAACAACCACTCAACAAAGAGTGTGGCATAGTTAATTTGGATAAGTACAAAAATCAGGGCACTCACTGGATCTGTTATCTTAAATATTTAAAACATGAGGCATTTGTGTTTGATTCATTTGGAGGTATTCCACCTGAAAATTTAGTAAAATATCTAAAATCAACTAATCTTTATTACAATAATGCCCGTGTTCAAAATTTCAAAGATGTTAATTGTGGACATCTGTGTTTATCTGTTCTTAGATATCTGTCTCAAATAAATAAACCATCAATTGAAGATTTTCAAAAAGCCTTGTGGTATTTAAAACATCATGGGGGTATTCCATCTCACCAGCCAAAATTTAATATTGAAACTTAGATAACATGATGATATAGTGTATCCCAAAACAATAGCTCTCAGAGCATTTTATGGCATGTACTTGATCCCTAATATTACACACCACAACAACACAATTGCAGTTGGTGATCAAAAAATTGTCATCACTCCAGGGCAATATAATCTATCTACTCTAAATGCTCAGTTACCCAGAGGTATAGAGTTAACTCAAAATTCTGTCACTCACAGAGTAGAGATTGTGTCTGCTACAGAAACAGTGGATCTGGGTACTATAGGAGAGCTGTTAGGCTTTGAGAACAACACAAAACTTGAACCAGCCATCAAACACACTGCTATTAATATACCTAAATTCTTAGCCATAGAGACTCTGAATATTCACTGTAATGTGGCCGAGGGTATGATCACCAAATCAAATGGCATAGGCACTCACAAACAAACTGGCATCATTGCAACATTCAAACCTAACTCTGAATTTATGGAGCCAATCATCTACACTCCATCCTCAACATTATATTTTCCTGTGTGCCATAATAGAATAGATTACATTGAGTTGATGGTCACTAATGAAAAAGAAGAATTAGTTGATTTTGCTGGAGCCACAACAACTGCTATCATAGAGATTAATATTTAACGAACAATACATACAAAAAAAATGGAAAATATTGAGAGTTATGAGTTACAATCATTCCCCCCAAACAGGAGGACCTTTGCAAATTTAAATCAACCCAACACAGAGATTGAGGTTGATCTTCATGTAGGGGATGGCTTTATACACCCCCACAGAGCAGATCTATACATCAAATTTGATGTTGTAAAGCTCGATGGTACAGATTATCCGGCAAATTCAAATATAAGATTGGTAGACAATTTTGTGCCACATCTGTTCTCTGAAATTGAGATCAGAAAACATGGTGTTGTTATAAACAGAGTAGATTACCCTGGCATTACCTCTACAGCTTTGGCCACACTAAAATTATCCAAAACCGAGGCATCATACTACAAAATAGGTGGATTTGAGGCTGGTGATAAAATATTATCCAAGAGCCACACAGTGCTGTTCCCCATGCGCCTGTTGCCAGGATTCTTCTCAGATTACAAAGATATTATGTGGAAGGGTGGTTTAAGAATTACATTTAGAAGAGCTGCCAATGATAATAATGCTTTGATGAGGTACAGTACATTAAACTCTACAGGGGAAGCTCTGCCTAATACCCTACCTGATGAGGGCAAGTGCCTTATTCAGACTATGGAGCTAAGAATTCCAGTAGTTGAATATGAAGCCAGTTATGCTCTTAAATACAAAGCAGATATCCTAAAAAATCCACAGGTGCATTTACAATTTTATACATATCAATGTGTGCAGAAGCCTGCCACTGGTACCTATTATGAATTTGATGCTACAAACTCATTCTCCAGTATACAATATGACATGCCAGATTTTGTGGTGGTACTGTTTCAGACTGGAAGACACAATAATCAGGAAAAAAATTCAAGTAAGTTTGATAACTGCAACATCAAAAACATATATCTTAAAAATGGCAGAAATGAGGTGTTTCCTAGAGAAAATTATAATTTAAACATGTCCAAGGATGATTTTCTTAAATTATATGAGGCATTTACAGCATACAAAAGGGTCACTACTGGCAATACTGACACGTATTACACACCAGATGAATTCAAAGCACAGAGACCCATGTTTGTCATCAACACTTCAAAAAGGAAACAAGTTGTGGTTAATGACAGGACAAACATTAAAATTATCTGTGAATTCCACGATACACTCCCTGATGACACTATATGTAGTGTTATTCTTATAGGTGAAAAATCATATGTTTATGATGTAAGAAATGAGAGAGTCACAGAGCAATTCTAGAAGGCCTCTGCACAATGCATTGTCTTAGTGCTAGATAAACAAGTTGAGCCTGGTGTCCAATTAAACTATTCGGGTTAACATATTAATACTCTGAACTGACTGTCAAGTATTTATGCATATATACTGTTGGACAAAAAAAACCGGACACTTGCATTTTTTGTGATAACGCAATGGGTCGATAAAAGCTCTGGTACAAGGGATAACTAAATGTTGCAGAAACTGAATTAAGTACGAATGCATAAACAAAGTCCGAGCCTATGAATGGTGCATATGGTACTACATGATCTGCCGAACATTCTGTAATATACCTGCGAGCTGTTATTGCAATTCAGATGTCAAATATTAAAGTGTCCTGTTTTCATTGTCCAGCAGTATATTACATTATATTATTGTGTAAGCAAAAGCTCTTATGATCATATTTGGCTTAGTTTTAAGAGTGGCCATAATAATATCAAGAGGGGCATATTTTTAACAAGCTTATGGACAATAATCTCACAGATGTAGCTTTTGTACACATGGCCGAATCAATCTGTTGAGGGTTCTTCATTTGTACACTAGAATTCAGGATTCCTGGGATTTTGACAGAATAGCACACTATAAGCAATAAGATCATATGGGTACTTGACATAGTTTTAAGTGTAGGCAAATCTGTCTGTTGAGGGTTCTTCATTTGTACACTAGGATTCAGGGTTCTTGGGATTTTGAGAGCATATCACACTTGAGCAATTGGGGCATATGGGCATCTTGGCATAGTTTTAAGTGTAGCCAAATCGGGCTGTTTAATCAAATGACCTCTTCATTTGTACGTTATGTGTTACCTAATAATAGTACCAAACACACT
The DNA here is from genome assembly GCF_977018435.1 of Lepisma saccharinum. Taxonomy (NCBI): domain Eukaryota; kingdom Metazoa; phylum Arthropoda; class Insecta; order Zygentoma; family Lepismatidae; genus Lepisma; species Lepisma saccharinum. The sequence goes on from NC_139230.1 coordinate 106,831,581, forward strand.
ACTTACAGTAATTACTAATTTGCTCTCGGCAATTCCATACTTAGGAACTATACTAGTTCAATGAATTTGAGGTGGATTCGCAGTAGATAGTGCTACACTAACCCGATTCTTCGCCTTTCATTTTTTATTACCATTTATTTTAATAGCAATATCCATAATCCATCTACTCTTTTTACATCAAACCGAATCTAATAATCCACTATCTATTAATAGTAACATGGATAAAATCCCGTTCCATCCATACTTTTCCATAAAAGACACACTAGGGTTTATACTTATAATTTTAAGATTAATACAACTCTCATTAATATTTCCAACAACCCTAGGAGATCCGGAAAATTTTACCCCAGCAAACCCACTAGTAACTCCGGTACATATTCAACCAGAATGATACTTTCTATTTGCGTATGCCATTCTACGATCAATCCCAAGTAAGCTTGGGGGAGTGGTAGCACTAGTATTATCTATTATAATCTTATTTATTATACCAATATATCATAAAAGAAATTTTCGTGGACTACAATTTTACACTTTAAATCAAATATTATTTTGATTAATATTTGCAACCTTTATCTTATTAACTTGAATTGGGGCCCGGCCCGTAGAAACTCCATACATCACTACTGGGCAAGTATTAACAATTATATATTTTATATATTTCATTATATCCCCCGCAACACTACTATTATGTGATAAAATTTTAAAAAAATGACTTCTTGACTGAAACTTTAAGTGTGTGTCTTGAAAACATAAAATAGAATGTAAATATTCTAGAAGTCTTCACATTCTAATTATTATGCAACTAAATATAAATTGATACAATTAAGCCCCTAAAGCCAACAAAAATAAATAAATAAAGAAACCGGAAGAAAACTCCTTCAAGCTAAATACATAAGTTTATCATAACGAAATCGTGGTAGTGTACCGGAATCCAAATATAAATAAATCCTAAAAAAATAACCCTTAAGTAAAAAAAATAAGAAAAATGGTATCCCCCCAACAATAAAATTCTAAATAAAACACTTATAAATAAAATACTAGCATACTCAGACATAAAAATTAAAGCAAACCCCCCAGCACTATACTCAACATTAAACCCAGAAACAAGTTCAGACTCCCCCTCAGCAAAATCAAAAGGAGTTCGATTAGTTTCAGCTAAACAAGTACTCAATCAGGCTAAAGCCAAAGGTAAGGCAATAAAAATAAATCATAAATAATCCTGAAAAATATTAAATAAAAGTAAATTATAACCACCAATTAAAAAAATAAAAGATAATAAAATTAACACCAATTTAACCTCATAGGAAATAGTTTGAGCAACTGCTCGAAGACCCCCAAGCAACGCATTATTAGAATTAGATTTTTAATTTTTTTATTACAAGCATAGTATCAATTATTTTATTAATTAGTAGAATAATTTTATTATTATTAGGGATGTTATTTTTAATTAAGGATGTTACAATTTTTATTGAGTGAAATATTATTAATTTGAATAGTTCTAGAATTATTATAACAATGTTGTTTGATTGAATATCTTTAATTTTTATGGGATTAGTTATATACATCTCTTCTATGGTTATCAATTATAGAGGTTCTTATATAGAGGGTGATTATAATATAAATCGATTTATTATTTTAGTTTTATTATTTGTTGGATCTATAATGTTTTTAATTATTTCTCCTAATATTATTAGAATTATTTTAGGGTGGGATGGTCTAGGATTAGTTTCTTACTGTCTAGTAATTTATTATCAGAATGTTCGTTCCTATTCTGCTGGAATATTAACTGCTTTGTCCAATCGAATTGGTGATGTATTTATTTTATTGTCTATTGCTTGAATGTTAAATTATGGTAGCTGGAACTATATTTATTATTTATGATTAGTTTCTGATTTTGATATAATATTAATTACTAGATTTATTATAATTGCTGGGAGAACAAAAAGTGCACAAATTCCATTTTCTGCATGACTACCTGCAACCATAGCTGCACCAACCCCAGTTTCTGAATTAGTTATTCATGTTATAGGAGATGTTCAGGATATTCGCTGTATGGGGGGTTTAATTAGTAAAATGCAAATAACTATTTCTTGTATAATAATTTCTAGTCTTGTCCTATGTGGAATACCATTTTTAGCTGGGTTTTATTCTAAGGATTTAATTTTGGAAATATTAAGTATATCTTCTTTTAATTTAGTAATATTTGTTTTATTATGAATTTCTACGGGTATAACTATAGCTTATAGTTTTCGGTTGAATTATTATTTAGTTGGTAAATCTTATAGAGCTGTTTCATTTCATTTTTTTTCTGATGATGGAGGGTGAGGGATCTTTAAGGGTATATTAGGTTTACTATTCCTATCCATTGTAGGTGGTTCTGGGTTAATGTGATTAATTTTTCCTTCTGTTTTTGTTATTATTATTCCATTTAAATTGAAGGTAGGGGCAATTATTTGTATTTTATTAGGTGGGTGAATTGGATATAATATCACGTCTTTCTTGTTTGAAGTTTATCCATTTTTTAATAATAAAATAGTATATTATTTATTAGGAGGTATATGATTTTTACCTTACCTATCTTCGGGGGGGCTAATTGGTAGTTCATTTACTACTGGAGGTTTATATATTAAGGCTATTGATTATGGGTGAAGTGAACTTATAGGTGGACAGGGGGTATATAATGTAGAGATATGGAGACCATTAAACCGAGAAAACCTCGTCATGTTAATATTCACACTTGTTTATTTCCTGAACTTGTCCGACCAGCGAGCGATCTCAAGAATGCGCTAGCTTGTAACTTCCGTAAAACCAGGAACTGGAAAGGCAAACGCGTGGATCTAAACAGGATCTACCGCGTTTGAAAGGTTTAACAACCTTTCGACGCCTAGAATGATAAAAGCAAGCTCCTACCCGGAGCTCGCTCTCTTTTGATTCTGACACTCATCGACGCTACATGGATAACTAGTCCGATTACTCTACAACACGTTACACTGCTAACTACGACGATGGAAGACGGAGTTACCGCTGCCAAGCATGCTACAAGGCGCAAGGGATCGCTTGGCTTGGTGAACTGAGGGTCGCTGGATAGAACCTTGGAACTGTCACGATTCGGTCTGCGAGAAGCATCAGGACAAGACATCACACACATCTACCAGGTATGAACAAGCGTGAATAACCTTACACCAACTTTCCATATCTCTACCCTCCTAACGGAGCAGGTTCAGCCATCAAATATTATTAAGCTCTACCTAAATGTTTAAATGAAACTTCCCTGTGACCTCTCAAAGCCCAGGAAAACGGGCTTACAACATGGTGGAGGTGCTTCAGGCCCTTTTTTTGCAATTACGTACCCTCCTGTACGAATTGCTTTACATTAAATTATTCTCTCCCCCCCCTCCCTCCCACTTTGGGAGCATTTTTAAAGTAAATTTTTAGTAATTCCAACTCATACTCCCACAAAACGCTTAAGATGCGTCAGACCCAGTGACAATTTTGTGTATTACCCTATGGAAAACAACCCCTCTTTTTCTTTTATGCCGAGCCCCCCCCTTTTCCCAACAAAAATCTAGTTCTTCTGCATAACATGTATTCAGGCATCATTCACACAGGAATGAGAACACTTGCTTATACTTATTTGACCAGCGATATATTCATGACATAAATAACTGTATACCCATACTTTCATTTGTTCTTTGGTCAGCACGACGAACCGTCGTTTATGAATACGTCACAGATAGCGTTGCACGAACACCTAGATTCCTCCCTCGACCAAATCATAGAGTTAGCAACTGCAATCACGGCAAATCCAATAAATTCACGACCTTTATCCCCAATTCCCTCCCCTCCACTAACACGGTTAAGGTCTGCTAATAGAAATTACCCTCAATTTGTCCTTGGACTAGCAACACCCGACAGAAACCAACCCCAACCCTTAGCAAGTACCCCAGCTCCCGTTTCAACTTCCTCTAACACTGTTAATAGTTCTGGTAACGTAGCTGTACAAATTTCCACCACTAACATGGCCACCCCAATCCCCACTGCATTATACCCGGCACCATTTAGCGGAAATGACCCTAAGGACATTGACTCATTTTTCCTTAAGTTCCAAAATGTAGCACACGCCGCAGGATGGTCGGAATCTAAGCGTAAAGAGATGTTACCTTTATTTTTGACGGACACCGCTTTAACTTATTTTCATGACATACAGAAACGACCCAATTTTGTAGACTTGACATATACCCATATCAAAGACGAGCTAAGTACGCTATTTAAGGGATCATACTTGTCAGCAGATCCTGTACAGATAATACTCCAAAGAAAACAGGTGGTAACCGAGCCCATTCACACCTACGTTATTGCTAAAAAAGCATTAGTCCAGCAATACTTCCCGAACGCCACTGAAGAACAAACTCTATCTTACATCATCACGGGACTGCGAGCCAAATACATTGGCTGTTTAACCAACAAGCATTTTGCTAGAACAGAAGAATTAATTGCCCACCTACAGAATTTCGAACGCCAGCAGTCATTAATTAATTCCCGTATGTTGGAAGAGAAATTGGAAATTGATCAGGCCATCGCTCAGGCGAGCTTGCCCCAGACATTCATCCCGACACCACTTCACAGCTGTTCGCATGCACAGGTCTATTCCCCCCTCCCCAGTAATTCTCACAACCCGACTCAGCACTTTGTACCATACAACCAGTGTCCATCTCCTTCTCTCCCAGCATTGACACATCAAGTCCAAAGTCTACAGTCCAATCCGGCTCTCGTAAATAGTTCCCACACAGTGTATCAAGGAATGTATCATATACCGAGTTCTGATAGTGCCCGCTCCGCGGCGCCACCATCCGTAGCCAGAGTAGAACACGCACCAAATGCCGCCTCTGGTGATGAAATAAACAAACTCTCGTCACAACTGTCGAGCATGTCTCTCTTTTCGAACGAACAGATGAACGCCAGTTCTCTTTTCAATCTTTGCTCAAATGTACTGGAATTTGCGAAAACGGCTAATCAAAACGCACAGAACAGAGATTTCAACAAGGGGAATAATAAGTCCTCTTCCTACAGAAATAATAATAATTCTAGAGCTAATCACAGAGATAACTTTCGATCGAACTCAAGAGGCCAGTTCAGAGATAATAGTAACAAGAGGTTTCAACGTCGAGATCAGGCTAATCGCGACGATGCAAATACCTTAGCCTGCAGGTTTTGCGGTCGTTATAATCATGAGAGCGACAATTGCTTTTACAAGCCACAACGAGACAGTGATTTAAACTAAAATCGTCTTCGACTTGCAGGAACGAAATCGAAGATAATACCAGATTAGATAAAGTTCCTATAATTGAGAGAAATGGCCTATACTTTATTAATAGTAGCATACAAGGAAAACCGGTAGATTTACTTATTGACGTGGGATCCCAAATCTCAATTTATCCTTCCCACCTTCTCCCTACTGAAAGAAAAACATACAAGGTACAATCCACAATCCAAGGTGTGTCCGGATCGAAACTGAGTGTGTCTGAAATTGTAGTTCTTCCTATCATAATTGGAAAGCGTAAATATTCGCACCCATTTAGAATAGTAGATTCAACTAACGTCCCTCCCCTTTTAGGAAATGACTTTTTACGAACGCAGAGGTGCGAAATGTCGTTAAAAGACAATACAATAACTATTTATCATTTAGGACGTACTCCTAATTATAGTATTTTAAGATCAAAGTACAAGACTCACCAGCTGTCGCATGACATATTTACCCAAATTGAGAATGTAAATGTGTATGAGGGAAGAGCTACCCTTTCAAACACAGTTCAGTTAAGTCCACGATCAAAGACTTATATCAATTTGAACATTACCACTACGACACCTAATACCCATAAGCCTGTACTTTTTACACCATCTGCTTCCCTTATGAGCCAGCATCCAGTTGTCCTTCCCAATGATACAGTAAATACTCAGTCACCTGTCATTCCCAAAGACAACCCTATAGAAAAGACTAATCCAGACAAGAAAGATGATGATGATGATGATGATCTATTCTTTCATCAAGTATTTCATGCACAAGCAGCAGATTTTGATATTAGTTCAGAACAACGTAAAGACCCCTATTTCAGAGACATTATTGATGTATTAGAAAACAAAGATAAAGCTAGTGACCCTAAACTAGAAAAGCTTTCGTATTCTTATGTACTCAAAAATGGAGTCTTATACAGGACTAATAAAATCAAAACTGGTAATCGGGATAGACTTTGTATTCCCCATGCATTAAGAAATCAAGTTTTCGACCTTATTCATGCACACAAAATGAACGGAAGTCACCAAGGTGCACAAAAGACATATAATTTAATGCTTATGCGTTACTTTTTCCCCAATATGAAGAAATTTGTGTACGATAAGGTTCGACATTGCATCCCTTGTCAGATTTCAAAGAAACCACAAGGTTCTAAACCGCATACGCTGCAAACATTTCAACCAGCCCAAATTCCTTTCCAACGAATTCATATTGACGTATGTGGTCCTTTAGTCTCTTCAAAAACGCACAAATACAAATATTTCCTATCGGTAGTTGATAGTTGTACAAGGTACGTAATTACAGCTCCTTTGGCTAATCACGATGCACAAAACATAGCAACAGCCCTAGTTGAGAAAGTCTTTTTAGTTCATGGCATCCCGGAAACGATCTATTTAGATCGTTCAACACTCAATTCAAGTTTACTCTTACGAGAGTTAGCTAATATTACAGGTGTACAACTAAAATATGTAGATACTTGTGCCCATTTCACGAATGGATTAGTTGAGAGTTCATTTAGTTACTTAAAGAAGGTTATGAGAGTCTTTGTGTTAGAAAAGAAAGCTTCGTGGTGTGACTATTTAGCTAGCGCAGCGTTCAGCCACAACGTTACAATCCACTCTGGATCCCTCCAGAGCCCGTATTTTACTTTGTTTGGCTACAACCCAAGGATCTTAGCTGACGCAGTCCTTCCTTCCAACCCCGACAATGTTTCCCAGACGAACGCACAGAGACTTGAACTCCTGACCTCCATACGTAAGACCGCACATGACAACTTGAATAAGCGTTACGAACAGCAGAAAAAGTACGTAGACAGCACTTCTAGGCAAATACAGTACTCACCAGGACAACATGTATGGATTCTAGATGCCACTCCGACTCCAGGCGTGTCAAAAGCCTTTGCGTCCTCTTATAAGTACAAAGGAACTATTCTTCGCAAAGTTAACGAGAATTCCTACGAAGTAACTTTCATCGACGGCAGAAGTAAACAAAAGACTGACACTATTACTATTTCTAGACTCAAAGCCCGCTACGACTAGTGCCATGATAACCCCACTAACATTCATTAACACGCCACTACGTTAACCTCCTCTTTAGCCTCCTCGCTCCGTACATTGCACATGCTAGCATACCATGATCCAGCATTTTCTCACGCTCATCGACTCCCCTCCCCCCTCTTTCCACTTCCAGTGCTCGCACTGCATTTCTGCGTTAGAACGAACTCATTTTTATTTTTAATACAACATGGTTTTTTTTATTTTTTTAACAAGATCAGGATTACAGAAAGTAGATGTATTTACAATAGGATGAGCGCCAGAAAGGAAGAGCTCTTCTCATGCAGATTTGCTATATTTAAAACAAGCTCAACATGCCCATATGAGCTTTTTGCTCAAGTGTGGAACCCTTGCCTAATCCAAGATTTTTGTGAAAATGCCCTCGGGAATTTTTCAGAAAGGAAGAGCTTTCTCAGATTGATTTGTCTATACTTAAAACTTGCTCAACATGTTCATTTGTTCAAGTGTAGTACCTGCCTAACCCAAGAGTTTTGTAATCGGAAAGTATCAACCCCCCTCAAGCAGATTTTTGTCTATAAACTTGTATCCATACATACACATACACATATTTACTTCAGGTTTAAGTTTAATTGGATACCATTCAATTTGCTTATCTAATATTAAAACAATGCAATATGCAGAGACCCCCTCTAGAATTGCTCCGTGCTTGCATGTTTCCTCTCTGTGTCAGTGTGTGGAATTCCCGAGACGGTAGTATTGATTTTTGTTTTGCATGTTCTCCTCAGCGCCAGTATTTACAGAAATTCCCGAATATTGCATCAGCCAGTATTGTGAGACTGACTGAGGAGAACAGACGTGTTGATACAGTGCTTCTCATACTTACTGGTTTAAATTCATATTGAACAATATAAAATCTGATATTTGTTGTAATCCACTCATATTTAGAGTCAAGCTTATATTTGTCCCAGCCTGTTATACATAACAAGGTTATTGCTATTCTATACATGCATGTCCGTGCAGGCATTTGCGGAAGGTCAGTGTAAATGAATATTTATTCTCTTCTTACACTTGCGGGCTATTGGCTTTACAACCTGTCATAAGATTAATATTATTAATATTAATCTATAGAGATTAGATTTAAAACCCAGGAAATTGTATATAAATACCAAAGCCAAAAATATTAAGTGTATACACACATACACACATACATACACATACAAATCACACAGCTGAACCCAACTGATATTTTTTATTCAGTATAAAGTTTTGAATTGAAACCCAGGAAATTGTATATAATAAACAACAGCAAAAATGCCAAATCAAAAATATTGTAATCAGTGCAATAAAAATATATCCAGCTCTAATTGGGCCAGACACCAAAAAATTTGTAACCCAGACAAATACAGAACTCCCACAAAAATTTGCCCCAAATGCCATAGAAAATATAACATGCAATACTTCACATATGCACATAAAGATACTTGCTCTGTACAATTATCAACATTGCCTCCACAACCATCAACATCTGGTCTGAAAAGAAGGCACGAAGCACCTCTTAATGCCAGAGCAGCAAAGCAGCCACGCCATGAACCTATCCGTAGCAGTTTTAATGGCCAATTAAGAGATCACCGGTTTGTATCAGAGCCAAGATGCGGCATTAAGAATTTCTTGAACAGTATAAATCCTAAAGTGCAGGCAATTCTAAATGCACAAAATGGCTCTTATAAGCTCTCTCTCAAATTGTTTGTACAATATAAGAAACCAAACGCTACAAAATTTACGCAGCCCCACATAACAGAAACTGTACCGGTATATTCAAATGCAAATTCGGACAAAATAATAAGCAGTTTGATGGATCAACTGAATATCAAACACTCTGAATTTGCGGCAAAAGAGTCCGGATGGAGCCTATGCGGCTCTCCGCACAAGTTATATGTCAATATTTCTGAATTCAGCCCATTACAAGGTTCCACTTATGTGCCATTACCTGCCAATATCAAAAACAAAAGAGCCGTGGTCAATATAAAAAATAATGACGCGAAATGCTTTTTGTGGTGTATATTAGCTGCTTTGTATCCAGTTTCAAGGGATCCTCAGAGAATAACTTATTACAAGCAACATGAACATGATTTTGACGATGCAATGGAGGGTTTAGAATATCCAATGTCTGTTCAGAATATTGATAAATTTGAAAAAAGGGCCAGGCACATCAATGGCAAACAATTATCTATTAATGTATTTACTTGTTCCACTGGCAATTGCCCGATAGCACCTCTCAGAATCAGTACAATTGATGATGAATCTGCTATTCCGATTGATTTGCTCTTAATTGAAGGGGATGGCACATATCATTATACTCTGATACATAATCTTCAAGCTTTAGTGAGAAAGCAAATAGACAAATCCAATACAATATTCAAGTTGTGCAGAAGATGTTTAACTGTATTTGATGGTCAAAAAATGGTGAAGGGGGTTCGGGAAGTGAATGCAGAAATTGCCAAAAACAAGTTAATTGAGCATCTGAAATACTGTGGCAACCATAAACCTGTTCATATGGTGATGCCTAATCCAAGTGAAAATTGCAAATTCAAAAAGAATGATGCCTTGTTGGAACACCCAGCATATATTGTCTGTGATTTTGAATCGAACGTCAATCCTCTTGCATCCTGCAATCCAGATCCCGAAGAATCTTCAAGTACACCGTACCAGGTACATGAACCTTCCAGCTTTTGTTGTGTGGTTATACGGGATGGTGTTGTTATTAAAGAATATTCATACAAGGGACCAAATGCCATCAAAATATTTGCATATATAATAGAAAATGTGTGCCGTGACATAGCATCTAACATCTTATTAATATCAAAGCCTATGTTGCCTTTAACAGAGAAACAGATTGAAGATTTCAACAATGCAAAAAAATGCCCGGTATGTGATTGTGAATTTTCAGATACAAATATCAAGGTTCATCACCATTCTCATACAGATGGTAAATTCTTAATGGCCCTGTGTAATAGCTGTAATATTAAGATCAAGAGACCAAGATTTGTCCCCATATTTTGCCATGGAGCATCCAATTATGATTTTCATCATCTGATCAGATACGAGGGGTTTGAGAAGCAGAATTTAAATATTTTAGCTGAAAATGATGAGAAATATATATCTATTAGCAAGATAATTAAAGTTGATGGTGTTCCTATTCACATAAGATTTCTTGATTCTTACAGATTTTTATCTGCTAGCCTGGCTACACTGGCAAATCAATTATCTGATGATCAATTCAAAATCACACGTGCCATGTTTCCAAATCAGGACCTGAAATTAATTAGGCGGAAGGGTGTATATCCATATGACTATGTTACAGATTTTTCTAAATTTGATGAGTGTTCCCTGCCACCACAAGAAGAGTTTTACAGCAAAATCAGAGGATCTGGAATCACTGATGAAGATTATCACCATGCTCAGTTGATGTGGAACAATTTAAAATGCAAGACATTTGGTGATTATCACATGGCTTATTTAAAACTTGATGTCACTCTCTTAGCTGATATATTGCAAGCATTCAGAAAATCTTCCATGCAAAATTATAAACTGGACCCAGTGTATTTTTTCAGTGCCCCGGGCCTAGCATGGGCCGCAACGTTTTTGAACACTAAAATGCAATTGGATCTGATCCACGATCAAGATATGTATCTGTTTATGGAGAAATGTATAAGAGGAGGGATGGTGCAATGTTCCCAGAGATATGCCAGAGCAAATAACAAGCATATTATGCTGCCTGATTATGATCCAGCACGGCCATCAAATTATATACTGTATGTAGATGCAAACAGCCTCTATGGTCATGCCATGATGGATAAACTGCCATATGCAGGGCTTGAATGGGTTGAAGATTTCAATATTGAAGATCTTAAGAATTATGATGACAGTGACTATGGCCTCTTCTTAGAGGTTGATCTGACAATTCCAGATTATTTGCACAATAAATTTTCTGATCTGCCCCCAATTCCCGAGGTTCAGTGCTCACCTGGCTCTAAACAGAAGAAGCTCATGATGACTCTGGAGCCGAAACAGGGATATGTTGCAAATTACAAAAACCTCCAGTTCCTGATGAAACATGGTGTTCAAGTGACCAAAGTTGGAAAAGTTTTGAGGTTCAGGCACTCAAGATGGTTGAAACCATACATTGATACAAACACGGAGCTTCGAACATCTGCAAAGAGCCAATTTGATAAGGGCTTGTTTAAATTGATGGTGAATTCAGTGTATGGCAAAACAATTGAAAATGTCAGAAAACATACCGATGTTAAAATAATTACTGACCCCAGCCTGAGCAAAAAATTGGTTGCAAAGCCCAACTTCAATTATAGAAGAATTTATGATGAGCACATGGCACTTTTCAACATGATGAAAACAAAGATTAAGTTTGATAAACCTATTTATGTAGGGGCTGCAATATTGGAATTGTCCAAATTACATATGTTAATATTGTATTATGATGTGCTGAAACCTTTTTATGGTGATCGTGTAAAATTATTGTACATGGACACGGATAGTTTTATTCTTGATATTCAAACAGAAGATGTTTATCAAGATATGTCACAGCCTGAATTGTTTCCATACTTTGATACCAGTGAACATACAAGAATTCAACCCCACAACAAAAAGATGCCTGGCAAGTTAAAAGATGAGACACTTGGTGATGTTATTGTGGAATTTGCTGGGTTAAGTGCCAAGGTGTACAGTTTTAAAACATGTAGTGGTGTTGCTGCCAAAAAGGCCAAGGGCGTTGGCAAAGTAGCTGTGGAAAAAGATCTTGAATTTGAAGATTATAAAAATTGCATCAAATCCCAGAATTCAATCAGAACATCAGAAAATAGAATTCAGAGTGTGGATCACTTGTTGACTTCAAATGTTGTAAGAAAAGTGGCTCTGGACCCACATGATGATAAGAGATGCATTTTATCATGTGGCATACATACTTTACCTTGGGGGCATTGTGATTTGAAAAATGGCATTGAATGCCCAATTACAGAGCATGATTTGAAATAAATAAACATGCCTATGAACTTATTTGGGTTCAAAAAACAGGCTATTATGGACCTGCCAACACCACAAGCCTCTCCTGATATGCTGTCTAAACTGAGTGGCTTGTTAATTATTCATCTGAACAGCATACTTACAGATAATGATGATGAAACAGGCAAAATATTGTACATATTTAACAATAATTTAAATCATTACCAATTACCTGTAGGTGGGCAATTGCAATTTATTACAACCCCTGAGGGTGATGTCAAGATTTCAGTGGGGAGAAATATTTATAGAATCAAACACTCAAACATGATTTCTGGCACTGTTTATACTGTTTCTGCTGGTGACTGCTTATATATTGAGGTCCCGGGATCCTATGACAAGCTTATACCTTTTTTTATAGAATTAAGAATCAGATACTCTATAATAAATAACCATTAAAACAAAAATGCGTAATGATATATTTGGCCATACAAGGCATGAAGATCACAGTGATGAGATTCTGATGCTTGATGTCAGAGTCAAGAAATTGAGAAGTGATTTACAAGCTTTACAGACCACACTCAATGCCAGCCTTCAATTAGAAATTACAAATTTACAATCACAATGCATGGACCCTCTTCTTAAAATTGATTTTGAACTCAAATTATTGCTTCAGAAATATACTGATTTGGCAACATTGGATAATTTTCAAAGTTTAGAAGAAGCTGTAGCAGCTCTTCAAGCCAAATTTAAGACCCAGGCTAACAACTCTGAGCAATTAAAACAGCAATTGGAAGAGCAAATAAATAATGTCCAGGCACAGCTCCAAACAATTGTCAAAAGCATAAAATCACAAGAAGATTTTGATCTAGTCATTTCCACTCTAAAGGAACAGATTCAGTCACTCCAAATACCTAATCTGGATCCTCTGCACAATGCCATAGCCGAGGTTAAAGAAAAAATTGAGACACTTGAAAATTTTATGAACAATTTGCCATCTTCTGATGCTTTGAATGCAATAACTCGGAGTGTAGCAAATATTAAGCTGCAACTTGAAACATATGAAGATTTTGGAAAAATTCAAAGTACCATAACCCATCTTGAAGGTACAATAGCAGCAGTGCAAAGTGATTTGGCAAATGTACTAGAATCCCGCCTGCCTGGCATTGTAGATACCCTTGTCAGTGTCCAGCAACAAATCACAAAGCTTGAAAACCTCAACCCTGAATCTGAGCTATCTCATTTTCATCACTTGATCGATGATATCCAAACAAAACTTGAAATTTTACAACAATCAACACCCTCTCAGGCAGATATAGCCCTGCTCCAAAATGCTATGCAAAATGTGGCTGATGCTTCTGAATTAAACAATGTGAAATTGGCACTTGAATTTTTGCAAAATACTGTGTCAAATCTTCCTACATCACAGGAACTTAAAAATATTAAGAGGGCAGTGAATAGGATATTGAAATCAGAAGATATCAAGAATATCCAGACAGAGATCAAACATCTCACTCAGACAGTGGCCACTCTTCCAACCAATCAACATATTAATGAACTGCATTCCCTGTTTGAGGATATCAGAAGACAGGTCCATGATCTTACTGCTCAAAATTCAAAATTGGCAGTTGTTGAAAATTTGCAACAAATTGTAGCTAATATCAAGCAACAGCTAGGGACCATGGAATCCAATCAAGCAAATGCTCTGTCTGTTTTTGCCACCCAGCTACAAGAAATTGTGCAACAATACAAGAAACTTGTTGTGGACATAAAGATCAAGCCAGGCCATGATGATGTTGTTAGGACCATCAATGAGCACCTTGAATCTGTAACAAGTAGATTGCTCACAGCAGAAAAGGAAATAACAGGCATAATCGAGAATCCTAAACATACAGTAATTCTTGAATTGTACAGCATCCCCAACAAAGAATATGATTCACCATTTACACCAGGTGGCAAAATATATATGCTGTCCCCTGCACAATTTTATTACCAGTTTTTTGTTGGGGGCACACTGAGACCAATCAAGATCAAATATTGGCTTCAACCACAGGCACACCACTACCCTACCTTATCAATAACAAATGCTGACAACAAACCAAAAATCACCAGTGTAGAGTTAGAGGATTTTACAGATCCCAATACATTAGAAACAGCCTATACTGAAGATGATGGCACTTTGGAATTTAAAATACAAATAGGGGACAAATTATATTTAGAAAATCCTGCAGTATCAGCTGCTGAACACCCCATAGTTGCAATATTCTTGTTTTCATATTATGTCTAGACAAATTATTGTTGATGAATTACACAGACAGGCCCGACATAATTTTAAGAGACTGCCAGTAGTCACAAAGGGCATAGATGATTTATGGCAGAGCGACTTGATTGAGTTGGCAAGTGGGCAGTTGAAAAACTTAGACAAAATCAACAAGGGCTACAAGTATCTACTCACTGTGATAGACACATTTTCAAAATTTGCCTGGGCTGTGCCACTCAAATCCAAGACTGGAAAATGTGTTACAGAAGCCATCAGGACAATCATCAATCATTCAGGAAGATCACCGCGCTATTTGCAAACAGATAATGGCAAAGAATTTTATAATTCTGTGTTCCAACAATTTATTAAAAGCCGGTCAATACAACATTATTCGAGTTACAGTGATCTCAAGGCCTCAATTGTAGAGAGATTCAACAGAACCCTAAAAAATCTTATGTATAAACAAATTACATGTCAAGGTAATTATAAATGGATTAATATTCTTCCAGAACTTCTACATAAATATAACAACTCGGTCCATTCCACAATCAACATGAAACCCTCTGAAGTAACTTCATCTGATGAGCAAAAATTGATCAGGACTGTTTATTATCCTAGATACCAGCCAACAACAAGAAAGGCCAAATACAGGGTGGGCGATCAAGTAAGAATCAGCAAATATAAGCACTTATTCAAAAGAGGCTTTACGAGAAACTGGAGCACCGAATTATTTACAGTAGTTCAAGTTAAACCCGGGACCCTTAACACATATATAATAAAAGACCACCGAGGAGAAATTCTCAAAGGCCGATTCTATGAACAAGAACTCAGCAAAACTAAACAGCCTGACACATATCTCATAGAAAAAATAATCCGCAGAAAAGGCAACAAGTTACTTGTCAAATGGCTGGGTCATCCGGAAAACAGCTGGATCGATGCAGACAAAATAATAATATGAGCACCTGGGATGTTATAAAAAGGCTGCCAGAACCTGAACAACAGAATAAGAGAAATGGCAACTTGCTGCCTAATAATATTAGGTGTCTTATTGTTGGGCCATCGGCTTGTGGTAAAACTACACTAATGGTTGATAATTTTTTATTAGCACCCAACTGGTTAGACTGGAAAAACAGGCACTTGTATATCTTCTCTAAGAGCTTGGAACAATTAAAATATCAGCAGTTGATGAAACTATATGATGGATTGGATATTGCCACTTTTGAACCAGATGTTAAGCCACTTCAAGAATGTCTCGATAATTCTGTTGTTGTGTTTGATGACATTATACTGGATAATCAAAACAAGGTTAGAAATTTCTTTACACAGGGCCGACACAAAAACATTGATTGCTTCTACCTGGCACAGACTTTTTCTAAAATACCGAAGCAGCTGATCCGAGACAACAGCAATTTTATATGTGTGTTTCATCAAGATCATACCAACCTCAAACACATACATGATGAATATGTAGGTGGGGACTTGAGCTACAATGATTTTTCCAAGTTTTGCAGCAAGTGCTGGAACCAGGACAGTTATGGGTTTGTCACAATTGATATGACAAGAACACCCAATAGTGGCAAATACAGAAATAAAATCAACGATTTTCTAGACGTTGAGACATATATAAATAACCATGAAAAGGCCAATCATTGATGATCTTAAGTTAAGAGATTATCTTGTAAAAAGATTTAAGGGATGGAAATCAGAGAACCGTGGAATTTATGAAAAACACAAACAAACAGAACAGCCTGTCATTGATGCTATTAATAATTTAGGTAAGAATATCAAAACTGTTACAGAGCAGAATCAAAATTTGATCACAGAGCTTGTACCTGTAGCTGCTAGGAACATATTAGATTATCCATTCACCCCACTTTCCAGTATTCATACACCTAGTCCTGTTGCTCCTAGAAGAATTGAAGCTACTCAGGATCCTATTGAATTGGGTCTTCTTGCTCAAAAATATTTAACCACACCTAAAGACAATAAAGATGAGGTCTTTGGCTTATATGCTGACACAGAGCTTGATGGGAGCATCATACACAGAATTGGTAATTTCAGAGTAACTTTTATGGGAGATGATATAATTGTATATTCAGAATCTCATCTTGGACAAAGAGGTGGTTTTGTTAAGTACCCCGGAACACCTGGGTTGTGGGAACTGATGACTAGGAAAAGGCCTGGCAGCTATACAGATCAAGATTATGAACATTACAAAGAAATATTAATAAAATCAGATGCTCTATACCAGAACAATGATCCCACACAAAAAAGAGTCAAGTCTAGCAGTGGGGCAAAATACAATAATTTAATCAAGCCCATATGGTCACAGATCAAGACTGGCAGTGGAATCAAACAATACAACACCCTGCCCAAAGAATTTGTGTGGGTTGATGATGTCAGGAAACTTGTAGATAGGTTATTGGTGATAGCTGGGGAGGAAAATGCTGGCAACCACAATTTTTACAATGAAAAGGTTGGAATTATGGACATGATAAGCACAAAATTGTCTAATTTTATAGTGAATGACCCTAAGGGCATTGGATATCTCATAAAAATTATTAATACTCTACCACCTAAATTTTGGAATATTTCTGAGGGTCGGGGGTTGGTTAATGACATTATAAACAAGCTGCCATTTGAGCTACACATTCCAGGCTATCAGTATTGTGGTCCAGGCACAAAATTGGACCATAGATTAAACAGAGGTGATCCTGGTGTTAATCCCCTAGATGCTGCTTGTAGAGACCATGACATAGCATACAACACACATTCTGATCTTGACAAGAGACATGTTGCAGACAAGAAATTAGAAGAGGCTGCATTTGGTAGATTTGTAAGCAAAGATGCTTCTTTGAGTGAAAAAATAGCAGCATTGGGAACCACCATAGCTATGAGCACCAAACAAAAACTGGGGTGGGGGTTGTGAATATGTATATAATAAACCTACAATGAAGGCCAAGGGTGTTATGTATCAAATACCTTATGCAGGTCTCAAATCTCTTAAAACTATTGACAGTCTCTTGACCAAAAAGCAGCGCAAGAAAAAAAGCTCTTGTCTTGCAAAGGGACATGGTATGAAATTGTTGCTTAGTACCCCCCAATTAAAAAAATTACAGCAATCCAGAAAAAAATCACATGTAGGGGGTTTCATATTTACCATCCCTGCCATCTTAGCTGCTCTCGGGGCTGTTGGGAGCTTGGCTGGGGGATCAGCTGCCATAGCAAAAACAGTAATAGATGCCAAGAAAAATAGGGCAGAATTAGATGAGCAGAGGCGCCATAACCTGGCCATGGAGAAAAAAGGCAAAGGTGTTAAGAGAGCCATGAATAAGTTTAAAAAAAACAAGAGCCGCTTACAAACCAAGATATTGAAGCTTTAATCAAGCCACTGGGCATCAAACATTTTAGGGGTGTGTACATGTCTGATTCTTTACCGGAACAACCACTCAACAAAGAGTGTGGCATTGTTAATTTGGATGAGTACAAAAATCAGGGCACTCACTGGATTTGTTATCTTAAATATTTAAACGATGAGGCATTTGTGTTTGATTCATTTGGAGGTGTTCCACCTGAAAATTTAGTAAAATATCTAAAATCACCTAATCTTTATTACAATAATGCCCGTGTTCAAAATTTCAAAGATGTTAATTGCGGACATTTGTGTTTATCTGTTCTCAGATATATGTCTCAAATAAATAAACCATCAATTGAAGATTTTCAAAAGGCCTTGTGGTATCTAAAACATCATGGGGGTATTCCATCTCAC
This sequence comes from Lepisma saccharinum, assembly GCF_977018435.1. Lineage (NCBI taxonomy): Eukaryota > Metazoa > Arthropoda > Insecta > Zygentoma > Lepismatidae > Lepisma > Lepisma saccharinum. The sequence goes on from NC_139230.1 coordinate 106,849,928, forward strand.
CAGCCAAAATTCAATATTGAAACTCAAATTGCATGATGATATAGTGTATCCCAAAACAATAGCTCTCAGAGCATTTTACGGCATGTACTTGATCCCTAATATTACACACCACAACAACACAATTGCAGTAGGGGATCAAAAAATTGTCATCACTCCAGGGCAGTATAATCTGTCCACTCTAAATGCTCAATTACCCAGAGGTGTAGTGTTAAGTCAAAATTCTGTCACTCACAGAGTAGAAATTGTATCTGCTACGGAGACAGTGCATCTGGGTACTATAGGAGAGCTGTTAGGCTTTGAGAACAACACAAAACTTGAACCGGCCATCAAACACACTGCTATGAATATACCCAAATTCTTAGCCATAGAGACTCTGAATATTCACTGTAATGTGGCTGAGGGTATGATTACCAAATCAAATGGCATAGGCACTCACAAACAAACCGGCATCATTGCAACATTCAAACCTAATTCCGAATTCATGGAGCCAATCATCTACAATCCATCCCCAACATTATATTTTCCTGTGTGCCATAATAGAATAGATTACATTGAATTGATGGTCACTAATGAAAAAGAAGAATTAGTTGATTTTGCTGGAGCCACAACAACTGCAATCATAGAGATTAACATTTAAATAAAAATACATGCAATGGAAAATATTGAGAGTTATGAGCTACAATCATTCCCTCCAAACAGGAGGACATTTGCAAATTTAAATCAACCCAACACAGAAATCGAGGTTGATCTTGATGTAGGGGACGGCTTTATACACCCCCACAGAGCAGATCTATACATCAAATTTGATGTTGTAAAGCTGGATGGAACAGATTATCCGGCAAATTCAAACATAAGATTGGTGGACAATTTTGTGCCGCATCTGTTCTCTGAAATTGAGATCAGAAAGCATGGTGTTGTTATAAACAGAGTGGATTATCCCGGCATTACCTCCACAGCTTTGGCCACATTAAAATTATCCAAAACAGAGGCTTCATACTATCAAATAGGTGGATTTGAAGCTGGTGAGAAGATATTAACCAAGAACCACACAGTGCTGTTCCCTATGCGCCTGTTGCCAGGATTCTTCTCAGATTACAAAGAAATTATGTGGAAGGGTGGGTTAAGAATTACATTTAGAAGAGCTGCAAATGATAATAATGCTTTGATGAGGTACAGTGCCATAAACCCTACAGGAGAAGCTCTGCCCAATACCCTACCTGATGAGGCCAAGTGCATTATTCAGACTATGGAGCTAAGAATCCCTGTTGTTGAATATGAAGCCAGCTATGCTCTTAAATACAAAGCTGATATCCTAAAAAATCCACAAATTCCTCTGCAATTTTACACATATCAATGCGTACAGAAGCCCGCATCTGGTACTTATTATGAATTTGATGCTACAAATTCATTCTCCAGCATACAATTTGACATGCCTGATTTTGTGGTGGTACTGTTTCAGACTGGGAGACACAATAATCAGGAAAAAAATTCAAGCAAATTTGATAACTGCAACATCAAAAATATATATCTTAAAAATGGCAGAAATGAGGTTTTTCCTAGAGAAAATTACAATTTAGACATTTCCAAGGATGATTTCCTCAAATTATATGAGGCTTTTTCTTCCTTCAAGCGTGTCACTACTGGCAGTACTGATATGTATTACTCACCAGAGGAATTCAAAAATCAGAGACCCATGTTTGTAATTAACACTTCGAAAAGAAAACAGGTTGTGGTAAATGACAGAACAAACATTAAAATTATCTGTGAATTCCACGAGGCTTTACCAGATGACACCATATGTAGCGTTATTCTCATAGGTGAAAAATCATATGTTTATGACGTAAGAAATGAGCGGGTCACAGAGCAATTCTAGAGATCCGATTCAAACACAGAGGCCCTTTGGATATAAAACAATACTTTACCGTCAGAAAATATATTACCTACCCATTTTATAGCACTTCTGCTCGTAGCAGAAAAGCTTTTACCTACCCAGCACATTTGCCATTGCAATTATTCTGTTGCGACAAGACTAAACCTTTGCATGACAATATCCGAGAAGGCAATTCCTCAATATGATAGATGGTTCCTGAAAAGAGCATAGTGTAGATAAGAATTTCTCTTTGAGTTCCATGACAAATGACATGTAATTTCCCTCGGAAAAGGCACAGTGCAGGTAATATCAACAGATATAATCACTCAGGCATACAGAAAGAAGGCAATTACTCTTTGATGATGAATAACTCTGAAAGAACACAATACAGATTATATCTGCTAGCATACAAGAAATATAATTTCCCAGGCAAGCATGATTAATTGTTGGCCGAAACATGGGACTGATCAAAAGATTGGAAAGAACATGGAATGTTTACTTGACCTCCATTCTATTGTATTGATCAGGCAGTTTTGCCCGTATTGTTGAGCTGATATTTTACCCAGATAACAAAACTCTGGTGATTCTTAATAGAGAATAATTTTGCTCTGTTGTATAACATTTTTTACCAAATTTAAGATCTGGGAGCTATCAACTAGCAGTATTTATTCTCAAAATCTCACATATGGAATGCCACATCTATCAGGACTCGAACCCAGAGCCCCTTGTTTACAAAACTACAATATTAACATTTTGCCATCAGATTTTATGAGGACTCAAACCCAAAAACCTCCTGATTACAAGGCAATAAAAACCATGCACCACACTCCACTGGGTCTCAGAACCCAATAAATATCAATTCAAGATTCCTGGGATTTTGACAGAAAAACATACTATAAACAATAAGATGATAAGAGTTTTAAGTATAGACAAATCAATCTGAGAAAGCTCTTCCTTTCTGAAAAATTCCCGAGGGCATTTTCACAAAAATCTTGGATTAGGCAAGGGTTCCACACTTGAGCAAAAAGCTCATATGGGCATGTTGAGCTTGTTTTAAATATAGCAAATCTGCATGAGAAGAGCTCTTCCTTTCTGGCGCTCATCCTATTGTAAATACATCTACCACAGAATGCTATCTCAATCGTCGGAACATTTATAATACATCTCTTGCCTAATAATTATTTTTTTTTACAGATATTTTAATGTTATTTTATAATATGCGATTAAACGCATAGTAATAGTCAGAACATATCACTTAGCTGATTTGACTAATAAGTACTTAGTGTGTTTATTATTCTAACTAGCAAATATTTTTTTTCCCCATTTGCTGGTACATATACGCTCAAATGAAGAAAAAAGTACACAGAAATAAAGAACGAATGAACTAAGATAGAACAAGATCAATGATTTAAAGAACAAATGAACTGCGTAGAACTTGCTTGAACTTTTGGCTTTTTGGCCATAGCAATTTTTATTTACGCTCAGGTGTAACGCGAACTGCTTCTTTGAAAGCTGCAATGCACTAAATATGTTAATAAAGCATATAATACATATAGGCAAATGTTCCCACTCTCCTTTAATATTATAGTTCAAATATTGATAGCATACAACATGGTATAGCTTATATCCCATGAAATTACAATCTACTGTATTTTTCAACGAACTCTTACACAAATCTATTACTTACTCTTTTTCACTTCTTTTTCATTTTTTTTTTATTAGCAGCGAATCGAAGGCGCTTAAACCTTTGTCCACAAGACACGTAAAATTCTTGCAATTGCTTTTATAAACGACATTTACACATATTACAGAAGGAAATGTCTCGTAATCACTTAGTTCGTTCTATTATCGCTGAATTCTCCTTTCTTTTCTCATTTCATTCCCGGCTAAGCCGAATATTCTAACTCCCCCCCCCCCCGTTGCGCCCCGGCGAACTTTCCTTACAACATGGAATTATTCCACCTACTCCCCCCCCCCCGTTGCCCCGGCGAACTTTTCTTCAGGTAAACCTGTTAATCATAAACAGGCCCCCTTAAAAACTCTACATCATATAAGTAATAACGCCCCTTCGCCGTCATTCAAATTAGACATTACCTCCCCTCCCCCCCAAAATAATTCACTAGTTTTAACTGAAAGTCCCTTTTCAATCGATTTTATAACCCGTCATCATTTATTGTAACCCTGCTCCACTACCTTTTGCTTTTTCCTAATTTTTCCCTTTTTTTTGCGCTTGTTTCATTTTCTCATCGCCACGGATGCTACCGGACCCATGACGACCACTGGCTTGTACCATCGAGCGACAGACCTAGGCTCATCGCAGAGACCGACGACGATTTTGTGGAGTTCCAGCCCCAACAAGGACCCGTTCCCGTCTGGACCCCATGGCTGATTTTTCCATCTTCCAAGCCGCGATGCAGAACTGGAGCTTTTTACCCAGGACGTTTCTTGCCCCGAAGCGCCATCGCAAATTTGACTTCCAGAAGGCCCCTCCCACTGAGTGCATCCTGCTCTTGTTTCCTGACGTCATATGATGCATATGTTATTTTTCATCGGCTAAAAGTGGTCCGGTGCTCAGCTACTTCAACTACCGTAAGGCACACGCTATTAGTACGCACGCATGTCCATTACAGTGCCAAAGTTTGTGCCCATGGGTACTGCCCATACTGGATTAGAGATACGTCTCTTTCTTTAGTGTTTTTTTTTATCGTCAGCTGCACAGAACGTCCAGCCTATGGTGGCATGCAGTTTACAGAGTTGCCATAGGTAACATACCTCAAGGCTCCGCCCAGCATCGTGTATGTTCCGCCGAGTGTACTTTGAACTCAGCAAACAGTAAATACAACCGCTTGCGGTTCCCGGCGTTTCTTCACACTGTGCTGACATGTGTTTTTTTTTTATTCTCGTGTTGTCATCATTCATTCAAAACTAGTTCAGTATAACACTTATGTAATTGTTTTTTATCCATGCCTCAAGACTTAGTTATTGTGCTTGTACTTTTTGAGTTTATAAGAGGCTATGACCTACAATTTTTTTCTTCTCTACGTGTTTTTATATATTTTTTTTTCTCAACGGTGTTTGGTGCCACGATATGATATGACTATTCTGGTGATTTCAATTTTTTTTTTTATGGTGATGCGATTCTTCTAGTGATTTACTGTATTGGTTTTCTACGAGTTTGATTTGTTAATAAATCATAATTTTTAAATATAACCTACTCCGGACGAGGTAGTCGACCATCACAGAGTGGTTCGATTATTTCAACAAGAGGAATGTAGAGATATGGAGACCATTAAACCGAGAAAACCTCGTCATGTTAATATTCACACTTGTTTATTTCCTGAACTTGTCCGACCAGCGAGCGATCTCAAGAATGCGCTAGCTTGTAACTTCCGTAAAACCAGGAACTGGAAAGGCAAACGCGTGGATCTAAACAGGATCTACCGCGTTTGAAAGGTTTAACAACCTTTCGACGCCTAGAATGATAAAAGCAAGCTCCTACCCGGAGCTCGCTCTCTTTTGATTCTGACACTCATCGACGCTACATGGATAACTAGTCCGATTACTCTACAACACGTTACACTGCTAACTACGACGATGGAAGACGGAGTTACCGCTGCCTAGCATGCTACAAGGCGCAAGGGATCGCTTGGCTTGGTGAACTGAGGGTCGCTGGATAGAACCTTGGAACTGTCACGATTCGGTCTGCGAGAAGCATCAGGACAAGACATCACACACATCTACCAGGTATGAACAAGCGTGAATAACCTTACACCAACTTTCCATATCTCTACCCTCCTAACGGAGCAGGTTCAGCCATCAAATATTATTAAGCTCTACCTAAATGTTTAAATGAAACTTCCCTGTGACCTCTCAAAGCCCAGGAAAACGGGCTTACAACAATAAATATATAAGGAGTGGTTCTTTAAATATTCAACTTATACATTCTAACCATTTTAATATTTATTTTATATTTTCATTTTTAATAGTAATTTTATTAATAATTTATGTGTGTTTTTATAGCTTATAGTAAAGCATAATATTGAAGTTATTAGGAAGAATAGAATAATTCTGTAAACACTTCTTGAACTTATTTAGAGTTCAGCTTTATCATGAAAAGATAATGTCATTTTATACTAAAGAAATAATATGAAGAGTATTAATGGAATTTCACAACTAAAGATGGAAGTTAGCAGCCCCCACTTAATATTATACCCCTTAACTGAGGAAATAATCCTAATTTTATTATTAACATTAATATGCCGCCTTCCTTTGGCTTCAGTTAAGTAAGCAAGGGTAGTAATATATACCAATTTATTCAGGTCGAAGCTGATTGCTTTTGCTTCTTGCTCAGTAAAGTAAATTGAATTATTCAATACCTTTTGAATGCAACTCAAATATTATCATTAACTATTACTCCAACATGCTCATTCTAGTGATCCTTGGGTTCATTCGTGATATAAGCCTAAAAGTAAAATTAATAGGAATAAGAATCTAACACATAATCAATATATTAGTTTTGAATTAGTAATAATAACTGTTATTGGTAGTAGTAATACAATTTCTACATCAAAAATGAGAAAAATTACTGCAATTAGGAAGAATTTTATAGAGAATGGAATTCGTGCTGAGAATTTTGGGTCAAACCCACACTCAAATGGTGATCTTTTTTCTCGCTCTGTAATTATTTTTTTTGATAGTAGTGTGGATAATATTATTACAATTGAGGTGATCATTATAATTAGTAATGAGATACTTATGATTATATTAATTATTTACTTTATTTTATTTAAATATTTTTAATTGGAAGTTAAGCGTACTTTAAATATACTAAGTAAATACCTCATCAATAAATTGAAATATAAAGGAATAATCATACTACGTCTACGAAGTGTCAGTATCATGCTGCTGCTTCAAATCCAAAGTGATGTGTTGGTGAAAAATGGCATAAGATGTGTCGAGCTAAGCATACTCCTAGGAATGTTGATCCAATAATGACATGTAGTCCATGAAATCCTGTTGCTATAAAGAATGTGGATCCATATACTGCATCAGCAATAGTAAATGGGGATTCATAATATTCATATGTTTGAAGAATAGTAAAATATACTCCTAATATTAATGTTAATATAAGTGCTTGCGTTGTATGCGAGTGATTTTTTTCTAACAATCCGTGATGGGCTCATGTTACTGTTATTCCTGAGGCTAGCAGAATTGCTGTATTTAATAAAGGTACTTGTATTGGATTGAATGGAGTAATTCCCCTTGGTGGTCATAGTATCCGGAGTTCAATTGTTGGGGATAAACTTATATGGAAAAATGCTCAAAAGAATGATACGAAAAATAGTACTTCTGAAATAATAAATAGAATTATACCTCATCGTAGTCCTATTATAACTTGATTTGTATGTAATCCTTGGTATGTCCCTTCTCGTGAAATGTCTTGTCATCATTGAATTGTTGTAAGGAGTATAGTTGTTATTCCTATTAGTAATAGTATTATATTTTGTTGGTGAAATCATCTAATTATACCTGTTGTTAATATTATTGCTCTAATGGCTCCTGTTGCTGGTCACGGGCTTTGATCTACTAGGTGATATGGGTGGTTTTGGTTTGCTGACATTAGTTACTTTGATTCTCTGGAATAAATAGCAATTAATAAGGCAAATACATAAGATTGGATAAATGCTACGGCTGTTTCTATAATAATTAATATAATTTGTGCTAAAATTAATATTGAAAGTCCAACAATTTCTAATATTGTTCCTGTATTTCCAATTATTGATATTATTAGGTGTCCAACTATTATATTTGCTGCTAATCGCACTGATAGGGTTATTGGACGAATTAAATTTCTAATTATTTCAATACCTACTATGATTGGTATTAATAGTGCTGGCACACCTTCCGGCACTAGGTGTGCTAATATATGTTTTGTATTGTTAATTCACCCAAATAATATAAATGATAATCATATTGGTAGGGCTAGAGTTAGGGTAAAGACTAAGTGACTTGATCTAGTAAATACATAGGGGAGTAGTCCTATTGAATTATTAAATAAAATTATTGAAAATATACTAATAAATATTAGAGTTCTTCCTTGGTGATTAATTATTCCTAAGAATGTTTTAAATTCTTCGTGTAATTTTACCATTATTATGTTATATAATATGGAGGTCCGTGATTGTATTAATCAAAATGGAGCTGGAATTATTAATAATCCCAAGAATGTTCTTATTCAATTTAGTGATATATTTATAATTGATGATGTTGGGTCGAATGATGAGAATAATCTTGTTATCATTGTCAATATTTAATTTTTGGTTTATTTTCCATTTTAAAATTGTTATTATTTAATAATTTATTATGATTATAGTAGTTAACAATTATGAATAGAAAATAAATTAATATAAATGTTGTAAATAGAATAATTCAGTTTAATGGATATATTTGTGGGATAAAAAAGTATCTATATAGATAATTTAGGTTTGACACTCCTATGTTATGTATTAACTAACTCTTTTCATTAGAAGTAGTTGTTATATTACTATTTTGTGGTTTAAGATACCATTACTTACTTTTCAGTCATCTAATGATTCTTGTACAATTTTTATTAAACAATTAATAAAAGATTTGTGAGTTGTAGTTTCAATAATAATTGGTATAAATCTATGATTAGATCCACAAATTTCTGAACATTGTCCAAAAAACAGACCAATTCGACTAATGTTTACTCCTGCTTGGTTAAGTCGTCCTGGAGTGGCATCTATTTTAATTCCTATAGATGGCATGGCTCATGAATGTAATACATCTGGAGATGTAGTTAGTAATCGAATATCTATGTTAATTGGTAGTACTGTTCGATTATCCACATCTAATAATCGAAATGAGTCTACTGTTATTTCATTTGTCGGGGTTATATATGAATCAAATTCTGCTTTTATAAAATCGGAGTATTCATAACTTCAGTATCATTGATGTCCAATAGTTTTAAGGGTTAGTGAAGGTTGATTAATTTCATCTAATAAATATAATAAACGTAGGGAGGGTAGTGCAATAAAAACTAGGGTAATTGCTGGTATAATTGTTCATATTGTTTCTAACACCTGTCCTTCTAAAAGTATTCGGTTTGTTAATTTATTATTAAATAATGATGCTATTAGATATCCTACTAATACTGTAATTATAATTAAAATTAATATTGTGTGGTCATGCAAGAGCATTATTTGTTCTATTAGCGGGGAAGATCTATCTTGTAATCCTATTTGATTTCACGTTGCCACTTTTAAGTAAGGGATAACTCTTATATTTGAAGCTTAAATTCAATGCACTTCTCTGCCACCTTAAAAATTAGTTGTTAATAAGTAATATTGGAAGTTCTGAATATGTATGTTCGGAAGGAGGTGATATTTGATATCATTCAATTGATGACGCTTGTTGTAGATTAAATAATGTTGGTCGAGCACTTGTTATACCTTCTCAGGTAATAAAAATTATAATAATTACTGCTGTAAATGATAAGATTGTCCCTAATCTTGAAACAATATTTCATATTGTATATGCATCTGGATAGTCCGAATATCGTCGTGGTATTCCTCTTAGTCCCAGAAAATGTTGTGGAAAGAATGTTAAGTTGACTCCAATAAATATGGAGATAAATTGAATTTTTAATCAATCTGGATTTATTATTACTCCTGTAAATAGCGGGAATCAATGTACTAGTGCTGCTATAATAGCAAATACTGCTCCTATAGATAATACATAATGAAAATGTGCTACAACATAGTATGTGTCATGTAGTACAATGTCTAGTGATGAATTTGCTAGTACTACTCCTGTTAATCCCCCTATTGTAAATAAGAAAATAAATCCTAATGCTCATAATATTGATGGAGAGTAATTAATTTGTGTTCCGTGGAGTGTGGCAATTCATCTAAATACCTTAATTCCTGTTGGTACGGCAATGATTATTGTAGCTGCAGTAAAGTATGCTCGTGTATCAACATCTATTCCTACAGTAAATATGTGATGTGCCCATACAATAAATCCTAGAAATCCGATTGCTATTATTATTGCGTCGAATAACATGGGTACCTGGGGGAAACCCTGGGGGGTAAAGGCGGTCAGTGGCGTGATGCTGATCACATCACCCCCACTCACGACCGGATTAAGAAAGTGTGGGGCGTTACCCCCACACCCCCTATACGCCTTCATGGCGTGGTGCTAAGCACAGGGGAACACTTTACCTTTTTTTTATTATTGCATAAATTATTCCAAGGACTCCAAATGTTTCTTTTTCACCTCTTTCTTGAGTTACAATATGTGAAATTATTCCAAATCCTGGTAGAATTAGAATATATACTTCTGGGTGTCCAAAGAATCAGAATAGGTGTTGATATAAGATGGGGTCCCCACCACCAGATGGGTCAAAAAATGAGGTATTTAGATTTCGATCTGTTAATAGTATGGTAATTGCTCCTGCTAGAACTGGTAATGATAATAATAGGAGAACTGCGGTGATTACTACTGATCATACAAACAATGGTACTCGTTCTATGGATATTCCTATAGTTCGTATATTAATTACTGTTGTAATAAAGTTTACTGCCCCTAGAATAGAGGAGACTCCTGCTAAATGTAATGAAAAAATTGATAGATCTACAGAGGCTCCGGCATGTGCAATTCCTGCAGATAGGGGAGGATATACGGTTCAACCAGTTCCTGCACCACTTTCTACAATTCTTCCTGATAATAGTAGAGTTAATGATGGGGGCAGTAATCAAAATCGTATATTATTTAATCGTGGGAAGGCCATGTCTGGGGCTCCAATTATCAGAGGTACTAATCAATTCCCAAACCCCCCAATTATAATAGGTATTACTATGAAAAAAATTATAATAAATGCGTGCGCGGTTACAATTACGTTGTAGATTTGATCATCTCCAATCAAACTTTCTGGTTGACCTAATTCTATACGGATTAAGATACTTAATGATGTTCCAACTATTCCTGATCATACCCCGAAAATAAAATATATTGTACCAATATCTTTATGGTTAGTAGAAAATAATCATCGTTGCAAGAATGAGATGGCTGAAGTTATAGGTGATAAACTGTAAATTTATTGATGAGTTTCAAACTCTCTCATTAATTTTGGCTTTATAGTTAAGAATAATAATTTTGAACTGCAATTTCTGGGTGATACGTTGTATGTATTAAGGCCTGAAAGAATACCCCTTATTTATGACTTTGAAGGTCATTAGTTTAAAATTAACTTAAGACCTTATAAAGATCTTATAAAGATATATAAATTGGTTGATTTAGAGGTAATCCACAAACTGAGAGAAAAATTGTAACTATTGATAATACTTGTTCTTTTAAATTTAATGGTTTGTTGTTAATAATATTTCATATATTAGTTTTATAATTTAATTTAATCTCAAATCTAACATAAGAAAAAATTCATGAATTGTTATATATATATATATATATATATATATATATATATATATTGTGGAAAGATTCAAGGAAGACTCTGTACTAAGCTAAAATCTCTCTCCAGACATCAGTGCTCGGTCAAGCGGCAATACACTACATATCGTAACATTCCACAAATAGCGGAAGCACACGACGTCAGGAGACTCTGCATACTTCGATACTACCGGGTTCAAACCCGTCATCGGCTGACAAATACGGAAGAGCTGAGCAAGCAGCTAGGAAGTATTTGCCAGTAGCATAAAAGAGGTAGGCACTAGAATTCGGAAGTTAGTCAGACCTCAGAGTTCAGTAGAAAATCTAAGAGAATACCAGCTACCAGGCGGAGACCTCCGGCACTTTTCAGGTCTCAAGCCCGGATCGGGATACCGAGACGTAGCTTTCGCCAAGGCAACCGCTAACACATATGCAAGTTGACCAAAGTAGTCCAATCAACCCGGTTCTGCGCCAGAAAATGAGGCTCGGTGAGGCTCGCCTTAATGGATTTCTCTCGTAAGGCATGAGCCTCATTTTCTGGCAGTGTTGCCAGCTGCTTACTCGAAAAAATCACCAAGGTTTTTTTTGGGTCTAACCTAGCCTAAAGCAAGGAGCTGGCAATCTTGCTTGAGGCTCGCCTTAATGGTTTGCTCTTGTAAGGCATAAGCCCTATTTTCTTGCAGTGTTGCCAATATTTTACTCGAAAAAATCACCAAGGTTTTTTTTTGGGTCTAACCTAGCCTAAAGCAAGAAACTGGCAACCTTGCTTGAGGCTTGCCTTAATGGTTTGCTCTTGTAAGGCATAAGCTCTATTTTCTGGCAGTGTTGCCATGGCTTTTTACAAAAAAGAGAGAGGAGAGAGAGAGAGGGAAGAGTTAAACAACCGACAGCCTACCTACAGCTTTTTTTTCTTGGTCTAACCTAACCTAAAGCAAGGAGCTGGCAATCTTGCTTGAGGCTTCTTAATGGTTTGCTCTTGTAAGGCATAAGCTCTATTTTCTCGCAGTGTCGCCAACATTTTACTCGAAAAAAATCACCAAGGTTTTTTTTTTGTCTAACCTAACCTAAAGCAAGGAGCTGGCAATCTTGCTTGAGGCTTGCCTTACAGTGCATAAAGCAAGGTTGCCAACCTACTGGTACTTTTGCCATGGCTTTTTACAAAAAAAAGAGAGAGGAGAGAGAGAGAGAGAGAGGGAAGAGTTAAACAACCGACAGCTGCCAACACCCACCCTAACCTAACCTAACCTAACCTAACCTAACCCACCCTAACCTAACCTAACCTAACCTAACCTAACCTAACCTAACCCACCCTAACCTAACCTAACCTAACCTAACCTAACCTAACCTAACCTAACCTAACCCACCCTAACCTAACCTAACCTAACCTAACCTAACCCACCCTAACCTAACCTAACCTAACCTAACCTAACCTAACCCACCCTAACCTAACCTAACCTAACCTAACCTAACCTAACCTAACCCACCCTAACCTAACCTAACCTAACCTAACCTAACCTAAAGCAAGAAGCTGGCAACCTTGCTTGAGACTTGCCTTACAGTGCATAAAGCAAAGTTGCCAACCTACTGGTATTTTTGCCATAGCCTTTTACAAAAAAGAGAGAGGAGAGAGAGAGGGAAGAGTTAAACAACCGACAGCTGCCAACACCCACCTACAGCTTTTTTTTCTTGGTCTAACCTAGCCTAAAGCAAGGAGCTGGCAATTTTGCTTGAGGCTTGCCTTACAGTGCATAAAGCAATTTTTGCCAACCTACACACACTAAACAAGGAGAGCCGGCAACAAACACGCACTGCCGTAAAAGAGAGAGAGATGGGTGGATGGTAATATAGTATGTGTGTGCGTATAATATGTAGCATTATTAACTAGAGTGTGTTGGCAATTTACTTACAACTAAAAAAAATAGAGATGCCAACTTTGCTGTAAGATGAAGAGAGAGAGAGATTTATGGCTGGCAACAGTGGTGAGCGAATGCGCCATATCGCAATTTTCCAAGTCCCGGGGGCCAATGTTTGTATATCGTGATCTTTGTAAACCTCTCTCAAGAGAACGATGTGCCACACACGCGCGCGCGCGTATGTATTGTGACGCAAACAAACAAACAAAATAATAATTGTTGTTTTTTAGGATACCTGGCCCCTATAACCTCGCCAGGGTGCGTGGTGCCCAGCCAAAAAAGTAAAGGTTTTCCTGTACGGCCTTCGAACGTAAAATTGATTGACGTGGGGGCGAATCTCTTCGGGGGTGTCTTTCAATTTGTACATTTACCCGTGCATACTATTCATCATTAATTTAGCCGCGTTCTGTTTGGCGTCTATTTCGAGCAGTTTACCCGGTGATTCGTGACGCCGCGATAAACATCAACTTCCGTACCAGGCGGAACGTCCGCTCCGGCGACGTGGAATTCGCGCCACTCCCAAGTTCACGCCACCGGTGTAGGATTCGTGACGCCGCGATAAACACCAACTTCCGTACCGGGTGGAACGTCCGCTCCGGCGGCGTGGAAGTCGCGCCACTCCCAAGTTCATGCTGAAAAAGGGGAGGCCAGCTGCTGTACGTAACCCCCGACCAGCTTGTGATGATACTCGAGATGCTACCGTGGGAAACACAAACATTGCTTGTTCTGCAACGCTTTGCTGAAATAGTAATGCGAGAGATGCCAGTTGAGTTTGTGCCCTCGAACCTTGTCCGCGTGCAACACGCTCTGGCAGCACAATTCGGGTTGCCCTAAACTCAGAGGCCTAGTGAGTTGGCAATACTGACACGACCTAGTTTTTGCTTATATTGTCACCGCAAGCGGATATGACGACGGGTGGAGAGAAGAGAGAAAAGAGAGATGACTTTAGTTTCTGTGGAAGTTTCTGGACAGAACAGTGAAGTTTTTGCGACTGTGCGCGATTATACTACCATTTGTGAGTGTTAAATTGCTAGCAGCCTTTTGTAGGTAAGTTTTGTTTTTTGTTATTTCTTTTGCATGTGTGGTGTGTGTTAATAATAATAATTACGAGTGGCGTTAGTGAACAGAAAGTGTTGTTTTGATTAAACACCGGGTATCGAACCTGGAGATTAAAATTATACAAGTATACAGGGGGAAAACTTTATCTTTTTGAATGTGTTGATATTCTAAGTTGGATTTGTTGTTTTATGCACAGTAAGGCTAACCGAAACTGGACCTACAGTGGGATCCGCCGGGTATCGAACCTGGAGATTAAAATTATACAAGTATACAGGGGAGAAACTTTATCTTTTTGAATGTGTTGATATTCTAAGTTGGATTTGTTGTTTTATGCACAGTAAGGCTAACCGAAACTGGACCTACAGTGGGATCCGCCGGGTATCGAACCTGGAGATTAAAATTATACAAGTATACAGGGGGGAAACTTTATCTTTTTGAATGTGTTGATATTCTAAGTTGGATTTGTTGTTTTATGCACAGTAAGGCTAACCGAAACTGGACCTACAGTGGGATCCGCCGGGTATCGAACCTGGAGATTAAAATTATACAAGTATACAGGGGAGAAACTTTATCTTTTTGAATGTGTTGATATTCTAAGTTGGATTTGTTGTTTTATGCACAGTAAGGCTAACCGAAACTGGACCTACAGTGGGATCCGCCGGGTATCGAACCTGGAGATTAAAATTATACAAGTATACAGGGGAGAAACTTTATCTTTTTGAATGTGTTGATATTCTAAGTTGGATTTGTTGTTTTATGCACAGTAAGGCTAACCGAAACTGGACCTACAGTGGGATCCGCCGGGTATCGAACCTGGAGATTAAAATTATACAAGTATACAGGGGAGAAACTTTATCTTTTTGAATGTGTTGATATTCTAAGTTGGATTTGTTGTTTTATGCACAGTAAGGCTAACCGAAACTGGACCTACAGTGGGATCCGCCGGGTATCGAACCTGGAGATTAAAATTATACAAGTATACGGGGGAGAAACTTTATCTTTTTGAATGTGTTGATATTCTAAGTTGGATTTGTTGTTTTATGCACAGTAAGGCTAACCGAAGCTGGACCTACAGTGGGATCCGCCGGGTATCGAACCTGGAGATTAAAATTATACAAGTATACAGGGGAGAAACTTTATCTTTTTGAATGTGTTGATATTCTAAGTTGGATTTGTTGTTTTATGCACAGTAAGGCTAACCGAAACTGGACCTACAGTGGGATCCGCCGGGTATCGAACCTGGAGATTAAAATTATACATGTACACAGGGGGGGAAACTTTATCTTTTTTGTCTGTGAAGGTTCTAAGGTTTTGTGAATATGTTGGAAAAGCACTAGTATATACATAGAGCAAAGTTACAAGGTTTTACGTCCCATAGGAGTCCTATTGGAAACATAATGATTAGTGCTTAAACAAGAACATTTTCATAGTTTCACACCTCTACTAGATTGGTAGAAAAATATACTAGTAGGCAATAAAATCTGAAGAAGATTCGTGTCTAGCAAAAATAAGCTAAATAGAATTACACATGCATACAATATTTATTGTGCTTTTTCTATCTACAATCATATTTTTCTTATATATTTTTTTAAATTTTTTTATAGGGTTGACTAAAGCACATATTTGAGGAAGACAACACCACCCATAAATAAACCCCTCAAACTAACACTAATTAGAATTAGCCTACAAAATTTTTCTCGTAAGGCATTTTTTTGTAAACACTCTACCACCAACAGATCACATATAAATAAACATACCCCCCAAAAAATTGCGCTCCATGAAAAGTTGCCCTGTGTGCAAAAGAAGCATATCAAGCCAAAATTTTGCAAGACATTGTCGCATCTGCGTGCCAGGCAAGCATTTGGCTGCCACCGAACCATGTCCCAGGTGCGGTAAACACATCACAATTGCGTATGCCAAGAACCATAAGCTTAATTGTCTAAGCAAAAATACATCTGGGGCCCAGCCTTCGACCTCCACCAAGAGGAAGGCAGAAGCAGCCTCCATCAATGCACCATCCGCCAAACGTGTCAAGCCTGTGGCGAAAGCGAACCAGACTGCTTTCGAGCGGTTGTTAGAGGATTTTGTCCTCACTTCGGAGGGCTCATGCGACGTCCGTAGCTTTTTGGAGAACATGCAAGCCAAAATTATTTCCATCCTCGGTGATGCGCTTGCAACGCACTCCACCAAATTCTACGCATCGCTACGTTGCCAGTACAAGAAGCCGTCTGATGAAATTTACAGCTTCTGCCACAACACCAAGGCGAAGACGCTGCATCTGGCGGATGTCGACAACCTCGAGGTCATCTACAACCAGTTTGCCGAGGAGCTGGTGGCAAAACAAGAAGAACATCAAGCTAAAGGCTCGGGGGGCTCGCTGTGTGGCGAGCCTCACGAACTGTGCGTCAAACTTTGTAAGTTCGTGCCTCTCTCCGCCTCCAGCTACGTCCCCTTACCACCTACCATTGTGGCAAAGAAGGCCGTCCTGAACATTCAGAACAGTGACGCCAACTGCTTCGTATGGTGTGTTCTGGCAGCGTTGCACCCTGTCGACAGGAAAAACCATCCACACCGAGTTAACCACTACCTACCCTACGAGGCAGAGCTGGAAGTTGCGATGGCTGGGATCGACTACCCGGTGGCGCTTTCGGACATTCGAAAGTTTGAGGTTCGTGCGCGGTTGGCCATCAACGTTTACGGTCTCACTGACGAAAATGCGGTGTACCCCATCAGGGTGAGCGACGTAAACGTTGATGGTGCGCAGGAAATTCACCTTCTGCTCATCAAGGACGAGACCCATCACCACTACACCCTTATCCGTTCCCTCTCTAGACTTGTTTCGAGCCAGCGGAGCAGTGATAGTCACCACGTCGAGGTGTGTCGCAGGTGCTTGTCAATGTTCGACGGACAGGATCAACACAATTACCAACATGTTCGAGGCTCCAACATCGCTGCAGAGAAGCTTGCCAGCCACAAGATCTACTGCAATGCCAACGAGCCAGGTGTGGCAGTCTTGCCCAAACCTGGCACCGTGGAGCGTTTCCACACGCACGGTGCCATGGTAGAGCATCCCGCTATCATCATCGCGGATTTCGAGGCCTTCCTCAAACCCCTGTCCACTTGCGATCCCGACCCTGAAGTTTCTTCCACCACCCCTTACCAACTCCACGAGGCTTCGAGTTATGCATACGGTGTGGTGCGACGAGACCAGCACATTGCCCCCGAGCCCTACGTGTACCGTGGTCCCGACGCAGCCAAACACTTCCTCGAGAGGATGGTTGTCGAGGCCAACGAGATAGGGAAGGTACTGTTGGCCCCCAAGTCTATGCTCCCACTGCCCCCCGACGATCAGCGTAGACACGACGAGTCCATCGCTTGCCCTGTCTGCGTCAAGGAGTACACCGCCAACAACCGTAAAGTCCAACACCATGATCACTTTAACGGTAGGTATTTTGGTCCATGGTGCAACGGATGCAACCTCATGGCCCGGGACCCGCGATTTATCCCTGTGTTTTTTCACAATGTCTCGGGATACGACTTCCACCACCTCGTCAAGCATCTTGGGTACGACGACATGCGAATCAACGTCCTGGCGCAGAACGAGGAGCGTTACATTAGCTTGAGCAAGTGGGTGCGAATCCCAGGATCACACTCTACCGTCGAGCTTCGCTTCCTCGACTCCCTGAGGTTCCTCCCGGCCAGCCTCGATGCTCTCGCAGGGAAGCTTAGCGACGAGCAAATGCTCATTACCTCCGGAAACTTTCCGAACTTGGACGCCGGCCTCTTCAAGCGTAAGGGGGTCTATCCCTACGAATACATTACAGACCCTTCCAAGTTCGCAGAGACGTCGCTACCTCCCCAGGCGAAGTTCTACAGTCAGCTACGCGGCTCGAACATCACCGACGAAGAATATTACCATGCCCAGTCCATGTGGCGCGAGCTGGGCTGTCGAACTCTCGGGGACTACCACGACGCCTACCTCAGACTTGATGTGACGCTCCTCGCCGACGTGTTCCAGACGTTCCGTGCGACCGCAATAAAGATCTACCAGCTGGACCCTGCCTACTTCTACAGTCTCCCCGGACTGGCGTCGTCAGCCATGTTTCTGGTGACGAAGATCGAGCTGGAGCTTCTTTCGGACGTGAACATGGTGCTGTTTGTGGAACGTGCCGTGCGGGGTGGAATGGTCCAGGTGTCGCAGCGACACTCGCGCGCCAACAATCACCACATGGCCACCGGCTACGACCCCTCACAACCGTCCAGCTACATCATGTACACGGACGTCAATAACCTCTACGGACACTCCATGATGCAGCCACTCCCTTTTAGAGGCTTCGAGTGGGCTGACCCCTCCAACTTCGACATCGAAAGCTTCGACGATTCGGAACATGGGTTCTTCGCCGAGGTGGACCTTGAGTTCTCCGAGAAGCTGCAGGATTTGTTCAGCGATCTTCCCCCTGCACCCGAGTTCAAGTGTCCACCCGATTCCAACCAGAATAAGCTCGTCATGGATTTCGAGCCCAAGAAGAATTACGTCCTGCACTACCAGAATCTCCGGTGGTTGATGCAGCGAGGGGTCGCGGTCCACGCAGTTCACCACATCCTCAAGTTCGAGCATTCTCCGTGGCTGCGTCCATATATTAAAGTCAACACCAAACACCGCACCGCAGCCACGTCCGAGCTTGATAAGGATTTCTTCAAGCTTATGAACAATGCGGTGTTCGGGAAAACCATGGAGAATGTACGGAATCGTGTAGATGTGAGGCTAATATCAAACAAAGCACAATGTCACAGGCTCGTAGCAAACCCGTTATTCAAATCGAGGACCATTTATAACGAACAGCTTGCTCTGGTGCATATGAGGAAGAGCGAGGTGAAGCTCAACAAGCCAATTTATGTTGGCGCCTCAGTATTAGACCTGAGCAAGCTGCACATGTTTCAAATATATTATGGGAAACTACGCCAGCACTATAACGACAATATTAGCCTACTCTACACGGACACGGACAGCTTGGTGTACCACGTTCGCACGGACGACGCGTACGGGGATATAGCCACAGTTCCATCTTTGGTTAACCTTTTCGACACCTCGGGCTATGCCCAGCAAAACAAGTATGGTATCCTGGCCCGCAACAAAAAGGTGCCTGGCAAACTCAAAGACGAGAAGGACGGTGATGTAATTCTCGAGTTTGCGGGTCTTCGCGCCAAGGCCTATGCCATCAAAGCCGAGGGCAGCGTTACCAAGAAGGCCAAGGGTGTCGGCAGACAGGTGGTTCGGGAGCATCTCACATTCGAGGACTTCGTCGATTGCCTCAAGACCAGGTCGTCGGTTCTAAGAGCAGAACAGCGCATCCAGAGCGTCGACCATGTGTTGACCACAAACAAAGTTAGAAAAATTGCGCTGGATCCCGATGACGATAAGAGGTGCGTCCTCGAGTGTGGTATTCACACATTGCCGTGGGGGCACTATCGCTTAGCAGAAAGCAAAACCTGCAACATATGTCCATCTTCAACAGAAGATTCATAAAAACAAAACAAAACAAAAAAAAACACTTTGACTGTCATTACAAAAAAAACTTTGACCGTATTCTTAAATAACCAGCATGCCTATGAATTTGTTCGGTTTCAAAAAACAGATCATTATGGAAACCATACCAGATCATGAAGTCTTACCTTCCGTGTTACCTAAACTCAACGGTCTGTTGATCATTCACCTCAACAGCATTTGGACGAAACTGAATGACGATGTGGGCAAGATGTTTTATGTTTTTAATAACAATTTACATTTCGACGAAATTCCGATCGACGGGAAACTTCAAATCACCGTGAATCCGGAAAACGCAGGCGAAATCAAAATTTCTACCGGCAAGAACATTTTTCGAATCAAGCACGACAAAATGCTTTCTAACATTACGTACGATGTGTCTGCAGGAGATTATCTTTACATGGAACTCCTCGGAGATTACGACAAACTTATTCCTCTATTCGTAGAATTACGAATCGTCTATCCTATTATAAATAACCGTTAACCAAAAATGCCTAACGACATTTTCGGCAACACCAAGCGTGTAGACCACGCAGAAGAGATTCTCATGTTGGACATTCGTGTTAAGAAGTTGAGGACCGATTTGATCGCTTTGCAGGAAACCTTAAACAAAAGTTTAGAGTCGGAAATCGCTACGCTCCAAACGCAATGTCTCGACCCCATTCTGAAAATCGATTCCGAACTGAAGACGCTGATAAAAAATTATGTCGACGTACCTTCTTACGACAACGTTCAAAATATACAGTTGAGCGTGGATTCGCTTCAAAATGATTTGGCCAAATTACAGCAATTTCAATCGAAAAATGAAGATTTGGAAAAATTGAAACTCGAAATCGAAGAACGAAATTCCGCAATAGAAAAGAATTTCTCTGAACTTCAAACCGTCGTGAACGATATAGATGCAGAACGCTTGCATGTCGTCGTTTCCAAATTACAAGAAGAATTCACCGGCACGTTGGAAGAAATTAAATCCAAGTTACAGACTTTGGAAGATACCATGACGAACCTACCATCGTCGGACGAACTGCAGGTCATCGGTAAAAGCGTCGCGAACATAAAAATTCAATTGGAGGCCTATCAAGATTTCGAACACATTCAAACCACCATCGCTACGCTTCAGGCGTCCTTGGAATTGATCAACGAAGAAATTAAAAATATTCACGCCGAAGCGAGAGCGTTGACGAGCATTCAAGACACGTTGAGCACGGTTCAGCATAAAATCGAATATTTAGAAAATTTGAACGTCGAAACGAATCTTGCTCATTTTCATCACGTACTGGACAACATACAGGGTGACTTGGAATCGTTACGGACGAGCGTACCTTCGAGCGAAGATTTGGAAAAATTGAAAACGGCGGTGACGGCACTATCCGAATCGAGCGACATCAAAAGTTCGTTGAGCGATCTCGAGAGTAGGGTGGCCAATCTCCCCACCTCCAAAGAATTGCACGTTTTGAAAAGAAACATATCTCGAATGCTGAAACGACTAGAAACGGAAACGGCGAACGTGGAAGAGATTCGGGGCGAAATTAGTTCGCTGGTGTCGACGCTGCCCACTTCGCAGAGCGTCGCCGACCTTCACACGCAGTTTACAGAGATGCGAAGGATCGTGAACGATCTTACCGAGAAGAGCTCGAAATTGAATCAAGTCGAGAACCTTCAGAACATCGTCGTCAACATCAGAGATCAAGTCGGAGTGCTGGAATCCACGCAGGAATCGACGCTGGCCTCTTTCGGTGCCAAGTTGCAAGAACTCAACGAAAACTACAAGCAGTTGAACGTGGAAGTGAAAATCAAACCGTCGTTTTCTGCCGTAACGGATACCATAGTCGAGCATTTGCTGCCCATCGAAAATAAACTCGGACAAGTTCACAGTAATCTGCTCGGCGTCGACACTAAATTCGCTAAACTGCATTTTCTGCAAGCCATCGAAATCAACAGCGTACCCAATCAACAGAGAATCTCCACGTTCGTCGAAGGTAACAAACTGTACATGTTGCATCCTTATCATCCGTACTACAAGTTTCTCCTCGATGGCACGATTCAGATAAACGAATTTTCGTACTGGTCTCACGGTAGAAAAGCTAGCGTTCCTACCATGACTTTGATATCGAATCGTGGTGTCCAGAAAGCAGGAAACATTCCTCTGGCACGTTGGAACGAAACGCGCAACATATATGAAATACACGAAGACGAAGATCTTACCGTTTTCGACGTGAGTGCCGGCGATAAGCTGATCATTCAAAACACGAGCGAAGTGCCACCCTCTTTGAATCCCATCACGCTTGTGCTTCTCTTGAAACGTAATCTCTAAGAAAAAATGTCTAGGCAAGCCATCGTCGAAGAATTGCATAAACCTGCACGCCGTAACTACGAACGTTTGGATGTGGTAACCAAGGGCATCGACGACCTCTGGGAAAGCGACCTTGTGGAGATGAGTAGCGGCAATTTGAAAAACGTGCATAAATTGAACAAGGGCAACAAGTACCTTCTCACCGTCATAGACACGTTTTCGAAATTCGCATGGGCTCTACCTTTGAAGGCGAAAACGGGAACGTGCGTCACGGAAGCATTCAAGACAATTTTTCGCGAAAGCGGTGGCAGACGACCACGGTTTCTGCAAACGGACAACGGTAAAGAATTTTACAACGCTGTATTCCAAAAGTTTATTCAAAAACACAAGATTCAACATTATTCGACCTTCAGTCACATCAAAGCCAGCATCGTGGAAAGATTCAATCGAACCTTGAAAACACACATGTGGAAACGATTCACGCTTCGGGGAAATTACAAATGGGTCGACATCCTGCCGGAACTCGTCGACACCTATAATGATACGGTACACAGAACGATAGGCATGAAGCCAGCCGACGTTACCAAGTCCGACGAGCAGCGTTTAATTTCTACAGTTTACTGTCCAAAGTACACACCCACGACAAAAAAAGCTAAATACAAAATTGGAGACCAGGTGAGGATCAGCAAATTCAAACGCACCTTCGAGAAGGGATTCACAAAAAATTGGAGCACAGAACTTTTTACCGTGGTTCGAGTTCTACCCGGAAACCGACACACGTATATAATAAAAGATAGTAGCGGCGAGATTTTGAAAGGAAGATTTTACGAAGAGGAACTCTCTAAAACGAAACACCCCGACACGTACCTCATCGAGAAAGTATTGCGTAGGAAAGGTGACAAACTGTTTGTCAAATGGCTGGGACTTCCGGAAAAGAGTTGGATCGACGCGAACGAAGTGATCTTGTGAGTACGTGGAACGTGGTGAAGCGTCTACCGGATCCGGAAAGTCAAACGAGAAAAAAAAAGAACGGCGAGTTGCTTCCCGACAGCATCCGCTGTCTGATCGTAGGTCCTTCGGGGTGTGGGAAAACGACACTGCTCGTGGACAATTTTCTCCTCGCACCGAATTGGTTAGATTGGAAGAACAGGCACCTGTACGTGTTCTCGAAAAGTTTGGAGCAATCCAAATACCAGCAACTGATGAAACTGTACGATGGTCTGGACATTGCAACGTTCGCCTCGGAAATAAAACCACTCGACGATTGTCGTGAAAATTCAGTCGTCGTGTTCGACGACGCCATCCTGGAAAATCAAAATGAAATTCGCAACTTTTTCACGCAAGGTCGTCACAAAGAAATGGATTGCTTTTACCTAGCTCAAACGTTTTCCAAAATTCCAAAACAGTTACTACGCGACAACGCTAATTTCATATGTTTGTTTCGTCAAGATCACACCAACCTCAAGCATGCGTACGATGACTACGTAGGCGGAGACATGAACTACAATCAATTTTCGGAAGGCTGCTCTACTTGCTGGAACGGTGACGATTTCGGATTCGCTACGATCGACATGACGAGGAAACCCAACGACGGAAAATACAGAAACAAAATCAACGACTTTCTAAACGTTGCAACGTTGTGAGAAACGACGTGTATAAATAACGTCATGACGAAACGGAAAATCGAAGACGAAAATCTCAAGCTTCGCGATTACCTCGCGAAACGCTTCAAAGGTTGGAAATCCGAGAATCGCGGATTCTACGAAGAGAAGAAACGTCAGGATCAACTTGTGATCGATGCCATCAGCGGTCTAGGTAAAGAAATTAAAAGTGTCACGGAACAAAATAAAAATTTGATCAACGAACTCGTACCGCTCGCAGCTAAAAGTTACGCCGTACCCACGCCCATTTCGAGCATTCCTTCGACGCCGTTCGAACTGAAGGATGCACCGGCACGACGTCGAGCTATAAGTAGCACGTCGTCGTCTTCGGATAAAATCGAGTTGGGACCTTTGGCACGAGACTACCTGAGCACGGGGAAATTCGACAAGGATGAAGTGTTCGGATTGTATCCCAGCATGGAAACCAGCGAAGGCGGCGGTGTGGTGTGGAAGATTGGGAAATCGAAGGTGACCTTCGAAGGCAACGACATTAAAGTCAATTTAGGCGACAAGGATAGTTGGAACAGGTATCCCGGTACGGTGGGACTGTGGGAACTCGTCGCCAAAAAGCAGCCGAAAGATTACACCGACGAAGATTACCAAAGTTACAAGGAAATTCTGATCATGACGGATGCCTTGTACCAGAACAACGACGCCTCGCAGAATAGGGTGAAATCGAGCAGCGGCGAGAAGTACAGGAATCTCATCAAACCGATTTGGAACCAGGTCAAAACAGGCAGCGGCGTCAAACGCTACAACACGTTACCCAAAGAATTCGTTTGGGTGGACGACGTGAGGAAGCTCGTGGACCGATTGTTGGTGATAGCCGGCGAAGAGAATGCAGGCAACCGTAATTTCTACAACGAGAAGGTTGGCATCGTGGACATGATCAGCACGAAACTTTCCAACTTCATCGTGAACGACGACAAGGGCATAGGTTACCTGATCAAAATCATCAACACGCTGCCTCCGAAATTTTGGAACGTGGCCGAAGGAAAGGGACTCGTGAACGACATCATCAACAAGTTACCTTTCGAGATGCATCTACCTGGCTACCAGTACTGCGGACCGGGTACCAAACTCGAGAAAAGATTGGAGAGAGGAGACAAGGGTGTGAATCCGTTGGACGCGGCATGCAAAGATCACGACATCGCCTACAACACCACGCAGACGGATCTGGATGCACGTCACGAAGCAGACAGAAAGTTAGAGCACGCAGCTTTCGAAAGGTTCGTGAGCAGAGACGCATCGCTGGGTGAACGGGTCGCCGCACTGGGTACCACCATCGCCATGAACACGAAACAAAAATTGGGGTGGGGTATATAAATAACATACCGTAAAAAAACTACACAAGAAAAAATCTCAGAATATATATATAAATAACATACCGTGAAAATAACACATAGAGCATCAACATGAAGCCCAAGGGTGTCGTATACCAGATACCATATTCGAATCTAAAAAATCTAGGTGCCCTCGATGGGTTACTTACCAAGAAACAACGCGAGAAGAAACGTTCTTGCTTGTCGAAAGGACACGGAATGAAATTACTTCTCAGCACACCTCAATTGAAAAGATTGCAGCGTTCGCGGAAACAGCAAAAGATCGGAGGTTTCATATTCAGCATCCCCGCCATCCTAGCAGCATTGGGAGCCGTTGGAAGTTTGGCCGGCGGAAGTGCCGCCATTGCGAAAACCGTCGTCGACTCGAAGAAGAACAAGGCCGAGTTGGAAGAACAGAAACGTCACAACCTGGCCATGGAGAAGAAAAAAGGAAAGGGCATGATGAAGAAGTTTAAAAAAAAGAAACAACAGCACTCACCAACCGAGACATTGAATCTCTGATCGAACCGTTACAAATCAAACACTTCAGAGGAGTTTTCATGTCCGACTCGTTACCTTCAAGCGTCAAAAGAAGAGAATGTGGAGTAGTCAACTTGGACGGTCAAGAAAATCCAGGCACGCATTGGATATGTTACCACAAAAATGATGATAAAGCATTCGTTTTCGATTCTTTCGGAGGTGTTCCACCTACAAATTTAATTCATTATCTGAAAACGAACAAAACCTCTATATACTACAACGACGAACGCATTCAAAATTTCGGAGACGTGAACTGCGGTCATCTCTGCCTCTCCGTGCTCGCGTTTCTCTCTAAAATAAATAACCCTACGATCGAGGATTTCCAGAAAGCATTGTGGAACCTCAAACAGCATCACTAGGATGGGCGTGTTCCATCTTACGAGCGAATCTTCGATCTTGAAACTCACGCTGCACGACGACATCGTCTATCCTAAATCCATGGCTCTGCGTGCATTCTACAGCACGTACCTCATACCTAATGTTACGCAGCACAACAACAAAATTAGCGTCGGAAACGAACACATCGTCGTCACGCCAGGCCAATACAATCTTTCCACTTTGCAAGCTCAGTTACCCAAAGGCACGTACCTTTCTCAAAATTCGGTCACGCACAGAGTGGAAATCCTATCCGCGACGGAGACCGTGGACCTGGACACCATGGGAGAACTTTTAGGTTTCGAGAACGACACCAAACTCGAAGCTGGTATCAAGCACGTGGCAACCAACATTCCTAAATTCTTGGCCATAGAGACTCTGAACATACACTGTAACGTGGCGGAAGGCATGATCACGAAATCTTCGGACGGATAGTTAGGAAGTCACAAGCAGACGGGAATTATAGCCACGTTCAAACCAAGTTCCGAGTTCATGGAACCGATCATCTACACGCCCTCTTCGCCGATCTATTTTCCAGTATGTCGCAACCGCATAGACGACATAGAGTTGGTGGTGACGAACGAGAAAGGAGACGTGGTGGATTTCGCAGGTGCCACTACGACGGCCATCGTGGAGATCAACATATAATAAATAACCATACATGTAAAATGGAGCAAATTGAAAGTTACGAATTGCAATCTTTCCCTCCCAACCGTCGCACGTTCGCCAATCTCAACGAAGCGAACAGGGAGATCGAATACGACGTGGACGTAGGCGATGGGTTCGTTCATCCTCACAGAGCGGACCTCTACCTTCAATTCGACGTGGTGAAGAAGGAAAACGGAGACGCGTTTCCCGCAGCAGCAAACTTGATACTCGTGGACAACTTCGTGCCTCACCTGTTCTCGCAGGTGGAGGTGAGGAAACACAACACCGTCATCGACAGAATAGATTATCCAGGCATCACGTCGACGGCAGTGGGAACGTTGAAATTATCCAAAACGGACGCAGCGTACTACCAGGCCGGGGGATTCGAAGCCGGGACCAAAATATCGACGAGAAGTCACACGGTGCTCTTTCACATGCGTCTGCTGCCTGGTTTCTTCTCGGACTACAAGGAGATCATGTGGAAGGGGGGACTGAGGATCACGTTTCGAAGAGCGGCCAACG
This sequence comes from Lepisma saccharinum, assembly GCF_977018435.1. Taxonomy (NCBI): domain Eukaryota; kingdom Metazoa; phylum Arthropoda; class Insecta; order Zygentoma; family Lepismatidae; genus Lepisma; species Lepisma saccharinum. Next base: position 106,877,144 of record NC_139230.1, read on the forward strand.
ACAACGACGCACTGATGCGATACGCTACTTTGGGTCCGGACGGCACCACGCCGATAGCCAACACTTTACCCGAAGCGGCGAAATGCGTCATCCGAAGCATGGAATTGAGAATGCCGGTGGTGGAATACGAAACGAACTACGCCCTCAAGTACAAAGCGGAGATCTTGAAAAGTCCGCAGGTGCCGATTCACTTTCACGGTTACCAGTGCGTGCAGAAGATGGCGTCGGGGAGTCACATGGAATTCGACGTGACGACGCAGTTCAACAACATACAGTTCGACATGCCAGATTTCGTCGTAGTGCTTTTTCAGACCGGGAGGGACAGGAATCAGGAAAAAGATTCCAGCAAGTTCGACGACTGCAAGATCAAGAACGTTTATCTGAAGAATGGACGCAACGAAGTGTTCCCGCGCGAGAATTACAACCTCGACGTGACCAAAAACGATTACCTCAAACTTTACGAAGCGTTCTCGGCTTACAAACGCGTGACCGAGGGAAGCGTGGACATGTACTACACGCCCAGCGAGTTCAAAGCACGGAGACCCATGACCGTCATCAACACATCTAAGAGAAAGAAGGTTGTGGTCAACGATCGAACCAACATCAAGGTCGTCTGCGAGTTCCACGATGCCTTGCCCGAGGATACCCTATGCAGTGTCATCCTGATTGCAGAGAAGTCCTTCGCCTACGACGTGAAGAACGAGAGGGTCACAGAGCAGTTTTAACAAGTTTTTTAACATCTTTTCTTGCACAATAAGAATTTTTTTGTACTAGCACAATCAGTTACAATAGCACAATACGAATTTCACTAGTTCAGATCAGTTACAAATGTCAATTTCATTAGTTATCAGTTACAATATCTTTTTTTTGCACTATAGCACGAGACAATCAGAAAATTTGCACAAAAAAATTTGTTGTTGTTTTTACACGTGAAAATTAACAATAAAATTTCTTTTTTATCGTTTCAGATGCTGTCGAAACATCAAAAACACATACACACACTAGAAAAAAAAGCATGCAACTTTATTTGTAACACACACATATTCTCCATCTTCATCAAGAAAATATTATAATAAACATAATTATTTTTATCTATATCTCACAATAAAACTCTATATCCAAAAATATCACAACATCAAATAACACTAGAGTCGTTAGTACACGTTGCATGCATTACGGAGGTCCTCTGTAGAGTTTCATGGAAGTTTGAGAAAAAAAAAACACGTGAAACTCTACAGAGGTGCGGTTGTAGATAACCGCAGCCGTTAGAAAACCTTTACTTTTTTGGCTGGGCACCACGCACCCTGGCGAGGTTATAGGGGCCAGGTATCCTAAAAAAACAACAATTATTATTTTGTTTGTTTGTTTGCGTCACAATACATACGCGCGCGCGCGTGTGTGGCACATCGTTCCCCCGAGAGAGGTTTACAAAAGTCACAATATACAAACATTGGCCCCCGGGACTTGGAAAATTGCGATATGGCGCATTCGCTCACCACTGTTGCCAGCCATAAATCTCTCTCTCTCTTCATCTTACAGCAAAGTTGGCATCTCTATTTTTTTTTTTAGTTGTAAGTAAATTGCCAACACACTCTAGTTAATAATGCTACATATTATACGCACACACGCACACACATACTATATTACCATCCACCCATCTCTCTCTCTTTTACGGCAGTACATATTTGTTGCCGGCTCTCCTTGTTTAGTGTGTGTAGGTTGGCAAAAATTGCTTTATGCACTGTAAGGCAAGCCTCAAGCAAAATTGCCAGCTCCTTGCTTTAGGCTAGGTTAGACAAAAAAAAGCTGTAGGTGGGTGTTGGCAGCTGTCGGTTGTTTAACTCTCCCCTCTCTCTCTTCTCTCTCTTTTTTGTAAAAGGCTATGGCAAAAATACCAGTAGGTTGGCAACTTTGCTTTATGCACTGTAAGGCAAGTCTTAATTAAGGTTGCCAGCTCTTTGCTTTAGGCTAGGTTAGACAAAAAAAAGCTGTAGGTGGGTGTTGGCAGCTGTCGGTTGTTTAACTCTTCCCTCTCTCTCTCCTCTCTCTTTTTTGTAAAAGGCTATGGCAAAAATACCAGTAGGTTGGCAACTTTGCTTTATGCACTGTAAGGCAAGCCTCAAGCAAGGTTGCCAGCTTCTTGCTTTATGCACTGTAAGGCAAGCCTCAAGCAAGGTTGCCAGTTTCTTGCTTTAGGCTAGGTTAGACCCAAAAAAAAAACCTTGGTGATTTTTTCGAGTAAAATATTGGCAACACTGCAAGAAAATAGGGCTTATGCCTTACAAGAGCAAACCATTAAGGCGAGCCTCAAGCAAGATTGCCAGCTCCTTGCTTTAGGCTAGGTTAGACCCAAAAAAAAACCTTGGTGATTTTTTCGAGTAAGCAGCTGGCAACACTGCCAGAAAATGAGGCTCATGCTATACGAGAGAAATCCATTAAGGCGAGCCTCACCGAGCCTCATTTTCGGGCGCAGAACCGGGTTGATTGGACTACTGACCAGCTTCAGTACCACGGTTTGTAATTCACAGCCGTAGGTCAGACCGTCGTTCGGACGCCTTCTCATAGGCCATATCTCCAAGACCAGCTTGTGCTTCATCGACTGCCACGGGAAGAAGACCGTGAGCCGTCGAACTCAGGACTCCGTGCGCTATCGCCTAACGTCCACACTCAACGGCTTGGACGAGAGGTAAGATGTACATCATCGACATCCTTTGAATTCTTTCCACTTACTGCCAGGAGCCTGCCAGCGAGATTGTATGGGGACCATAAAACGTAACCTAGCTCTACCATCTGACCCTTTAAGAATAGTGTAAACCTATTGGTTCTAAGTAACCCTTGTAGGTAAGCCTAGTATTTAACCTCAGATGTAACATTTTTTGATGATTTTGATGATTTTTTTATGGATTTTATTGCGTTCGACGATGTTCTAGCCCTATTTTTTGCTCAATCTTATTTTTGGAGCCTCACCTTTGTAGGTATACCATGATCTTACGTGATATAACTTAACCTATTCACTTTTTTACAGCCTTTTGCAGGTTAAAATAACCTACAAAGTGTAAAATGGTCGTTTCTATGTTATCCTTGTAGGTGGGTCTAGTATTTATCCTCATTTGTGACATATTTTGATGATTTTGATGACTTTTTATGGATTTTTATAGCATTTGACGATGTTCTAGCCCTATTTTTTGCTCAATCTTATTTTGGGACCTTATGTTTGTAGGTGGGGCGCTCAACGCAAACGCCTACGATGTATTTGGGAGCCTTATTTTTTTTGTAGGTGGGGGGCCCTCAGCGTAAACGGCTACGATGTATTTTTTATGATGTGTGAGCCCCCCTTTTCACGATGTATGTCGTGGCCTTTTTACAATGGATTCAATGCCCCCAATACTTTTGGAGGGGACACAGTGGGGGCTCGCAATGTTGCCAACTTACTCCACAAAAATTTCACCATGTGATATTTTGCAGGCGAAGCTAATTTATAAATAGGAGTTGGCACTACTCAGTATTGCCATACATTTCTATAGTATAGTGATATTTTTTTTTATGTGTGAAGAATGTTTGGATCTTTGGTCAGTTTAATTTTTATAGAATTATCCAATTTTTTTTCTTGTATCTAAATGTTTTCAGTCACTCTTTCATTCTTGACATCATAACTAACTAACTAACTCCCTAGCCTTCTTAAACCCGAAGATTCATGGCTGCAGCAACACAGGCCTTCCATCTTTCCCTATCTTGAGCAAGTTCTATATACTCTTTTCCATCCCTACCGATTTCCCTTAGGTCCATCTCAATGTTGTCCCTCCATCTTCGTCTTGGCCTTCCTACAGGTCTCTTACCATCAGGTTTCCCAACAAGAATCCTGTAAACTCCTCTTTCCTCTCCCATTCGTGCCACATGGCCTGCCCACCTAAGGCTTCTTGATTTAATTATTCTAATAATATCTGGACATGAATACAAATTATGTAGTTCTAAATTATGTAACCTTCTCCACTCACCTGTCTCCTCATCCCTTTTAGGTCCAAAGATTTTCCTAAGGATCTTATTTTCAAATACTCTCAATTTATGTTCCTCTTTCAATGTAAGGGACCAAGTTTCACATCCATATAATACTACAGGCAAAATTACTGTTTTGTATATTTTAACTTTTAGTTTCTTAGATATTAAACGAGAAGACAAAAGTTTATGAAGAGAGAAGTAACATGCATTTCCTGAATTAAGCCTACTTTTTATTTCCTCTTTAATATAATTTTCATTTGTTAATATTACTCCTAAGTATTTGAATTTGGAAACTGGTTCAAACGAGTTGTTATCAATAATTAGATTTTGATTATTACCTAACACTTGGTTTCGGCCTGTAAGCATGTATTTAGTTTCCTGTTTGTTAACTTCCAAACCTATCTCTTTAGCAGTTTTGAAAAATATTTTAGCGTTATTCTTAATTGTATTCACATCATCCCCCAGTAAGTCTACATCATCTGCATATGCTAACAACTAAGTCACACCATTTAATTTTAGTCCTTCTTTAGTTTCTTTTACCTTCCTAACAGCATATTCTAAGGCAAAATTAAAGAGCAATGGAGATAATGCATCTCCTTGTTTTAACCCATCATGAATTGTAAATTTGTCAGACATATTAATACCCACACGAATTTTACTTTCTGTTTCACTGGTGCATATTTTTATCATACTAACAAGCTTCTTAGGTATTCCAAACTCTACTAATATATTATATAATTTATCTCTTTTGACCGAATCATATGCTTTTTCGAAATCAATGAATAGCTGATGGACATTTTGATTATATTCCCCCTTTTTTTCAAGTTGTCTGTCTGATGTGAAAAATTTAATCTGTAGTTGATCTGTTACGTTTAAATCCACATTGATAATCACCTATAATTTTATTAGCATATGGGGTTAGTCTTCTTAAAAGAATGTTAGATAATATTTTATATGTTGTTGAGAGTAGAGAAATTCCACGCAATTCATTTTATCACCTTTTTTAAACACAGGAACAATTATGGATTCTTTCCACTGTTGAGGGATTTCTTCTTTATTGCATATTAAACAAATTAATTTATGAATTTGACATATTAATGAATTTCCACCATATTTAATTAACTCAGCTGGTATTAAATCAATGCCAGGTGCTTTGTTATTCTTTAGCCTTTTAATAGCATCTTTAACTTCAGTCAAGTTAGGTTCTGGAACTAAAGGTTCTGCTGTGTGGACTTCATATACTTCTGATTTATCTCCTACATGAAGATTTAAAAGGTAATTAAAGTAGTTCTTCCATCTATTTAGTATATCGTTTGGGTCAACTAGAAAATCACCGTCTTTATCTTTCATCAAGTTTACTTTAGGTTGCCACCCCTTTCTAAACTCATTTACACCTTTATATAAATCTCTGATATTTTTATTTTTGCTGTTTGTTTCAATTTCGTTAATTTTGCTTTTCAAGTAATCTCTTTTTTTACTTCTAAACGCGCGGTTAACTTCTCACTTTATTCTACTATAATTGTTTAGATTTGTATCATCAGAGTTATTTAACCACCTAAGTCTAGCCTGATTTTTTATTTCTATTAGATTATGACATTCATTATCAAACCATGGCTTACTTTTTCTCGGTTTATGGTATCCTATACTTTCTTTAGCTGCTGATTCTATTGCATTACGTATGTGCTCCCAATTCTTATTTACGTCTGTTTCATTTATGTTTTCATCATCATTTAAATCCTGCAAAACATCAAATCTATTTGACAGTTTAATTTGCTAATCTTTCTTAATTCTTTCATCAGTAAACTTTCCTGTATCAAATTTTATAACTTTTAGATTTTGTTGCTTATGATTTATCACTGAGAGTCTTTCTCTTAATTTAGCAATTACTAAATAATGGTCACTGGCACAGTCAGCACCTCTATGTGTACGAACGTCAATTATACTAGTATGCCTTATCTTATCAATGAGAATATGATCTATCTGATTATGAGTTTTACCATCTGGAGAAGACCAGGTATATTTATGGATATCTTTATGTTTAAAAGTGGTACTTTTCACAATTAAATTCTTTGAGGTTGCAAAAGTAATCAATCTTATACCATTATCATTACTTAATTCATGAAGACTTTCTTTACCAATCGTGGGTTTAAATGTGTCTTCTTTGCCAATCTGTGCATTACAGTCACCTAACAGCATTTTCATATCATACTGAGAAAATTTATCAAAGACCTGTTCTAACTCTGTATAAAAATCATCTTTAGTATTATCATCTTTATCTTCCGTTGGTGCATGTATGTTTATTAAAATAATTTTACACCACCTACCCTGTAAAACTGCATATGATATCCTATCATTAATAAATTCTACTGTTTTAAGAGCCGATATAATTCTATTATTTATGAAAAAGCCTGTTCCAAAATTATGATTTTCAGTACCACCATAGAAAAAAGTATAATTTTTAGTTTTATAATTCCCTTCTCCTAGCCACCTAACGTCCTGGACAGCTACTACATCTAATTTATACTTAACTATCTCATTAACTGTACACTGAAATGCCCCAAGCCGGTAAAGGCTCAGAACATTCCAGGTGCCTAATTTAATATCCTTATTCCTAATGTAGATCTTATCCTTAGTCCAGGGACCTCCCAAAGTTGTCCCCACCCGGAGATCCGAACGGGGGACTATTTTACCTCCGGAATATTTTACCTTGGGAACATCCATGGCCTTATATTGCTGTTTCTTATTTTTTTTTTACAGTGCAGAGTTGTCAGCTCTACGCCTAACCCCCAATATGAATGGAGGAACTACTACACAAGATAAACACAAACACATTAGACAGCACAATTACTACAAAAGACGAACACAAACACATTATACAGCACAACTACTACACAAGACACACACAAACACATCGCAACTATAACACAATATAAACACAAACACACCACAACTACTACACAATATAAACATAAACACACCACAACTACTACACAATATAAACATAAACACACCACAACTACTACACAATATAAACATAAACACACCACAACTACTACACAATATAAACATAAACAAACTACACACCACAACTACTACACAAGACAAACACAAACAAATTAGACAGCACAACTTCTACGCAAGACAAAACAAACATACTAGACAGCACAACTACAACACAAGACACATACATACACATCACCGATACTACACAAGACAAACAGAAATACATTAGACAGCATAACTACTACATAAGATAAACACAAACACACTAGACAGCACAACTACTACACAAGACAATCCCAACCACACTAGACAGCACACCTATTACACAAGACAAACCCACATACAAGCACACCACAACTACTACACAAGACAAACACAAACACACTAGACACCACAGCTACTACACAAGACAAACTCACACACTACACAGCACAACTACTGCACAAAACACACAAACACATAACAACCACTACACAAGGAAAAAACAAACGCACAACTACTGCTACACAAGATTATGAAAAAAACTGTATGAATGAAAGAATGAAAAAAGGAAAAAAACACATCATAACTAGATAATTAATTTTACATGGTGACACCAATTTTTAATTTAAAAATCATTTACCGTAATTGCCACTAAAGAATGGAATTCTTGACTTGATACACAAAAGTTTTCTCTGCAATAAGAATGACGCTGCATAGAGTATTGGCAGGCAAGGCGTCATGGAACTCGCACACAATTTTGATGTTGGTACGATCGTTAACAACCACCTGCTTTCTTTTCGATGTGTTAATGACGAACATGGGTCTGCGAGCTATGAACTCATTGGGGTTGAAGATCAATGCGACATGCAGCTTTTCGTCGAGCGGCGTCGTGCCATGTTGTTTACAGCATGCGAAAGCGAACAACGAGCACATGGGCTCCGAGTACGATCCCAATCAGGAGTCCAGCTACATAATGTACTTGGACGCCAATAACCTGTATGGTTACGCGATGACTCAGAGGCTGCCACTATCTAATTTCGAGTGGTCGAACATCACCAAGGAAGAACTGAAACGTCTGCTTCGAGAGAATAATTTTGAAGGGTCAACTGGATACTTCGCGGAGGTAGACTTGGAGTATCCTTCGGAATTGCACAGCTCCATTCGGAGTTTCCTTTGGCGCCTGAGCTAAAATGTCCTCCTCGCTCCAATCAAACTGCTTCTTACGTTGGAGAGGAAGGAACATTACGTAGTGCACTACAAGCTGCTCAAATTCTGTCTCTAGCAGGGCCTTGTTATGACTAAAGTGCACAGAGTTTTGAGATTCACACAGGACAAATGGTTGGAAGCCTACATCAACATGAACACCCAGAAGCGGCAGGCGGCGACATATGACCTGGATAAGGACATGTTTAAGCTGATCAACAACGCCATCTACGGAAAATCGATGGAGAATGTTAGGAAATACCAGGATGTCAAGATAGTTTTGGACGAGAGGAAATGCAAGAAGTTTGTTGCCAACCCACTTTTCAAGGGCAGGAAAATTTTCACCGAGAACCTGGCGTTGCTTCATCTCGACAAATCCAGCGTTACGTTCAACAAACCGACGTACGTAGGGGCTGCCATTCTAGAACTGTCGAAACTGCTAATGTACAACTTACACTACAACCTCATGAAGCTGCGATACAAAGATCAAATCCAGATCGCCTACATGGATAAGGACAGTTTCGTTTACGTGATGAAGGAAGATCCGTACAAGGGCATGGCAACCGAGTTGAAGGAACAGCCGAACCCCTACAACATTCTGCCATGAAACAAGAAAGTTCCTGGATTGATGAAAGATGAAATGAACGGCGAGATCATCAGGGAGTTCGTGGGACTCAGGTCCAAAGCATATTGCATCAGAACGGCCGTCGCCACCATCAAGAAGTCCAAGGGAGTTTGGAAAAGCACTGTTCAAGAGAAGTTAAACGTGGAGGATTATATCGAATGCTTGAAGAAGAAACTCCCCATCCTGCAGGAAGAAAGGCGGTTATAGAGCATGGACCATGATGTGAAGACGGTGAAACTGAACAAAGTGGCGTTAGACGCGATGGACGACAAGAGGGAAGTTTTGAACTGCGGTATTCACACCGTTCCATGGAGCTATTCTCCGATTGGAAGGAAGCCAAAGACATGCAGTATTTGCAACAAGGCCAATTCACATCCTGTATATAAAGAATCCACTGCACATACACGCTTCTGTATTATATCGTACGTACACAAAAACATTTTTGATTCACTTCGTTTTCCTGCACAATACATTATTGGTTTGAGTAAGGCGATACACGCATCCATCTATTTTTTTTCTCGCCGAAATAATCGACACAGTCTCTTCCGTATAGTATCAACAAAGCCTTTTTTTTTCTCGTTTTTTCCTACACTATGAAATGTTGGTTTGGGGGAGGCGCAGGAAGAAAGGAAGGCACCAGCTGAAGGTTCCGAAGCAGAAAGCAGTTTACGGATGGACTTACCAAAGACAGTAAGTCAGTAGTAAGTAAACAGACATAATAAAATAGGAAGTGTAATTTTTTGACATGCGTCCGAAAGGTGTGACTTATCAAATCCCCTACTCGGAATTCAAAATTCTATACTCATGAAGAAGCAACGCGAAAAGAAAAACAAATGTTTAAAGAAGGGTCACGGGATGAAACTCCTCCTCAGCAGGCCGCAGCTGAGCATGTTGCAAAAATCCAAAACACAGAAGCAGGGAGGGTTTATCTTTAGCATCCCCGCGATCCTTGCAGTTCTCGGAGCTGTGGGAAGTCTCGCGGGTGGCAGTGCCGCGATCGCCAAAACTGTGATCGACGTCAAGAAGAATATAAAAGAGCTCGAAGAGCAGAAAAGGCACAACCTCGCCATGGAAAGTAAGATGCTCGAGCTACTACGGGCTCCGGAGTGGGATGACGATGAAGAAGAACGAAGAAGCAGAAACTTCTGCTGCAGCATTGAAGAAATTCAAATTCAATTGAAAGTGCCCCTTTCAAACGAAGATATTGAATCTCTAGCAGAGCTGTTCGACGTGAGAAACTTCAGGGGAGTGTTCATGTGCGACACCTTGCCGAAAAATGGACCACAAAGCGGCGGCTAAAGCGGAGTGGTCAACTTGGACGCTTCTCGCAACCCGGGAACCCACTGGGTATGTTACTGGATCACCGATGCCGGAAGCGCCGCTTTCGTATTCGATTCCTTCGGTGGCATGCCGCCTCTTTCGCTCGCGAACTACCTAAAATCATTCGCCGCCCCGGCCGAAATTCTTTACAACAGCCAAAGGATACAGGACTTCGACGAAGTGGTTTGCGGTCATCTGTGCATCGTTATGCTGGTCATTCTTTCGCGATTAACCAGCAGCAGCAGCCGCTCGACCCCCTTTTGAAATGTTTCAGAGAGCCGCAGATTTGATAAAAGAATAGTGACAAACAACAATGCTGGTCCTGCACTTGTCTAGCGACACTTCGATCCTCAGACTGACATTGCATTACGACGTGGTGAAGGGCACGTTGCAGCAAGAATCCTTGGCGCTTGTGGCTTTCTACAGCATGTAGCTGATTCCCAACGTCACCGAATACAACAACATTCTTTACGTTGGAAGCAGAAAGGTCACCGTTCCGCCCGGCCAGTACAACCTGACCACGTTGCAGGCCCAGTTGCCACCGAACGTGATCCTGACCGAGAGTTGGGTCACCCATCGCGTTGGGATCACGTCTTTCCCAACGACAGCAAGTTGGCACCGGGAATCAAGCATGTCGGGTCATCCATCCCAAGATTCCTGTCCATAGAAACTTTGAACGTGCACTGTAACCTGGCACAGGGCATGGTCGTGACGACGAACGCGAATCATCGGGGACAAACGCACAGGAAAACTGGCATAATCGCCAAATTCCGAATTCTTGGAGCCGATCCTTCACGAACCGGCCACGCCGATCTTCTTCCCCCTCCAGCACGATAAGTTCAGCGAAGTGGAACTGTCCGTCACGAATGAGAAAGGCGAACTGGTGGATTTCGCCAGAGCTACAAGCACCGCCGTGCTGACCATCGCATGATGAAATAGTCGCGCCGCAATAAAATAGCCGACGGAAATTAATTAGTATCGCTGCACGATGGATGGCATAGAAAGTTACGAACTGCAAACCTTCCCTCCGAACAGGTGAACTTTCGGCGACCTCAATGAGCCGAGCAAGGATATCGAATTCGACGTGGACGTGGGCGACGGGTTCATACACCCCCATCGAGCGGATCTGTCTATCACATTCGAAATCGTCACCAAAGAGGGCAACTTAGCCTACCCCGTGGGAGCCAACATAAAACTGATCAACAATTTCGTGCCCTACCTCTTTTCCCAGGTAGAAGTGAAGAAGCACGGCACCGTCATCGACAGGCTGGATAACCCAGGACTGACTTCCACCATCGTGGCGACCATAACGCTCTCGAAGCCCGAAAGTTCATACTATCAAGCGGCAGGTTTCGAGATCAACGACATTTTGGCCGGCAAGAACCATACCGCACTGTTCCCTCTCCGGCTCCTGTACGGTTTCTTCTCCGACTACAAGGAGGTCATGTGGAAGGGCGGGTTCAGGGTCACTATCAAGAGGGCGTCCAAAAACAATAACCAGTTCTTGAGGTGGAAAACCACGAAGGCCGCGGGTGCGGCGGACGATTCCAGTCTCCCGGCCGAGGGGAAATGCTTGATCAAATCCATGGAGCTTCGGATGCCCATCGTGGAATACGAGGCCAACCACGCCACCAAGTTCAAAGCCGGAATCTTGAAAAACCCGAACGTCTCGCTAGAGTTTGAGATGTATCAGCTCCTGCAGAGGTTGTGTCGGGTCGGTACTTCGAGTTCGACGTGACCACGCAGTTCAACAGCATCCAGTACGACATGCCCGATTTCGCGGTGGTCGTATATCAGATCGCCCGCGACAGCAGTCAGGACGCGGATTCAAGTCTGTTCGATTAATGCAAAGTCAGGAACATCTACCTGAAGAAAGGCGGAAACGAGATTTTTCCCAGGGAGAACTACAACCTCGCACCAGACGATTATCTGAAGCTGTACGAAGTTTACGCTGATATCATGAGGGTCACCATGGAAGGATCCGCGAATATGTATTACGCGCCAGTAGAGTTCATCCAGAAATGACCGATGTACGTGATAAACACATCGAAGCGGAAGCAGGTGGTGATCAGCGACCGCTCGAACATCACGATCGTCGTGGATTTCCACGAGCATGTCCCCGAGAACACTCTGTGCAGCGTGGTCATGATTGCAGAGAAAAGTTTCGTTTACGACGTAAATAATGAAAGGATCATCGAACAGTTTTGATAGATTTTATTTTATTTTGTGTGGAAATAGAAAAATAAGTACTGTTTTTTTTAAAATTGTTACAAATGTTTATGAAAACATTACATCCCTCGTTACAAGCCCCAGCCGAGTTTTCTTTTGGTGTGCATTGCCATTGTCGTTCCCAGAGCAGCCAGTCTTTCTCCCAGCCCGGCATCTCTGCTCATCTCTTTCCGAAAAGCCCGGTGCTCCAATTAAGAAAACATGCAGTCACAAAGGCAAAGTTCATTTTTGTCACTAAACATTTCGTTGGAGCGATACTATGTTATTTGTGGCATTAAATACAAAATACTCCACCCTTGACATTATTAACACGAAGCCACTTGCAAGACTCAAACCATTTTGGATGAAATTTTAAAACACGTCCTTTAATTTGTTGATTGCTAAAATCGTGTGACAGAACCGTATCATTCTACTGAATGATGGGATCGAACCTACCACTCCCAATATATTTATGGGTGATGTAACTAATCATCATTCATCCTCATTAATGATGAGAGCACTTGTCATGACAACAAGTTCGGTGCTTGGCTGCAAGAGGCACAACTGAAATAGAATACCTTATAAACAACTAGAAATGGCAAATAGTCATTCGTTGGATTTTATAACTTTCGAAACTGAATCATACATAGTAAGGATTAGGATAAATACCTGTCTAGATTTGCAATAGATGATCAAATTAGTAGTGAAATGTATAATGAAACTGTCCTTTCAGCTCTCTCAGGGTGACTACTCTCCATCTCAACTCTCCAAAGACCTCCTCCCTGTTTCCAATCAATTTGAAAAGTGAGTCCCCTGCTAGTCTGTCCGCTCCTCTAAACCCCTGTTAGTGGAGACTTCGTATATGCTGATACGTGAGTTTTTACCTTCCTATTATTGTAAACATATTGCTACCTGTTTACCTGTTGTAACTCTGTAATCTTAATACACCAGGAAGTCTGCTTAACACTCGACTGTGCATAATTCAAATACCTGAGACGAGTAGACAGCTGGTGTAAACAAGTGAACGAACCTTGGTGAGTTGAAGCTTCTAGAGAAAGTTTAAATAAAATAAAGAATAATCATATGGATTGATACGTTCCGTCGCTCAAGGAAAATTTTCTACTTTGAAAATTTTGTTTCGAAAAGTTTCATGACGATACAAGTTCTATAGTTCGATTTATTTATTAAAAGACAAACACAAAATATATGAAAAACGAAAAGAACAAAATAAATAAAGACTACTAAATATATCATTTCCTTTTGCCCTTACCAAAATATACCTGTTACCTAAAACCCTATTAAAATTAATTGACAGAAACCATAAAATTGAAAACATGAGAGAAAATTTAACATAAATGTAAGCTCTTTTGCACACGCATTTCTATAAGGTGCATGTTTTTAAATTGAATAAGATATTATGTACATTATTGCATGACTAGTAATTGCAAGAGTTCAGTTTTATTGTGTAAGTGTCATGAAATGCTGAGTACTAATTTTGTAACGTAAAATTCAATGTCAATGTTATCATCGCTAACAAGAAACACAAAGCGAGCTGAGGTCAGCATTACGCGTTGTCTCGGAACACACGCGATATGCCAGCTGAGCCGTGCTTGGGTTCAGCTATCGGCTTCCGTTCTTCATGTCGAAGACACACAAAAACTTATTCTTCGTCTTTCCGAGCCTCACCAGCGGGAACACATGAAGAACACAGCCGAACAGTTCATCACGACCCCCAAGATGGCTGACGCCTGATATCAAACGAGTAAGTAATCCTGCTTACGGCGTACGCTTTTAGAAGGTGCACGTGATATTTGAGTACAATGAAATATATAGTAAAGAATACTACACAGGATTATATCATATCACTGCAGCATATAATAGAAACTCATACCTGAAAGACGTTTGAAGGTATTTCTTATAGAGGAACTGCAAGACCATCATCATCACTCTCGTTTCTGTTTTCTGGCATGTTTCCCAGCAGATTTGATTAGGGGTTCACCGATTTCTGTGGTAGATACGTTACCCTGTTTTATAATTTGCAACACAGTATGCACACAGACAGAACACGCTTTAGCCATAAGTTCTCGACTCTGCAAAAACGCTCTTTCAGCACGCACTTCATCCGACGCCAATTCCTTGAAGCAAGAATACACTAGATTTCTGTCTTGTGAACGTAATATTTTACCCTTGGTGCTTGTACTACTTGTAATAGGTTTCGAGAGCGACATTATTAATTTGATTTGATTTACTTTATTTTATTTAACTTTTCTGTCACTTCTGGCTAATTGCGAAGATGGCAATGGGTGATGATATAATGAAATTGATGGATGGACATTCACAAAATCCATGTCCAAGCCGGGATTTGAACCCGGGATTCCTGGCGTCGTAGCGCGATATGCTAACCACTCCACCATGGCGGCCGGCGCAAAATTATTAAGTAACACTCACGGAATACACACTATTGCAGAACTATCGAACATAAGGGCTGGACTTCACAGCGCGCTATGACACCAGGGGTCCCAGGTTCGAATCCCGGCCCGGTCATAGGTGTTTGTAAGTGTCCCTTTATCAATTTCATCATATCATCATCCATCCTCATCTTTGCGATTAGTCAAAGGTAGCAGAAAAGCGAAGTAAAATAAACCAACATTTAATCAATCAATAAGGGCCATATTGAATCGTCTCACAACTGTTCTTCGTGGCGTACGAGTACAATTATCTTACACCGTCCTTATAACGAAAACGCTGAACTGAAAGTGACTCAGACTCGCAATGTTCGTAAACGCCCACGACAATGACATGTGTGACATGCAAAGAGATCAAAGATAACTCCGAACGTGGGGAATATGTAAACATGAAATGATTATTATCTCCTCTTGCCAGTGGCGGATTAAGCTTCCTCGCCGCCCCTAGGCACAAACTTAATGTGCGCCCTTCTCAAAAGAAAAGTAGTAACTTATTTGCAGTATTTTACAGGCTAATATAAAAATTAGTCAACATACTGAAATTAGTGTTGCCCACGAGACGAGACTTTGGCCTGTCTCGTCTCGTGGAAATGCTGTGAAATGCTGTCTCGTCTCGAAAATATTCGTTTGTCAAAGGGACACATGATCAATCTCGTCTCGTCTCGAATTTTTAAAAGCCTGTCCCGTCTCGTCCCGTGGGCAACACTAACTGAAATGAAAAACAAAGGATAAAAATCAATAACAAAGAATTCATTTTCTGTATGTGCTATACCTAAATTTATGTAATGTATTGACAAATTAAATTCACCAGTCATAAATGAAGCCGCTTCCGCCTCACTTTGGTTGCTGCAAACTCGTGTATAAGTTCTTCAAAGTTGATGTGTCCATATAGGATATTTTAAATGTTTTTCCAGTCTGAAATGCCGTGAGTTGCGATGTTTGTCTTGCCCTTGAACAACCTGCATGATGCACAATAAACGGCACCAGTGCTGCACGAATATACCAAATAATTCCGCAAAATTGATTCGCCATTTACAAGTTTACGAAAAAAAACCCACTATTATTTAAAAATCTTGTCTTACCTGCTATGAGTCTTTGCGATTTAGAAAAATCGTTTTCATCATTCTGATTAATTCCACGTCTTAGAAGAAAGTCAATTGTAGACTCATTCAGACACCACTCGGCAGGATCGTCACTAACGAAATTTGCACTCTCACTGTCACAATCAGGAACTCCTACGAACTGAGGGGACACTGCCTGAGGTGCACTTTCTTCCTGCACTAAACCCACAATATTTTCGACATTTTGCGTTTCACAGAGTTCACTCGATGTAGCCGCTTCCACTTCAATTTTTGAACTGCTTTCGGAAATCACTTGTTCTTTTCGCCTAAAAAACGTGTCCATTGTACCAAGCTTTTTCTGTAAGGTTGCTTCTCTTTCACGCTTTTCGTTTGCAAGTTTACGATAAGCCGCCCCACTTAAATTTATTCGCTTCATGCTGCCTGCTGCATAAAAAAAAGACACCAAATCGTAAACGCACTAACAACAAACTGAATGCACCAGCCAGAGAATACAGTAAGACAAAAACTAGTTGCGGTCCACGCGAAAGCTGCACTCACTCACTCACTTATGAGCAGTGTTTGTGTTTGTTTTTCTTTAAGACTGGCATTGTTACAGATGCGAGTTTCAAACTATCAGTCTTCTTTCCTGCCTGGCCATTAACAAACGCTTAGTGGAAGATCGAGGGGTATGTATTTACAAAAACAAACCAACAAAGGCTGGGCGGCTTGCATTGTCATTGTAAGCGATAAAAGCCACAGCATGGGTTAAAAACAAATTGATTGGCGCCTGAAGGAGGCAGAGCAGACGAAACATTTCTTGATAACACATAAATCCGATACATCAAGGTTCTTTCGTATGAAGCGAAAGTGTTGCAAACAGTTGATTTGAAACATTGGTTTCATAGGTCTAAATTGTCACTGTGTACGTAAGACACTTTTATTATTCTTGATATTCTGGAAAAAAGATTTGCCGCCCCTAGGCACGTGCCTAGTGGGCCTATTTGGTAATCCGCCACTGCCTCTTGCATGCTATGAAGAGAAGCATTATGCGATGGATTCCCCCACTATTGATTCTTTTCCTCCGAATTTCTCAAAATTATTAAAATACGAGAGAAAGCTACGTTTGCAGCCATTTATTTTGTATTTATTCATTTTACCCCGATTTCAGCTAATTTTCCAAACTGAAAATATCAAAAATATCCAAATTTTACCATTTTTATAGCATAAAAAATAATTATGTTTTTTTTATCAAAGTTCAACTACTAATTTTTATAGGGCAAAATTTACTTTTCGAGTCTAAATCAGTATATTTTAAGTATACATTTACAATTATTATATTTTTTAGAGAAATAGATGTGTTGATAGTGATTTTTGAGTTATTTACAGTGCAGTGCAGTGCAGTGCAGTGCAGTGCAGTGCTGCGTATATAATAATTTTTTAAATGTGTGTATTCTGATTAATTTTTCTGAAATGTATATATTGGTTTAAGTTATTAGCAGTGCAGTGTATATAAAGTTCCCGTTACAGGGAAAATTCAAATAAATATCTCTCCATCCAATGCAGCAGTTGTACACATAGGTGGAAATTTGTACAGGATTAAAAACAATAATATGATTCCCAACACAACATACGATGTGGAAACAGGTGATTTCCTGTATGCTGAAATAATTGGGGAGTATGATAAGTCAATTCCTCTCTTCATCAAAATAAGAATAATTTATCCTCTCATGAATATATAAAAATACCAAACACAAAATAAAACAAATTAAAAATAAAAAAAAATAAATACATAAATAAAACAATGGATATATTTGGAAATAGAAGGCGACAAGAGATACCAGATTATTCCAGCGACATCGCCAGATTAGACGAGCGTCTTAAGAAACTTAAATCAGATTTATTAATTTTACAGAATTCACTAAATTTAAATATACAAGCTGAGATTACAAATCTCCAAACTGGATTAAATAATTACATAGTGAAAATTGATGGCGAACTGAAATCCCTACTCCAGAAATATACCAACTTAGCCTCAATATACAATGTTCAAAATTTAGAAGAAAGCATAACCAAGTTGAAAAATGAACTTAATAAATTCCGACAAATTCAAACAAGCACTTCAGAACAATTAAAACAAGAATTACACAATCAAACAGGTACTATTCGTACCGAACTGCTTTCTATTATTCAAAATATCAAAACGCAAGAGCAGTACGAACAGAATACTGCTAGCATTCTCGAATTACGAGAGCAATTTCTATCTTTCGATATTCCTACACTAGAAAATATTAAAACTGAATTGCAAATAGAATAGTTACACAGGGCCATAACAGATGTTCAAGCCAAACTGCAAACGTTGGAAGATTTTATCAATAATTTACCTTCATCTTCCGAATTAAATGCCATGGCACGCAGTGTTGCCAGTATCAAATTACAGTTGGAGACTTATGAAGATTTCGGGAAGATACAGGGTACCATAACTCATATTGAAGGCCAAGCGTAACCGAATCTTTAAACATAATTTAAGAACAGATTACCAAGTTAGAAAACGTTAATACCGAATCTGAATTATCCCATTTTCATCATCTGATGGATAACATACAAAACAAATTACAAATATTACAACAATCTACACCTACACAAGATTACATACAACAACTTAAAGATGCTTTGAGCAATGTTGCAGATGCTACGGAATTGGATGCTGTCAAACAAGCTTTGACCACACTTCAAAATACTTTAACTAATTTACCCACTTCCCAGGAGTTAAGATCTGTAAAAAGAGCAGTAAATCGAATACTCAAGTCAGAGGACATCAAGAACATTCAAGCGGAAATTGCTGTAATTCAAGACACCATCCCTACTTTGCCTACCAACCAGATAGTCAACGTACTTCATGCATTTTTTGAAGAAATCAGAAGCCAGGTACACGATCTTGCAAGCCAAAGTACTAAATTGAAACTTGTAGAAAGTTTACAGGAGATTATTTCTAACATTAACCTAAAAATTAGTACCTCCGAAACAAGTCAAGAATCTGCTTTATCAGGTTTTACCTCGCAAATTCATGATCTCAAAGAACAATTTAAACAATTGTATGTCGATGTGAAAATCAAACCCAGCTACGATGAAGTGGTACGCACCATAAACGAATATCAAGAATCAGCATTAAGCAGATTAGACGATCTTGAATTACGTCAATTTTTCACTGTTGAGATAGTTAGACTTGAGAGTGTAGCAAATGTACGAGGGCACTGGACTTATGTTAATGCTGGTAATGTTTACAAATTTTATCCCTACAGTCAGTCTCATGAATTTTTCCTTGATGGTAATATTAGGTTTTTAAAATTTGGCTATGCAAAGAAGGGTAAACATATAGAAGTGCTCAATTTCACCATACAGAGAAAAGATGGTGCGTATAGAGCACTTCAGATAACTATTGAATATTGGGATGAACCTGCAAAGAAATATAAAATACATGAGGATGAGCAATTATCTGGTTTTCATGTGGAAGCTGGTAACCAATTATTATTTGAAGTAAAACAATTATACCCTGAATATAATCCATTTTATATCATATTTTCTTATAAAACCCGACGTCAAGACAAGATATAGTTAGGAAATTACACAGACCAGCTCGCCGTAACTACAAACGATTGAGTGTGGTAACAAAAGGTGTAGACGATTTGTTTCAAGCTGATCTGATAGAAATGAACACAGGAACTTTAAAAAATTTACATAAGATAAATCATGGTAACAAATATATGCTCACAGTTATTGATAAATTCAGTAAATATGCATGGGCTATTCCGAATCTTTAAAGTCCATATTTAGTGAGGGTAGGATACCAAATTATTTGCAATCAGATAGAGGAAAATAATTTTACAATTCCACATTTACGAAGATAATGAATCAACATAAAATTAAACATTATTCTGCATAAAGTGATCTTAAAGTTAGTATAGTGAAACGATTCAACAGAACATTAAAAAATCGCATGTCGAGGCAATTTACTCTACAGGGTAACTATAAATGGGTACAAATTTTACCCGAGGTAGTTCATAATTATAATAATTCAGTACACAGACCTATTCACATGAAACCTGCTGAGGTAACCAAGTCTGATGAGCCTAGGTTGATTTCTACTGTTTATTGTCAAGAATATAAATACACTACCAAGAAAACAAAATACAAAATAGGAGAACAGGTGAGAGTCAGTAAATTTAAACATTTATTTGAGAAGGGATTCACCAAAAATTGGAGTACAAAGTTATTCACTGTAGTTCAAGTTTTATGAGGGAATAGAAATACATATATCATAAAAGATAATTATAATAAAATATTGAATTGGAGATTGTGTGATAAGGAACTTCGTAAAACAAAAATATCCAGATACATATTTAATTGAAAAAATATTACGTAAGAAAAATATTAAATTGTATGTTAAGTGGCTAGGACTGCCAGAAAGAAGTTTGGGTAGAAGCAAACCAGGTAATTCTTTGAAACCAACATGAAATGTGGTACAACGTTTACCGGATTTGGTGGAAACTAGTAAAAAAATGGGGAGTTGTTACCTGATAATATAATATGCTTCATTGTAGGTCCCCCTTGTTGTGGAAAAAACACTCTGCTGGTAGATAATTTCCTGCTCGCCCCTAATTGGCTAGATTGGGAGAATAGACACCTGTATGTATTCTTAAAAATTTAGAACAACTTAAATATCAACAACGCATGAAGCTGTACGAGGGACTTAACATAGCTACATTTGCATAAAAAAACTCTCAATGATTGTTTGAAAAATTCTGATGTAGTTTTTGATGACGTCATTCTAGAAAATCAAAACGAAATCCGAAATTTCTTTACACAGGGTCGTCACAAAGAAATAGACTGCTTTTATTTAGCTCAAACTTATTCCAAAATTCCTAAGCAGTTACTGCGAGATAATACAAACCTAATTTCTTTGTTTCGTCAAGATCATACTAATCTTAAACATGTATACGATGATTACGTGGGGGTGACTTAAATTATAACCAGGTTTTAAATTTTTGTTCATCTTGTTGGAACAATGATAATTTTGGAATTGCTAAAATCGACATGACTAGAAAACCTAACAATGGAAAATTTAGAAATAAAATCAACGACGTTTTGAACGTTGAAACGATATAAAATAACTTCTAATCGAAAGATAAATATGTCAAAACCTAAAATTGAAGATAATTTAAAATTACGTGAATACCTGTCCAAACGTTTCAAAGTTGGAAGATTGAAAACAAGGGATTCTATGAACAACACAAACGTCAAGACCAACCAATTATCGATGCAATCAGTGGTCTCAGTAAAGAAATTAAGGATGTCACAGAACAAAATAAAAATCTCATAAATAAATGAATTGGTACCTCTTACTGCTAAAAATTATGCAGATTTCCTACCCACTCCTTTATCCAGCATTCACACACCTCTGACCTTCCAGCAACCACCTACTAAACTATAAGTGAACCTGAGAAAATCGAGTTGGGTCCCCTGGCAAGGGATTTCCCGAGTACAGGCAAATTTGAAAAAGATGAAGTGTTTGGATTGTATCCGACCATGGAGTCAAACGAGAGTGTGTTTTGGAAAATTGGGAAATCTAGAATAACATTCAAAGGGGATAACATAAAAATCAATTTAGGTGGGAAAAACAGCTGGTCTAAATATCTTACCACTCCTGGATTATGGGAGCTCATCACCAAGAAACAACCAAAGAATTTTACAGAAGACGTTTATCAGAGTTACTCAGATATTTTGATACTATCTGATGCCTTATATCAAAATAACGATTCCAGTCAGAATAGAGTTAAATCGAGCAGTGGGGACAAATACATGAATCTTATTAAACATATCTGGAACCAAGTCAAAACTGGTAGTGGTATCAAACAATACAATACTTTACCTAAAGAATTTGTGTGGGTAGATGATGTGAGAAAAAACATAAATAGATTGCTGGTTATAGAAGGGGAAGAAAATGCGTGAAACAACAATTTTTACAACGAGAAAATGGGTATAGTAGATATGATTAGCAATAAACTAGCTCATTTTATTGTAAATGATCCCAAAGGTATAGGATACTTATTTAAAATTATCAATACTCTACCCCCTAAATTCTGGAATATATCAGAGGGTCGAGGTTTGGTAAATGATATTATTAATAAGCTCCCATTCGAGTTACATGTACCTGGTTACCAATACTGTGGTACTGGGACAAATCTTGAGAAACGATTAAAAAGTTGGGACAGGGGGGATCAATCCTCTCGATGCAGCTTGTAAAGAACATGGCATACAACACTCATGCAGATCTAGATGCTCGTCATGTGGCTGATCAAAAATTGGAAGAGACTGCATTTGGAAGATTAACCAGCAGAGATGCTTCTTTGGGTGAACGAATAACAGCATTGGGTACAACCATTGCTATGAATACAAAACAAAAATTATTATGGGGTCTCTAATGTATATTCAAATATAAATACCCTGAAAAATAATAATAAAAATATAATAACGTGAAACCTAAAGGAATTGTTTACCAAATGCCATATCATGATCTTAAAAATTAAAAAATTAATCCAATTTTAACTAAAAAAGAAGAGACAATGAATAGCCGAAGGAAATGGAATGAAATTATTACTTAGTACACCACAATTAAAACGTTTGCCAAATACAAGAAAAAATCACATAGTGGTGGATTCATATTAAGCATTCCAGCCATCCTGGCGGCCTTAGGGGCAGAAGGGAGCTTAGTAGGGGGCAGTGCTGCTATTGCCAAAACTGTAACTGATTCAAAAAAGAACATGGCAGAACTAGAAGAGAAAAAGCTTCATAAGCTTGCCATGGAAAGAAAATTAGGCAGTGGTGTAAAGACCAGAGCACTCAGAAAATTAAAAAAAAGAACAAGCGCTCACAAATTAAGACATTGAATCTTTAGTTAGAGTATTTAAAATTCGACATTTTAGGGGGGTTTCATGTATGATTCTCTCTCCCTAAATATAGTCCCCATTCTCACGAGAATGTGGCGTGGTGAATTTAGATAAGTTCGAAAATATTGGTACCCACTGGATATGCTATTATAAACAAAATGACAATGCTTTTTTTCGATTCTTTCGGAGGGGTACCGCCTACAGAATTAATTCATTATTTAAAACATGTTAAGATTTATTACAACGACGAACGTATTCAAGATTTCGATCAAATTATATGTGGTCAGGTTTGCATTACGATGCTTAGAATATTAAATAAAGTACATAACATCAAATTACAAGATTTTCAAAAAGCAGTGTGGAATATTAAATATGGGAATATATCATCTCTCCAGCGAGACTTCGGTCTTGAAACTACATCTCCACGATGATATTATCTATCCAAAATCCATAGCTCTGAGAGCCTTCTACAGCATGTATCTGATTCCAATTGTAACTACCTAAAACAATACTATATTTGTAGGTAATGAAAAAAAATATCATTCCTCCTGGACAATATAATTTATCTACTTTACAATCTGAACTTCCTAAGCCTGTATTGCTATCTCAAAACTCTGTAACACACAGAGTGGAGATCACATCTACCAAAGAAACAGTAAACCTATCTACCATGGGCGAACTTCTAGGTTTCCCCAACAATAGCAAATTAGAAGCAGGTATTAGGCACATACGTACATTTATACCAAAATTCTTAGCCATAGAAACATTGAATATTCACTGCATCATTGCCAAAGGAATTATTATCAAAGCTGAAGAAAAATCAGTTGGTAGCCACAAGGAGACAAGTATCATTGCTACATTTAAGCCAAATTCAGAATTTATGGAACATATCATATATTCCCCAATCCCACCTGTTTATTTCCGTGTTTCTCTTGATAAAGTTAATTACATAGAGATAACAATTACAAATGAGAAAAGTGAGATCTTCGATTTTGCCGGTGCTAATACCACTGCGATAATAGAACTTAATATTTAAAATAAATAAATAAATACCAATGGAAAATATCGAGAGTTATGAGTTGCAGTCATTCCCTCCAAACAGGAGCACATTTGCTAACCTCAATGAACCGAATAAATATATTCAATTTGACATTACAATAGGGGACGGTTTTATTCATCCACATAGATCGGATCTGTATATAAAATTTGATATTGTCAAGAAAAGAAATGGTGAAGAATATCCCCCTACTGCTAATGTAAAATTTATAGATAATTTTGTTCCATTCTTATTCTCAGAAATTGAAATCAGAAAGCATGGTACAGTCACTGACAGAATTGATTATCGTTGAATTACATCCACTACAGGGGGACATTAAAATTATCCAAATCAGAGAGTATGTATTATAAAGTTGGTGGGATCGAAGCTGGAACAAAAATTCAAGCAAAAAGTCACACAGTACTGTTCGCCATGAGATTGCTGTTTGGCTTTTTTTCTGATTATAAAGAAATTATGTGGAAAGGTGGTTTGAGTATCATATTTCGCAGATCACTCAATGATCATAATTCCATAATGAGATACAAAACTTTGAATCCAGAAGAACAGCCAATGATGCTAATTTACCCGAAGCTGCAAAATGTGTGATTCAATATATGGAGTTAAGCATGCCTATAGTTGAATTTGAATCCAATTATGCTCTCAAATATATAGCCAACATTTTGAAAAATCCTCAAATTCCGATACAATTTCTTTGAATTCGATATTACTAATGAGTTTCAATCTCTACAATACGATATGCCAGAGTTTGTAGCTGTATTGTTTGTCATGGAGGTCTAATGGACATTCCAAATCAACTTTCAAAAAACAACCTTTTGGATGATCTTCAGACCAGTTTAAGAAATCTCTGTTTTCAAGTTCTTTCTCACTCATCCATTCGTAATTAGCAATTGGGAGTGATTGAGTCATTACAAAAGCATATGAATTGTTCATATCGATATAAAATATGTATTTAGATGGTTGACGAGGATCATAGCTAGATAAATATTTATTGTTTGCTTTTGCATATCTTAAAGGACACTGGAATATACCACCACGTTTAGCAGATTCAACAAACATGAAGTGGTCGATATCATTAATAAGACCAATTTCAACTTTTGTATTTAAAAGCATGGCCTGCCAGGATAAACCGGGTGTTGTGTACATAAATACAGGATCTAGTTCATATAATTTAATACAACGTTCTCGAAAATTTTCGAACTCATGAGCCAACTAGAGAGTATCTAGAATCAAGTAGTTGTCATGAGAATCCCCCATTGTTTTGCAATCTAGTGTTTTCCAGATTCTCTGTGCATATTGATAATCTAACTCGCTACATTCTTCATCCTGAAGTTTGTTATAAAATTTATCTTTCGATGGTAACTGTGTCTCATTAAATTTTTCAAAGTTATCCATGGGTAGACCCCTTATCTCCTTAACAATTTCATGTTATCATCACCAAAATAATCTTTGTATGAACGAATTCATCGTTGGTTAATTGACTCACCAGAGTAGCCAAACTGCTGGAAATAAACTGATATGAATCTAAGAATCTAAGAACAACTTTTTTTCTTTTTCTAATTTGATAGTTTTCTCTATAGCAATATATTTATCTTTACTGCGTTGTATTATATTAATATTCTCTGTACCATATCCTAATTCTTTGATAAATAAATTTGTATCAAAATTTTGTAAATTGTGAATTAATATTGGAATAAACTTAGGTTTCTGTATTTGCAAGTTACATGAATTACAAATTGTACTATTATATTCTCCATTAAAATGGTTGTGGTGTCTCTTTTTTCACTTTTAGAAATAAAATATTTATTACAATATTTGCAACTTAAAGCATTATCATATTCCTGTTGTTGTTCTGATGTAAGTTTGTTCATTGGTATTTCATTATATAATTTTGGACCATATTTTTTACCCCACTCTTGAAGTTTTTGAATACATTTTTTGGCTACATCTTTGCGTCGATAAAAATATCCTTCTGGAGTATTTTGTTCATATGTTTTTATCAGTTTTAGTGCAAAACCACATGCTTTATGTTTAGCTGTATGTGTTGTACTTGATACATTCGAATCTGGGATACATGTTGCTATTGGTTCTTGTATTGTTTCGAAATCTGCGTAAATTACAAATGGATGTTGTACCAATGATTTATAATTACTAAATTTTATATTTTTGGATAAAAAATTATAAGTACCAGGAGGGTAGAGAGAACAATATTTAATATGTTCCTTTAATTTCTTTTCACGTGTTCTCCCACCTCTTCCATCAAATTTTGAGAAGCATCGATCACATACTACTCTTTTATGATGATCTGATGTTTTTGACTATGTAGCAATCGTCCTAGATCCTGTATGAGACAATAATGTTTTTTGCTTCTCTCTGTAACATATAAAAAATGTATAACATGTTTACCATCTGCTGGATCATGACGCAGTACACAAATTTCATATTTTTCATCAATACCATAAACATGCACAGCTATTGGTAGATAGTAGTATTCTTCATATTGTTTTTCAAATTGATTGATATCTGAGATATCTACTGGATATTTTATGCCTGACATAGGTTTTCTAAACTCTGCTATATATTCAGAATAATTCTGATTAGAGACACGATATTTAAGTCAGATGCTGGATGAAAATGGGCTATGAGACACCATAAAAAGCATTTATTGTCATTATTTTGAATATTTATTACAGCATTCTTGTTTTTGATGTGGTCGGGTAATTCAATATACTAGATCCCCCAAGAGGGCGATATATTAACTAACTTACTCTCTAGCCTTCTTAAACCCGAACGTTCATGGCTGCAGCAACACAGGCCTTCCATCTGTCCCTATCTTGAGCAAGATCTATATACTCTTTTCATCCCTACCGATTTCCTTTAGGTCTATCTCAACGTTGTCCCTCCATCTTCGATTTGGCCTTCCTACAGGTCTCTTACCATCAGGTTTTCCAACAAGAATCCTGTAAACTCCTCTTTCCTCTCCCATTCGTACCACATGGCCTGCCCACCTAAGTCTTCTTGATTTAATTATTCTCATAATATCTGGACATGAATACAAATTATGTAGTTCTAAATTATGTAACCTTCTCCACTCACCTGTCTCCTCATCCCTTTTAGGTCCAAATATTTTTTTAAGGATCTTATTTTCAAATACTCTCAATTTATGTTTCTCTTTCAATGTAAGGGACCAAGTTTCACATCCATGTAATACTACAGGCAAAATTACTCTCTTGTATATTTTAACTTTTAGTTTCTTAGATATTAAACGAGAAGACAAAAGTTCATGAAGAGAGAAGTAACATGCATTTCCTGAATTAGGCCTACTTTTTATTTCCTCTTTAATATAATTTTCACTTGTTAATATTACTCCTAAGTATTCGAATTTGGAAACGGGTTCAAGTGAGTTGTTATCAATAATTAGATTTTGATTATTACCTAACACTTGGTTTCGGTCTGTAAGCATGTATTTAGTTTCTTCTTGTTAACTTCGAAACCTATCTCTTTAGCAGTTTTGAAAAATATTTTACCATTATTCTTAATTGTATTTATATCATCCCCTGATAAGTCTACATCATCTGCATATGCTAACAACTGAGTCACACTATTTAATTTTAGTCCTTCGTTAGTTTCGTTTACCTTCCTAACAGCATATTCTAAGGTAAAATTAAAGAGCAATGTAGATAATGCATCTCCTTGTTTTAACCCATCACGTATTGTAAATTTATCAGACACATTACTACCCACACAAATTTTCCTTTCTGTTTCACTGGTGCATACTTTTATCATATTAACAAGCTTCTTAGGTACTCCAAACTCGACTAATATATTATATAATTTTTCTCTTTTTACCGAATTATATGCTTTTTTCAAATCAATGAAAAGCTGATGGACATTCTGATTATATTCTCACTTTTTCTCAAGTGTCTGTCTAATGTGAAAAATTTGGTCTTTAGTTGATCTGTTACATTTAAATCCACATTGATAATCACCTATAATTTCATTAGCATATGGGGTTAGTCTTGTTAAAAGAATGTTAGATAATGTTTTATATATTGTTGAGAGTAGGGAAATTCCACGGTAATTATTGCAGTTCATTTTATCACCTTTTTTAAACACAGGAACAAATATGGATTCTTTCCACTGTTGAGGGAAAGAATTTGTGTTCCTTATTCGATATTAAACAAATTAATTTATAAATTTGACATATTAATGAATTTCCACCATATTTAATTAACTCAGCTGGTATTAAATCCATGCCAGGTGCTTTGTTATTCTTTAGCCTTTTAATAGCATCTCTAACTTCAGTAAAGTTAGGTTCTGGAACTAAACGTTCTGCTGTGTGCACTTCATTTACTTCTGATTTATCTCCTACATGAACATTTAAAAGGTCATCCGAATGGGGGACTATTTTACCTCCGGAATATTTTACCTTGGGAACATGCATGGCCTCATATTGCTGTTTCTTGACATGTCTTTTACAGTGCAGAGTTGTCAGCTCTACGCCTAACCCCCAATATGAATGGAGGGCCGCATCTGTCGTTTGTCAGCGGATAACTCGGATCTAGCTTAGAGGATCACATTGTAGTTCACCAACCATACCCCACTTCTGTCGATTGTGGGACGCTCATAGAGCCATGACAGGACAGCTCTGTAAATCCCAACAGAGCAAAATGTTGACCATTTCTCTATGTTGGTTGACTAACTGCAGTGAACAAGTCACTGGGCGATGAGGTCGTCACATCCCTAACATAAACTATAGGGACACACTTCAGGAGGTTACTCCCGACACGTAAAGGAACGAGAAAGCTCATATCAACATATGTCAAGTTCTTTATGTACTTATTGCAACCATGATTTCAGCGATCGGCACTTGTAATTGAAAATAGTCACAAAAACCACTCAAGAATTGAGGGTTCAAAAACAAGTCAAAATTTGTTGTAAGTAAAGAAGGTGACATATGCTGAATTCCAACCAGAACACTTAAAGATGCTTTATCTTTGAAACGACTTTCCAGCTGATTTATCATTCGATCAATTATAGTGTAAAAAAGTCCGCAGAATGCAGGTTTATCGGTATCAGTTTTGTGCCCCAGGGTTTCATTTACAACGTGGTTTTTCAGTGATGATGGTAATGTGTGAACATGTTTGTGAACTTTTGAATAATATTCAACACTTGTTTCATTGAGAGTTACCTTCTGTTTCGCAAATGACTCTGCCTCTTTGTATACAGAGGGAGATATCTTGCTATTTGTAATTCAAGTTTATGGTTTGTATCACAAAGTGACCAACACGAACCTCTTCCTTGGAACTGTTGTTGTTTTAACATAAGTTCTTCACACATTTTATCATAAATATCATACAAACAATTAATATAATTACGGTGTACAATTAACACACGAGTACAATGAATGTATTGTTGTTTTTCACTATGAGAATAGATTAAAATATATTTTGAGAGAACTCAATCCAAGTTTATTTTGAATTCCATCTTTAATTTTTTATTTCAGTTTAGCTAAAAAATTTGGAATATCTGAAGCTTCATCATTTATGTCTGATGTGCTATATTTTTTTGTATACAAAATTTCTTGTTTGTGGTATAATTTTTGTTTTGTCATTCATTTTTGTTATTCTTTTTATATAATTTGTATATATATATATATATAATTATATATTTTTTTAAAAAATGTTAGGTTTTATATATTAAAAATTTTAAAAATGAAATTTCTTATGTTTTATATATTCAATTTTTTTCAAAAATGTGTAAGAACAATTTATATTTAATAAAAAAAGATTTATAAATTTATATGTTATTAGTATTCTACACACCGAGGTACATATATATTTTTATATATAGCTTTTCTTCTTCTCAAAAAAATAAACACATGTACATTTCAGACGTAAAATTTATCAGAATATATATATTTGGGAAATACTTATATATACTGCACTGCTAATAACTCAAATCAGTGTCTACATTTCAGACGTAAAATTAATCAGAATACACACATTTGAGAAATAATTATATAAACTGCACTACACAGCACTGCACTGCACTGCTAATAACTTAAACCAATAGCTACATTTCAGACGTAAAATTAATCAGAATACACACATTTAATAAATAATTATATACGCAGCACTGCACTGCACTGCACTGTAAATAACTCAAAAATTACTATGAAACACATCTATTTCTCCTAAAAAATATAATAATTGTAAATGTATGCTTAAAATATACTGATTTAGACTCGAAAAGTAAATTTTGCCCTATAAAAATTAGTAGTTGAACTTTGATAAAAAAAAACAATTATTTTTTATGCTATAAAAATGGTAAAATTTGGATATTTTTGATATTTTCAGTTTGGAAAATTAGCTGAAATCGGGGAAAAATGAATCAATACAAAATAAATGGCTGCAAACGTAGCACTCGCTCTATTGCCATTGTTCATATTAAGCTGAATTTGACACCCATAGCTTTACCAAGACACAGCTCAGCGGGGTTCATAATAAGGTGGCAAATAAAAAAAAAACAAAAAAAACCAGACGGAACACTGAAGGAAAGCGAAGGCTCATTGTGTGTGTAGAGACGCGCTGTTTCCCTTGTTTCTTCGAGAAACGATATATCCGGCTGTAGGCGACGGAAATGCATGGAACTTGGACAGTCAGGTTCATAATGTCGTGTCCTATGCAATGATGAACCTTAAAGTGGCGAGTTTTCTAAAGAACGTCTTGAACTTGAAAATCAGAGAACTTGGTCGCCGCAGTTTCCTAATTGTACAACGTTGCACTCCTGCTACTGGCTGTTTGCAAAGGACACGCTCTCCGTAACTCCGCCCGATATCGCTTCTAAAACCGTGCGTCGTACAAGCGACGCGTGCCCACAAATGAACAGTGTTTCGCATGAACGAAGCGGTTTCTTACACCCAGGGCGTGGTTCGCCGAATGTAAACAAAAAATGGTCGCCGATGTAGGTCAGCATGTTCATGCATTCGACGGATGTTCACATTTAAAAAGGGTTGCTGTAACCGAGAAGAACTAATTTGTTATTTTATCACGACACAGGAACATAACAGTAAGTGTTGCATGTGTAAAAATGTACGTAGCACATAGCCCTGATGTGTTACAAACGTAGATAAAAAAGTCACTGTTGTGTTCGTTGCCTTATACGTGTAAAAGAAAGCTTGTTACACCAACGTAATATTCGTCGTGCTTGTTTGTAGCTGTTTTACCGGTACAAGATGACAAGAAAAGTGTTCTAATTAAAGCATTTGCATGAAACAGTTTGATGCTTTTAATTAAATCTTCCACTCATTGGTGTTTACATAAGTAAACTTCGTAAGCTAAAATAAGCTTGCACTGGAAGTACATGTTGCTTGTAAACGATTTGCAATCGTTGGGGATGTATGTATCGATACATGTGAACAGTAGGCTTGTTTCATGCACTGAAATTGTTTTTTTCACTGGGAGGTATGAATGTTACCGGCATGAAAACCCAGAAAACCATAAGTAACACTTGGTTTCCATGACTGCACTACAATATTCACTATGCTATATACTTGTGAAGAGCTGTTGATATAGAACTGTATAGCATACAGCTAGAAGAGTTCATAACCTTGATACGTTAAATTCCTTGTTCTAAAATAATGTCAAGGGAAAAGTCTCTTTTGGCTTTAGACATTGTAAAGGGAAATTTTGCACATGAAAAGAGTAACATGTGTAAAAATGTGTTGTTCTCATGCTGGTATGACCATAGTTGGTGTAGCAGAATGTAGTTCTCTTCAAGCATGATGTATGCCATGTGGCTTGTCAGGAAAATTCTGCGACGTGTCCATGTTTTCTTCGTGGTGTAAATAATAATGTTGCATGAATACTTGAGTTCTTGTATGTGAGCACATGCGCATGTAAGTGGGACAATGATGCACGTTTCCCGGAACATGTTTGGGGAAAACTGTAAAACCAAACTGCTGAGAAATTTCTTGTCTTGTAGTTGGATGTTTACATGGGTGCACTTGTTAGAAACAGTGAGGCATGACCATTTCAGGGAGGGGTAATATATTTTCCTGAACAAAACCACATCTGTTCATTCTTCTTGGTAGTGCAAATACTAAAAACGCTGCATGCATAGTCTCTTACTTCTCCTTTGTGATACGTGTTAGTAAAAGGCTGCATGCATCGTACGAAACTACACACATGGTTAATGGCTTTCATTTGTAAGAATTGGTGGGCAACAGCAAAACCGATGTCTTGGGGTGTCTTCTCTCTGCCTTAGAGCAAGATAGACATGCGTAGATGGTTCGTACAAGTAGGGAAAATTGTTTCAGCTGGAACTCATGTGCTGACAGGAAAATGTATCTGGTTCTCACACACAATATGGTGGAAAATTTGTTGTTTGTGGTACACTCAACTTGTAGCTCTATGATAAAATCCGTCCTTGATTGAGAAAGGGTAGATCTCTTGTGGCTAGAAAATGTCTTCTCTGATAGCATCTCTCAGGTTGTTGGTTAGATGAACCTGTCCGTATGGTAGTTGACTGCTCCTTGAGGAAAGTCCTTCGTGAAATACCCATGACTGGTTTGGTCACTTCTCATCCGTGTTGAACTTTTGTGTGGACAGGTTATTGGTATTGTTAGGGAAAAATTGTGATTTACAAGAGAAGGAAATTCTATAGGAAATTACTTCAAACCCTTAAACCAAAATTCAGAGAACAAACATTTGCCATTTCAATTAGAATAAATTAAATTGAATGATCATAATTGAAAGTACTACCAAAATTTAAATATAATTAAGATATGTTGTAACTCAGCTGTAGAAAAGGCCCATCTCATTGTAGTCACGCTTAATCTCAACTGCATAAAGCAGGATCTACTGTATTCAGAGTGCCAGTGAAAGTAAGCTGTTGTCCCAGTCCATTCTTGTAGGAAATTATTTTTAAGAATTCAAACCAGAACTTAGATCTTTTCAATTTTATTTCTAACAATGCCAGAAAATAGAATTCTAATAGCCAACTAGTCAATATTTCCCTTTCCTTTTATATCAAATTCAAATAAATGTATATCCTACAACTTAGTTGATTAATAATCGGGGGACAATACGTGAGTAGTGCTCGCGGCCATACGACCAAGAATTATAGATTAGTTTCCTGGATACTGAAACTAATCATAATCTAATTATCAATTGAAAATAACAAACCTAACATTGAACAAATAAATAAATATCTAACTAAAGAATTAAAAGAATCCCCCATCGCATAGCCACACTCACCATTCACTTGTACAGTACGTAAGAGTCACTTCACTCTTTCCCCATTAACGGATGCCTCGCGACTGAGCCGGCTTGATTCTTCCTGATGGCTCTGACCATTCTAGCCAATCGAAATGAGGCAAGACGTCATGCAATGATACCAACTCACTTTGTGGGCAGAGGGTTATATCATCCCCTCCCCTTAATGTATAACAAACCTTAACCTCTGAACACAAACTTCTTCAACAACTTACAAATCAATTACATTTACCAAATTACATTCATCATATTTTCATAGAAGTTGCTCTGGTTTATCCAGAATTTCAAGAATCATATCTACGAATTTCATTTTAAGTTGAAGGGTTGTCGACACAGGTTCCTCAGTAAAAAAAAAAAAAGGTAAAGTGTTCCCCTGTGCATAGCACCACGCCATGAAGGCGTATAGGGGGTGTGGAGGTAACGCCCCACACTTTCTTGATCCGGTCGTGAGTGGGGGTGATGTGATCAGCATCACGCCCCTGACCGCCTTTACCCCCCAGGGTTTCCCCCAGGTACCCATGTTTTTCGACGCTGGGTAGGCGCCGGGGCCGCTTTCACCGGTAGAAAAGTTCCCGGATTTGAATTTTTAAATACACACTCTCACAATTATTAAACACGTAACATTATCTTTAGTATTACAAGACAAGAAAAACAATACAAAGAAAGAGATTAGTCTGATAAACAATGAATGGTCGGGAGGCATAGTGACATAGTTTCAACTCATGTTATCACCGCGCCTGGGTAAATATCTCTTCAACGAAGTTACATGGCAACGTTTGTGCTTAGAAGAGTTGTTGACCTCCACTGCCAGCAAACTGGCAAGAGTGAGGAATCGTATTATGCGATAAGGTCCTGAGTATTTTAGTTGCAGTGACCTTGTAGTCTGTTCGAAGCCAGAAGAAACGAGTTGAGATTTTATCAAGACAAGATAGCATATTGCAAAGGGAACTCTCGAAAACTTACGTGACTAAGGCGATTCCTTTTTTCCCAAGATTTCTGCATGTTTTCAAGAGCACATTTCCATTTTAATTCTAGTTGTTCCTTTGACAATTGAACATTTTCTGTGTGTAATTGCCATCGAACTTCCAAGGGATCGAAACATATAATCCCCATAAACAATTCTGATGGAGTGTTGTTACCAGTAGCATAACTTTCTGAACAATTAATAGAATATTGTATTTCTTTCAATCCTTTCATCCACTCATTTTGTCTGTCATGTAAACAGGCTCGAAGAGAAGTTTTTAAAACTTTAATATATCTCTCCGCTAAATTGCTCTGAGGATTATATTCGGTGGAAGTAATATATTTAATTTCAAAACTGTACAAAAATTATGTGAAATATTGCGAGACAAAGTAAGAGGTATTGTCACTAACCACTTCCATGCACAAACCGCTGTTCATGAACAACTCGTAAAGATTATCAACTATTACTCTGGAGTTGAAAACTCTTAACCCTTCCAAATGAACAAATTTGGTTGCAGCATCAACTATTAATAAAAGATATTTACAATTCTTAGACCGTGGAAATGGTCCCCCAATATCTACATGATATATTTGGCTGGGTATATGTGATTACACGTGAACATAAAATGTTATCATAATTTTCATTTCGTTCTTTAGCTATCTGACACAAGTCGCAGGTTTGACAGAACTCTTTAACAATGGACTTCATATTGTCCCAGGTAAAATATTTCTGTACTCTTTTCAAGGTTTTAAACCAACCACAATGTGCTTTACTATAATATTTTTTTGAAAATACTTAATCAAGGATTTTTGAGTGTTACTAGGTACACAAATCCTATAAGGCATCCCCGATACCTTTGTTTTTTGTACAAAACATCCTTGACCATTTTATAATCTTTTACATCTTTATATTGTAGAATATTATCTATTATAGGTTTCAAGATTTCGTCTTTGTATTGTTCGTGAGACAAAATATTACTATACAAGGGATGAGACCACATTGTTAAATTGAGGCCTGTGAGCTCTTCCAAATCATGCGTCTCTGTGTCAAAATTCTTATTATCTTACATCCTGGACATACGTTATTTTTAGCAGGAATATGTTCCATTTCAAAACCAAATGATAACAACTTTTCTAAATAACGAGCATATTTAGTTAACTGTGTTGCCCGCTTGATCATCCAAGCAACACTCATGCTATCTACTTGAATTTTAATCGGCCTAGCTTTTAAATAATAATGAAATGTATCGAAAGCTAACATTAGGCTCCTCAATATCATATATCGTACGATTTTTATCTCGACCTTTCAAACGTTTCGATTGAAAAAACACAGGACGTAAATTACCAAATTCGTCCTCTTGAAGCAGGATAGCTCCATAGCCCGTGAAACTACCGTCGGTTTGGACAACAACATCTTTATTCATATGAGGCAATTTAAGTACATGTTGTTCAAAGAGAAGTTTAATATGATCCAGTGCGTTTTGTTCTAAAGATCCCCATTGAAACTTCACATTATTTCTCTTTAAGTCATTAAGAGGGACTACAACTTGTTGGAAATTAGGTATAAATTTCGCAAAATATTGTAAAAACCCTATACTTTCATCAAAGCTCTTACATTTTTAGGAGGACTGATATTATGAATAGCTTCTACTCTTTTGGGATCTAGTTGCAAGTTTCGCTGAGAAATTTTAAAACCTAAGAAAAATATTTCATCCTGCATGAATTGAGAAGCAGAAGAGCAAAATTTCCAACACCTCTTGTAAGAAGGTACGTGCTCATTATACTGGTAACTGTCAATGTTATTGTGCGAGCT
Organism: Lepisma saccharinum; assembly: GCF_977018435.1. Taxonomy (NCBI): domain Eukaryota; kingdom Metazoa; phylum Arthropoda; class Insecta; order Zygentoma; family Lepismatidae; genus Lepisma; species Lepisma saccharinum. The sequence goes on from NC_139230.1 coordinate 106,913,059, forward strand.
TATTTAATTCCATAGCTAATGGTTCCAGTTACGTGATATGATGCATCCAGTTTGCCGACACACGTGTTGTTGCTGCTCGGCACGCTAGCCACCGCTCCATGGCCAGCTAGACTGTGAAATGCACTGTATAATCTTGCATGTGCTGAAAGCAATACATAGGTCAATCTAAATAAAACAGTTCATCAAGATATCTGTAGCACTTTTGGGATATTAGAGGGAATAAAGAAAGACATGTATCTCTGAACAAGCAATGGAAAAATTGAAAAGTTAAAAAAAAATGTAAATTTATAAATATAAAAAATCTTCAGTTCGACCACATTGGCTGAATCTAGATGCTGCTTGCGGTACACTTTTCCCATGGGGAAAATATATATGCAATTCCTTGCCCTGCCACAAAGGTATCTTTGTTAAAGATGAAATGTTTAGCAAAGATTGAATATTTCATATTGTAAAGTCATTACTATGTGAAGAAATTGTTCGTGGACAGAATTTTTATTGAAAAATGCTTTAAGTTTGGTGTCCACACAATTAACCTTTAGTGTACGATTGGTTGAAATTTTAACTGCCACATTTAAGGTAAACGTCCCTAAGTTCGACAGGTTAAGGAATTTTTTTGCAGTTAATTGCTTGTAGTGGCTCTAATATTTCATAAATGTGAGTCATCTTTTTTTGCCTGAAAGTTTGAAGATTCTACTTTCACCCAAAAAGTATTTTGCATTCCAACAGTTAAGTTACATAATTATTAAAAAATCAAAAAGTGAATTCTACAATATGTCCCTAAGTTCGTGCAGTCAGTGGATGGATATATATATACATACATTAATACATACACACTCACACATACATATATAATGAACGTATAAAGTATAGGCCTATATGGTGTATAAATAGTTTGTTAATTGATAATACCTTGATAGAAAAAAAATCTTACATTTGCCACCCCCCCCTAAAAGTTAATCGTTGATCTCGAGTGCAGCCTGAACGTTATCGCGGGTGGAATCTGAGTTGGCGCATGTTTTATCTTTTTAAATTACTGAGGCAAAAGATAAGTTGCATCACGTTTATTGTGTGGGACATCTCCTTTAATTTTCAGGAGAGGTGGCCAAATGTGTTTCTATTTGTCTTGTGTAGTATCAGTGGTGTGTATGTATGTGGCTTGTGTTGTAATTGTGATGTCTAGTATATTTGTGTAGTAGTTGTGCTGTCTAATTTGTTTGTGTTTGTCTTGTGTAGTAGTTGTGGTGTGTGTGTGTTTATATTTTGTTATAGTTGTGATGTGTTTGTATGTGTCTTGTGTAGTAGTTGTGTTGTCTAATGTGTTTGTGTTTATCTTGTGTAGTAATTGTGCTGTCTAATGTGTTTGTGTTTGTCTTGTGTAGTAGTTCCTCCATTCATATTGGGGGTTAGGCATAGAGCTGACAACTCTGCACTGTAAAAAAAATATCAAGAAACAGCAATATAAGGCCATGGATGTTCCCAAGGTAAAATATTCCGGAGGTAAAATAGTCCCCCGTTCGGATCTCCGGGTGGGGACTACTTTGGGAGGTCCCTGGACTAAGGATAAGATCTACATTAGGAATAAGGATATTAAATTAGGCACCTGGAATGTTCTGAGCCTTTACCGGCCTGGGGCATTTCAGTGTACAGTTAATGAGATAGTTAAGTATAAATTAGATGTAGTAGCTGTCCAGGAAGTTAGGTGGCCAGAAGAAGGGAATTGTAAAACTAAAAAATTATACTTTTTTCTATGGTGGTGCTGAAAATCATAATTTTGGAACAGGCTTTTTCATAAATAATAGAATTATCTCGGCTCTTAAAACAGTAGAATTTATTAATGATAGGATATCATATGCATTTTTACAGGGTAGGTGGTGTAAAATTATTTTAATAAACATACATGCACCAACGGAAGATAAAGATGATAATACTAAAGATGATTTTTTACAGTGTTAGAACAGATCTTTGATAAATTTTCTCAGTACGATATGAAAATTCTGGGTGACTGTAATGCACAGATTGGCAAAGAAGACACATTTAAACCCACGATTGGTAAAAAAGTCTTCATGAATTAAGTAATGATAATGGTATAAGATTGATTACTTTTGCAACCTCAAAGAATTTAATTGTGAAAAGTACCACTTTTAAACATAAAGATATCCATAAATATACCTGGTCTTCTCCAGATGGTAAAACTCATAATCAGATAGATCATATTCTCATTGATAAGAGAAGGCATACTAGTATAATTGACGTTCGTACACCTAGAGGTGCTGACTGTGCCAATGACCATTATTTAGTAATTGCTAAATTAAGAGAAAGACTCTCAGTGATAAACCATAAGCAACAAAATCTAAAAGTTCTAAAATTTGATAGAGGAAATTTACTGATGAAAGAATGAAGGAAGATTATGAAATTAAACTGTCAAATAGATTTGATGTTTTTGCAGGATTTAAATGATGATGAAAACATAAATGAAACAGACGTAAATAAGAATTGGGAGCACATACGTAATGCAATAGAATCAGCAGCTAAAGAAAGTATAGGATACCATAAACCGAGAAAAAGTAAGCCATGGTTTGATAATGAATGTCATAATCTAATAGAAATAAGAAATCAGGCTAGACTTAGGTGGTTAAATAACTCTGATGATACAAATCTAAGCAATTATAATAGAATAAAGCGAGAAGTTAACCGCACGTTTAGAAGTAAAAAAAGAGATTACTTGAAAAGCAAAATTAACGAAATTGAAACAAACAGGAAAAATAAAAATATCAGAGATTTATATAAAGGTGTAAATGAGTTTAGAAAGGGGTGGTAAGCTAAAGTAAACTTGAAAAAATATAAACACGGTGATTTTCTAGCTGACCCAAGCGATATTCTAAATAGATGGAAGAACTACTTTGATGACCTTTTAAATGTCCATGTAGGAGATAAATCAGAAGTAAATGAAGTCCACACAGCAGAACCTTTAGTTCCAGAACCTAACTTGACTGAAGTTAAAGATGCTATTAAAAGGCTAAAGAATAACAAAGCACTTGGCATTGATTTAATACCAACTGAGTTAATTGAATATGGGGGAAGTTCATTAATATGTCAAATTTATAAATTAATTTGTTTAATATGGAATAAAGAAGAAATCCCTCAACAGTGGAAAGAATCCATAATTGTTCCTGTGTTTAAAAAAGGTGATAAAATGAACTGCAATAATTACCGTGGAATTTCTCTACTCTCAACAACATATAAAATATTATCTAACATTCTTTTAACAAGACTAACCCCATATGCTAACGAAATTATAGGTGATTATCAATGTAGATTTAAAAGTAACAGATCAACTAAAGATCAAATTTTTCACATCAGACAGACAAAGGGTGTTTTCCTGTTCTTGGCCCTGGATGACTGTTTGGAGTTTGTCTTATAGTCCATAATCGGTTCTTTCAATTAGTCTTTGTAATGTTATATGTGGGGCAATCTTTGCCGTCACATTCTTTTTTCCTTCTGAGGCAGGGTATACACTTCTTTGGTTCTTCGATCGTGGGGAACTTAGTTCTGGTGTGCTCCTCGCAAGCACAGTGAGTGCAGATTTCGTTGTCCTTGCAGTTTTTGCTTATGTGTCCTAAATTTCCACATTTATGGCAGTTTGACACGGCAATGTAGTCTTTTATAGACAATGACTGGAAGGATATAAAAACCCGGCTTATTTTTAGTAGGATCTTTCTTAAGTCAGGGGTAGCTTCGAATACGCAATGACAATTTGCCCTGTTGCGTGGTCCTGTTTTAAATCTGAGATTAAACTTTTTGATGTAGTCCTCCCATGATATATGATTCTCTAAATTCTACAAGAAAATCTGCTCATAAAGCTCCGTTTCGGATTTATTTGAAGGGACATCGTAGACGATGAGAAGCGGATTTCTCTTTTTAGGAAATTCGGCCCTGATCTTGAGTTTGGCAAGTTCGCGATGATTTATTATCTTCTCTGCCTCTTCTCTGGTCTCCGTTTCCACTATACGCATTTTGTTAGTCGTCCGCATTTGCTTTATTTTAATACCATCCCTGGGGGGGTTAATTGCCTTTGTAAATACCTCCTGCACCTTTTTTGAATCTTTTGTTCGAATCTCATCTGATATGAAGACAGTGTGCTTGGGTTTCTGCACTGTCTTCTGTATTTGTGCAGTTTCCCAGATTGTGTTGCCGCCGGTTGGGCCAGCGTTTGAGCGTAGGAGGGTTTGGAGTCTGCTTTGGCAGTGCTTTGCAGAATGTCGCATGCTGTTTTTAGAGACTTGTTCTCCGCCACTGTGTCTTGGTGTACCTGAGCCATTTTAGCAACTATTTCCAGAATAGATGTCTTATTCTCTGATGCGATGTTCCTGTCTTTGGTTATCATCAGGTTTAGCTCTAGTGACAGTTTAATGAAGAGTCCAAGCTGTATATCCGCAGTATCTGGAATATTTTCCATTATGGGGTTCATTGTATCCAATTCTCTTCCCTTTGCCCTTGTTATTACGGGGGGTGGGGGCTGGACTGGGGGCCGCCCCCTATCTGCTGGTTTCTCTTCTTTCTTGGGTCCTCTAATGTTTCCTGGGAGCGCAGTCTTTTATTAACTACTGTTGTTTGTGAGTGGAGGCCAGACCGATCTGAGACCGGACCGCCAATTTGGAAGGATGGAGTATCATTTTCTCTTGTTTTATCCTGCATGGGGATTTTCCGATTTGATTCCCCTTCTTGGGGCATTCGGAATTGTTTTTCGCTAAACAGGTGTGTAATTATACTGAAATATATTGTCTGCGATTATAAGTTCAAAGTTTATTTTTCATTGTGGTGTCGACGGTTTGCTGACTGTTCCGAAAAGTCACCGCGTGGGAAAACTCGGAGGATAGTTCTCATAAAGCAAATTGTGTATAAAAGCTCAATACTTACGGCTTCCTGGAGAGCTGGCTTCCAGATCTCCACACAACACCAAAAACAAAACAATCACCACACACACCGCACTAACTCCCGGCACTTTTGGACACACGAAACATTCGCCAACGGACGAAGACAGAGCTCGCGCGAGAGACGTCTTCTTCCTAGCGCGTCACTCAGCGAGTGACGGTAATGTCCTTAGAACGCTCTGTAAAGGGTACTTGAAAAAAAGCGCTTGAAAAATCCAAAATGGAGTAGAATTGCTTACCAGCCATCTCTGCCATAATCGTGGAGATATGGGGAATAAAGATAAATCGGAGCTATTAAAAGTTTAGAGCCCGAAAGTCGGAAATAAAACGATAGGTCCCATTAGAGTTTTGATTAATAAGACTGGGTGTCGTTAGGGACTTCCTTCACAGCGTTCTATAACACCTTGGTCTAATAACTTTTGAATTTCCTGTTTCATGGGTTCTTTGTAATGAAAAGATACAGGGTAGGTTTTGGCATACACTGGGGTGTTATCTGTAAGCTTGATGTCGTATTCCAAAACGTTAGTTTTAGTTAATTTATCCCCTGGCCAGAGAAATATCTGCATACGTGTATGCGAGCTTTAGGAATTTTTCTCTTTCTTCTGGGGGGATTTCAGGGTTACCTTTGAGCAGGGAGGAATGAAATTTCTGTTGGCTTGCACTGATGTGTTGTTGTACTGTGCTACTTTCACTAGAAGTGAATGAAAATGTGACATCTTCGCTTTTATTTAACCAAATGGAAGTGACGTCATTTAAAATTTCACATGCCGATATTTCGCCTAATATCGTGTCTGTTTCCAAAGTGATTGTGTTTTCAGTAGGGTTGTGTATGTGAATGACAGGTGATTGAGGTCCTAATGTAGCATTGGGACTATTGCATGCTGAGTCATAAAGGAAGCAGATGGGGTAAAAAGTACAGGCTTAGCGGTAGAAGTTGTCATAAGGGTAAGTTTCAAATTGAGGTAAGTTTTGGACCGTGGATTTAAAAAAAATTGTGTGTGAAAGTGTTAGTTTTGCCCGTATACACAATTGCATTTTCAATTTGGTTGAATATGTCATACGACACCTGGTGAGTTTTGTACTTTGACCTCAAAATACTGTAATTTTGAGTATGTCCTAAATTATGAATAGTTATTGTATTGTCTTGTAACGACATCTCGCACCTCTGTGTTCGCAAAAAGTCATTTCCTAAAAGTGGGGGAAGGGTTGTAGAATCTAAGAATCTGAAAGGGTGGGAATATTTGTATTTTCCAATTTTGATAGGGAGTACTACAACTTCAGACACACTCAGTTTTGTTCTAGATACACCTTGAATTGTGGACATTACATTGTAGGTTTTTCTTTCGGAAGGAAGGAGGTGGGAGGGATAAATTGATATATGGGAACCCACATCAATGAGTAGGTCTATTTCTTTCCCTTGTATACTGCTGTTGATGTAATACAATCCATCTTTCTTAAGTATAGGAACTTTGTCTATTCTACTAATATCTTCGATTTCGTTCCTGCAAGCCGAAGATGATTTTAGATTAAACTATTGTCTCTTTGTGGCTTGTAATAACAATTAATACTCAAATGGTTATATCGACCACAGAAATTAGAGGCCGATGCATTTTTTCTGTCGCGATTACCCATATTTCGATCCTGACCTCTACCTTGAAACCTATTATTTCCTCTAAATTGTCCTCTAGAATTTGACCTATAGTTTCCTCTTTGATTAGCCCTATAATTACCTCTGTAGGAAGGGGAGTTATTATTCCCCCTGTTTTGAGTCCTATTGTATCTGTTATGCGTGTTTTGATTTGCATTCCTTGCAAACTAAAAGACATTCGCGCAAAATTCAAGCATTGAATTTGGGTTCAGTTGTTGTTCCCGGGAATGTAAACACCTATTTCCAAGCTGCGTGGAAAGCGTACTTACATCGTCACTAGAGGAGTTGTTATCAGTAAGTTTAGCGCTGGCCACAGCTGGTGGCGTCTCGTAGTGTGGAATTTGGAAAATTGGTTGGGAAGCCGAGGTTGGAGGTGGAGCGGACGGTTGTTGATACGTGATAGGAGAAAAAGTTTGGCCTTGATAATTTCCCACAGCAACCATTGGCGTAGCTGTCTGCGGGGGAAAGACGGGAGCGGGAGTTGACTATATATGTTGAACTTGATAAGATGGGTGTGGGGGGAAGAGGGGGATTCTGGTTGTACGCTACAAATTACTGAGCCTGAGCAGGCGTATTGCCTGGAAGGAGAGAACATACATGTGCATGGGAACAGCTGTGAGCTGGCGTGGGGGTCAATGTCTGATGCAAGTTTGCTTGTACTATAGCCTGATCAATTTCATACTTCTCCTCCATCATGCGGGAATTAATCAATAATTGTTGGCGTTCAAAATTTTGTAGGTGGGCTATTAATTACTCTGTTTGTTAGTTAAGCAACCAATGTATTTAACTCGCAGTTCCGTTATTATGTAGGATAAAGTCTGCTCTTCAGTGGCGTTCGGGAAATATTGTTGGACCAATGCCTTCTTAGCAATAACATATGCGTGACTTGGTTCCGTAACTTCTAGTTTGCGTTGTAAAACGATCTGAACAGGCTGTGCGGGGAGGAATGCTTCTTTGAAAAGGGCACTTAGCTCGTTTTTGATTTGGGTATATCCTAGCGTTCCAACCTGAACGCGGGGATCTTAAATAGGGATGTAACTTGCCCCTCCCGATTAGTCCTTTTTGATTTTAGAGACAGCCCTGAACGGGCAGGTACAAATATCTAACTATTCATTAAAATAGACTCATGATTCGTTTCTAGACTGAAGTGAGCAATGCGAATGGCAGAATGGGTGTAGACTAGCTTACCCTGTTCGGTTTGGAAATAAGACCAGTAGCTCCTGCTTCTCCGATGATTCCAGATTAAAAGACCTCGTGTCGCTCTCATGCGCACCTATTTAAACCATCGCTTGGCCTCTCGTCACCTCTTGCCAAAGGCCAGTGTTATTACCATTCCCTGTGAAAGGCTTACCCAACACATTTCTGAACAGCAGCTGACAAGGTCTGCCAGGGTCAATATTTCTTAATCGAACAGGGTATGGTACGACACTCCCTCTTGCGAGACAATTTCCAAAATTGAAATTGTAATAATTAAAAGTTTAAATTGAACCTTCTGCCATTCACCAAAATTTAAAATGTTTTTGTTTAATACAAAAAGAAAGGTTACGTAAAATAAAATAATAAAAAAATGTCGGAGACCCTTCATCGAAAATTAAATGGAACAGAATTAAGCTCAAGCTTGAGTGCTGAAATAAAGTCTTTTGTTTTCATTAGCCACACGCTGGAAGCGCCTTTCGTAATCAACAATGCTGACGTTTGGTCAACATGCGATAGCAAGTGTTGTTCGCAGGTCCGCGGAGTCAGCGGAAAGTTCAACACACTGCATCGTAACGCGAGACATGCGAATGGCTTCTGAACAAGTGCTAACTAAGCACCGAACGTAATCCGTGAGAAACCTTAAGGCCGCATGCTCGCAATCTTCCGCCTCATCAGGATGACAGTTCGAGGCGAGAGCAAAAAGACCGTGGTAAACACCAATCTCCACTGGACTGCGCACAACCACACGAATATTAAAAAATAGTTGTAGATTATGTTTTCACTCGCCACTGACGTTCGTAGCACACTATGTGTGCACCCTATGACCTGAGAAATCAGAAGGCAGGGCAATGCAAATACACTCAAACCCCGGAGTCCTGGGGTACGAAGCACTGTTCCGGGATATACACGGTCCTTGACCGATCACAATTGCACTGGGGGACCGGATTCGAATCCCGGTGTGGAAAGTTCCGGAATACTGTTCAGCAAAGGTCAGATGAAAAGACGTTGGCCGTGGGGCGGGCGAACACAGGGTAGTCCATGGGAAGCCACTCCAAGTAGCGTTTCCAAGCCCCAAAATATGCGTTGTCCAATGGCGAACACTGGGGGGTATTTATGATAGGTCCCCGAAAGTTCACAGCAGACGCCATTGCATATTTCCGGCACACATCGAATGGCGACACATTTCGTACGCTGGTTGCATGCGAAAACGGAAGGTGTACCGTGCTGCGATCACTCCAAGAAGGGGAACAGTAAATATGGCAACTGGTAGGATGACTGTTCACAGGTGGCCTGGCAGGTTGCTGATCCATAGGGGTTGGTCTCAACACATTTGGGTCGTTGGCTGTACACGGAAAGTACCAATATGTGGTGAAGTACACTGCCTGGCCTTACAGAGCAAAAAGGGACGATGTACATGAAAGATGTTCATGCTTCTTCTTAAGGGGGGTTAGAGTCGTGGGGGGGGGTTTGCTCTGTAAGATGACATTTCTTCTGATGTTTCTGACGCTGTTCCGATCCTGGGATGTCACTTGGAATAGGATTTTCGGTGCTGCTACGCTGGTCCCAATTGGTGGTAGATAATGGGAACAGGGGCGGAGACGACCAAAAGGGGATAGGTCGTTCTGATTGTGATTATCGAAGATGCATAACAGCAGCAGGGGCGTCTTGAGGTGAAAATCCCTGTCGATTTCAGCTCTCACACCAGTGACATACACCGCTGAAATCCAAAGGAGGCTGGTGAGCTCCAAAGCCTTCAGGAATGCGTTCTTCTTCCGGCCTCAAAAAAATCGCTGGACTACTTTCGAAATTCCTTGAACTCGTGGAATTTCCGAACAGGGTAGGAAACAGGTAGGTTTGGAAAGACTACATTGCTCTCAGTCATTCAATATTTAAAATATATAAAAAATGTGTAAAGTAATCGTCTTTTATAGGCAAGTGAAAATCATGAGTAAAGATAAGTAAACTAAAATAAAATAAACTGCCCAATAAGTGATATAAAGGCGGAAAATGTCATTTGACGCCTTAACACTGGAACACCATTAAAATGAAAATATGACTTCATCAAAAGAAATATATGTATATATTGACTAAATTATATATATATAGCCCCTGGCTTCTCCCAAAATATAAAATAATGTGCAATATAAAACTAAAGTTATGATATATCACTAAATGCCCTGTGTTGGGACATGATCAATATACAATAAAATAAACGAAAATATCTAGGATTAAATATTGATAAATATATAAAAGTAATATGTAGATGGTATAAAATATATCCCCTGGTATCAGAAAAATAACCCGACAAAATCCATTCATATCATGTTAGAAATGTCAAAGCATTGTAAAAAATGATGAACTGACGAAAAAAATAATTAACCCAAAATTTGGTAACGTCACAGCTGTTAAAACGGACCTAGCCACAAGTAAAATAAAAGAATAAATGGCATGGCTCCAATGACGTTAAAATCATTAATTACGAAAGATACATAATAAAATGGATGAATAAATCAAGGCGACATAGTGACGCATTGTTAACGCTCAGTAGTCAAGTTTGGTTTGCGCTTGCATACGCCTGACGTATAGCATAAATAAACAGTTAAAATGAAGTTCCAAATTAGTAATAGGATAACAGTAACGGGAAAATGGGACAAAAATATTTCATGAAATTTTGGTTCGTTCGCGATTGACTGATTCAATTTCTCCATGGCCAGTCGAAAGTCAGTCCAATCAGGAAGAATTACATTTGAAAAATTTACAGAGGTATTAAAAAGTGGAGAAATTGCTCGAATAGCTATTTCTGTATCTAAAACTGTACGAGTGTGGATGATTTCATCATCAAAAATCAATTGATCAAAATTCTTATAATTACAGAAAAAGGATGTTCCTTCAGACACTGTTATTGTTTGGTGTGTATTTAAATTGCCGTTTAAAGTTTGTGATTGGAGGAATTTTCCTGTGCCGGAAACTATCACTCCTGTTCGAGTGTGAACTTTCGTGAGGTGGCCCCCGACGTTGGATTTTATTTCTGTGGAGCAGAAAATAGTGGAATTATGAAATAGAATATTTGTTAAGCATTTTATATTATCGTGAATTGAAAGTTCCGTATGAATACAAACGTAAATAAAGGAATTAAATTTACAGTGACTGTCAAGAATCTCCACGATTTGGGTTTGACCATTATGTTCCATTTTATATGATAATTGGGGAACCTTAACCCGGAACCATTTATTATCAACAAAAGTGCCAACATTTATAGTCCGATAAACGGGAGAAATAGCGTTACGAAGTAAATTGGGAGTTTGTAACAAAATATGAAAAGAATGAGTGGATAAGTCATAATTGACAAGGTAGACATTGGTTAAAGCGTAAAAGAGACCAAGATCCGTCATATACAGGGCGTCCTTAAAGTCAGAATGAAGACTGAGAAAAACACGGAGGCAATCGGGAGAAATCATATGATAAGACAGTTTATTCATCGATAGATCGGTTACCATAAAATCAATACGGGTAAATAATTCTGACGCGTGCAAAAGTGCCATTACGTGCCTTTCTTCCTTATAGATGTCACAAAATTTCGAAACTAAATCCGCTTTAAGAGCAATAAGAGAACGTTTGAAGATTACCAAAATGTTATTAACAACTCGGAAAGTCTGGATTTCGTCTTTCTTCATTTCCTGTAATTCTGCCTGAATCTGATCTTGATTATGTTTTAGAGCTTGAACAGAGGAGCTAAGTCGATGAATTGAAAAGGAGTTATAAATTGAAAGGCCTGCCGAAAATAAATTCATTAAATTAAAAAAAATCGATCTTTTCCCTCGAGTGCTCCCAGATACATTTTTCCACACCCCATGGCAATTCGGCCGGCTATCGCTGGTTTTAAAACGACAAGGGAGGTAAAGTGAAATTTCGCGTAAGTATTTGCTGAATACGATCATGGGTATCATTTTGAATAGCTGACCACTTAACACAGCCTGAGTGGTTATCAGTCCGAATGTTAATATCAATATGAATATTGGCAGTTGCATATATGTAATCGGAACTGTGAACCATAAGACCTTGTTGTTCGTAAAATAAGCCCAACCCACTTACAAAAATATCCTCATTTTCATTTGCAACTGTATATTGAAAGGTGGGAAGGGTTGTCAGGAATGGAAAGAGACACCTCCAATAAAATTGCGCGATGTCAGCCATGCTTCGTATCTGGAAGGGAGAGAAAAAAATGTTTGTGACGTGAACAAATTGATCTAAATAAACTGAGAAAAATGAAAAAAAAAAAACGGTATAGATAACTAACAAAAAAAATCAAATTAAAATTGCTCAAAGCAAACCATAAATATCCCGGGTGTGACCCTAGGAGGTTGCCTTGACCGGTCTGAAACCGTCGGCAAAATAGGGGGGGCGCATTTGTCTTTCTTAGGTAAAATGTAAATTCAAAACTGAAACTAATCTGGGTTATTGATTTAGAAAACATTTCTTGGCTATCTTGGCTTCCTTTCGTATGATATTACTTCAACTAAAGTCTATGACGTGTGGGAAATTAAAATATAAGCACAATTACTCGCTATTACCTACTTTACGAAGATTAACATGAAATTAATCTGTAAGAAGTAATTGAATTTCATTCGGGAAACTTTTGAAAATTCTGAAGGAACGAGAAAAAATCGCATAAATAAGCGCCCTTGAAGAGGCTCTTATTAACACCTGGTTTGGAGGCTAGGAATTTCAGTGTCGAAGCCACCTGAGTGTAAAGTTCATCTACAACAAAGAAAGGTGTCATCAAATTCTCTCTCTCCGAGACTGAAATAGGATATGTTTCTTCCGCTAACTCGAATGTGGAGTAGAAACTGCGCACCAAAGTGGCCTCGTCGATGATAACTGCGAGGGAAATGCAATTCAGCATAAAGCAGGAACTCGAGTAGTCTAGCTAAAGACATCTTTCAACTCTACTGGATGTGTGATCTGAGTCGGGGGAAAAAAAGGGGGAAAGGGGTCAAAGATATATGGCGGCCGTTCTGGATGGGCGGAGCCCCCCGTGAGTGATGACCAATAACAGGAACGTGTTCTTCCTCTGCGAGGAACACGACGATAGAAACTTAGGACTGGTAACGAGGGAGGCGGTGCCAAGGAGCAAATAGGAAGAGGAAGAGAGTACCTTTCATGAACTTTTGTTTCTGGATGTACCTGGAGTTCCTTGAGATAAAAAAACGGAGGGAAATAAAAGGAAGGGGAGAAGCTTGCTCGGCGCCCCAGGCTAGTACGAACTCGGTTGCATAACGGCTAGGGGAGTGCGTGGAAAAGCAGCTTGATTATATGTCGTCGTAAAACATGTTTTGAATGACAGGGACAATTGGTTCAGAGTGGGGCTGGGGGTCGTCGGTTCGAGACACATCTACGTTTTGTGTTTTCACCGTAACTCCTTTAACTCTTTTTACTTTAACACGATTAGTTTGAACAGAGCGAGATGAGGTGTTAACGTCATCTAACTTTAATGGACTAAGAGTTTGACATGCAACATTAAATGTATCTAGACGGACGGGGGGAATTTCAAGTGGGAAAATTTCGTTTGGAGTACCTGCTTGGTCATGAAAGGGGTCTTGAAAGGTAAAAACGGACGCAAGATTTAGACATGTAACGGGTTGGGTGGGACCACTGTGCCAAGAGTCGCTATCCGACTGGGATATATTTAAAAATTATACACTTGAAGACATATTTACTCGTTCCATTTCCCTTGGGCAATTATTTTCCAAAACTTTTAACTTTTTACATCTTCGCCGACAACAAATGAAGGCAATAATTAACATACAAATAAAACTAGTTTTAACGTAATTACTGAACAAATAATGTACGGGTATTGGAAGGATCTTATGACCACTTCCTTGAAGGATAGGGAATTGACGTGAGAGATAAATGCAATTAAAATTAATAAATATAGGAAAAACTGCATCTTGTTGAATTAGGTAGCAATTATTGAACCTAAACTTGCTTAAATTGCCACAACTGTTATTTTTAGTTATTATTGAAAAAAATGAATTACTTTTCGGCCAATAAATGTTAAATCAATAAATTTGATAAATCACATATTTTTACACAAAATAAATTTAACTTAAAATTTTCTCGGGTATTTTAGTTAGTTTTTAGAAACAACGCAATTAGTGCAATGTAAATAGGAATTATTCAAGGAGGGTCAAGAAGATAAAAGTCAAACGGTCGGCCAGGAATAATTTTAACTGAAAATAGATAAAAAAAAATATCTCGTCAAACGTATGAAACTTCACACCTTGCTTATTATTAGCAGCACAAATTACATGTTCTAAATGAGAACTTGGTTCTCTGCTTCATTTTAGTCGGCTTACGCAGACTTCTTTCTTTATTTAAGGCTAAATGTCACGGGAACATTAACATTTCTTACGTTATTAACTATAATAACGGGTCTTTTCACACACTACTGGTAGGTTTAATATACACAATAGAAAAGACAAATATACACTAGATAACGCTCGTGCCGCACTTTCGTTGCTTTAATTAACTAAGTGAGCTCACTGACAACATATTTTTTTCTTTTTATAACTCATGCATGGATGGAAAAAATGCACATATATTTCAGAGCGTGTTTATAAATAACTTCATATATAAAACATGCAATTGCCTAACAAAATAGTTTTACATCTACGAGAAAACAGCAATGGTGCGTACATTAGGTTTTATACGTTTGGCGAGAAAACGAATTGACGTATTGATACTTTAGGGAAATGGAACGAAAAATAAAATTAAAATAAAATATATAAAAAATTATTATAAAAATAAGGTCCACACAGAAGGTAAACAATTACGACATGTGCTTCGGGCTACGTATGGGCGGTTACTGGTTCGAAATCTTCCTCTTGAAGAGATACAATTTTCGTTTCTTCCTCACCCCCTGAGGGGCGGTGATAGCGTTTTAACCTTTGTACAGCCACTAAATCGGACACAATCTTGCCGCGTTTATTTTCATATTCCACTAAATAGGCATTGCTATTTTCCTTTCTTACTATTACCTAGGGCCCAAAATAAACACCTGAAAAGCACTTAGCCGTTTTTGCCTTCTGAGTGGGGTTATATAATAATACCAATTCACCACGAGCGTAACTTGTTGCTTGATGACGTCTGTCATAATTACTTCTTTTGGGACTGGGTTACAAAATACTTAATTATACTTTGCAAAATACCGATACCTCGTTCCTCTAAACCGGAAGTATTATGGTGAAACGCAGTAACAAATTTTAACTGAATACCGAGTTTAGCACTAAGTTCTTTAAATACAGAGGAATTAAATGAGCCACCCCTGTCACTGTTGATAATTTTTGGACATCCATAGCTTAATATTATGTGCTCGTATAGAAAGTTAGCAGCCGTTTGAGCAGTGGTATCGACCACAGGAGCAGCAATCATATATCGGGTACCAAAGTCCATGCATGATAAAATATATTTACATTTATTTGGGCCACTGGGAGGGAACGGTCCCGCGAAATCTATAGCTAGGCGTTCAGAAGGGCGACAGCTTTGAAAGGTCTGGAGTTCGCCTTGTGGCAACCCTGTAGGGCGCTTGTTTGTTTGACAAGATAGGCACTGGCGACATTTGTTCTGTATAAAACGTTTCATATAGGGAAAATATATGCGATTGAGCGCATTGTAATATGTTTTAGTAAACCCTAAATGACCACCACCACACGGGTGAGAATGTAATTGTTCTACTACAGTATGATGTAAGGACTTAGGTATACAAAGTAATTTCTTACTTCCCCACCCATCTTATGGTTCCTGTATAAAAGACCATTTTCCAGCACATAATAAAAAGCCTGCCTTTCGAAGGGGGATTGGGCGTCATCTGCCCCCTCCAAAACTTTTATGATTTCTGAAAAAAATGAGTCGTCGCGCTGGTGTTTTCCCACATCTATTGATTCATCCTGGAGGAGAAATATACGAGGTTCGCCCAATTCTGGCGATTCGTCGTCCGGGGGTTGGTTGATTCCCTGCTAATAGCGTCGGAAATATTTTGTGTAGATTTACAATGAACGACCGTGAAGTCGTATGAATCAAGCTCTGCACTCCACCTCGAGAGCTTCGAGCTCAATTTTCGGGTGGTACGCAAATAACTGACTGCTTTATTATCTGTTACAATTTCGAAATGATTCCCAATTAAATAAAACCTAAAGGTTTTGAGGGCATACAGAACAGCTGATAGTTCTAGTTCCATGATGGACAATCTTTCTTCCCCTTTTTTGAGTGTTCGACTTGCATATGCTACAGGAAGGAAATCATTATTTGCATTTGGCTGTGTTAAAATAGCACCAAGGCCTTTCAGACTTGCATCACCGTAGACGCGTGTTTCTTCAGAAGGGTCATAGGGTAGCAAAACTGGGGCAGTTATTAAAGCGTGTTTTAAGTTTTTAAAAGCTGTTTCTTGGTCCTCCCCCCATACATTTTTTTTGCCTTTGCCCAAAAAGGACTGGAGAGGTTGGTCCTTCTCAGAAAAGGATGGGACGTATCTACGGACATATGAACATAAACCTAAAAATCGTTTAACTTGTTTTGTGGTGGAGGGGGTGCGGTAAGTCTTAATAGAAGAAATAATACGGTCACTCAAGCGTAGGCCATAACGCCCCACCAAATGTCCAAGGGCGAGTATCTCAAAATAACCAAATTTATATTTGTGTGGAGAAATTTTCAAGTCAGCGTTTTGTAGACACTGAAACAATTTTTCCAGTGTTGTCAACATTTCATTAAAGGTATGGCCCCAGGTAAATAAATCATCCATATAAAAGGCGAAGTTATCACTTTGCATTCCACTACACGCCAATTGAAGTGTTCGATTCATCGCTGCTGGAGAAGTAATATGACCCTGACTTAAAACATTAAATTCAAAATGACCTAGGTTGGTAATAGAGAAGGCTCTGTACTGGTTACTGTCTTCGGTTAATGGTATCTGAAAAAATCCTGAACGTAAATCGGCACTAGAATAGTACGGCTTTCCCCCATATCGTGTAAGATAGACTGAATGGAAGGCATGGCCATCGCATCGAACACAGAGCGTTTATTTAAAAAACGACCGTCTTGAATAAAACGGTAACTACCGTCACGCTTTTTCACAAGAATAACTGGTGAGTTATAAGGACTTGTACTATCCCGGATTATTCCCTGTTTTTTCAAAGTCTCAATTTGTTTCTTTATCTCTGTTCGCAAATGTACCGGGATCGGATATTGCTGCTTATGGAACGGCGTAGGATCTGAAACCTTTATCCTATGTTTGTAATTGGTGGCAAGGCCCATGTCATTCTTGGACCAACTGAAAACATTTTTGTATTTTAACAAAAACTCTAAAATTTGATTTTTCTCATGTTCCTCCAATTTAGGATTAATGTCAAATTTGGATATATCCACTTCTGGGATATCGTCGTTTTCTGATTCTTCCTTTGCTAAATTAATTGTTACAGAACTATTTTCCTGATCCACCCTTGCTAACTCACAAGATTCTGCGCCACCGAACCGAGTACCTTTGAGAATTACAATTCTATAATTCAAAGGGTTGGATACCCAAACAAGTTGTGTGGTAGGGTTGAGTATCGACCTTAATACCATTATGCCAGATTTAGCCTGAAAATTTGCATCCGGCTCAAGTAAATTTAAATTCTGATTTGCTGTATTGACTAATTTTAAAGGGATGCACAAATGTGATCTTGGTTTCACAACAATTCGTTTAGAAGCCACATATTCAGGTTCAACAGTATGTACCAGCAAACCTGCCAATTTAACGGAAACATCAAAAGCTTTCTTCGATTCAAACCGAATGCGGTTGCGTGGGGGAGTGCCAAATCTGCTCAAAGCAAATTTATTGCTTTCAAAATCTAAAGTTGCATTTTGGGCTTTGAGAAAATCATTACCAAGGATGGTATTTTGACCAAAATCTTGTATCACCCTGAAGGGGTGCCTAAATGTAAATCCATTTAGAGAAAAATCTAAAAGTACAATTTCTTTAATTGTTAAATAATTATTCGTGACACCTTTGACTAGAGTGTTGATTTTAAACCTCCTAGCATGGGCAGGAATACCCTTATCACTTGTTACACTTATTTGGCTCCCACAATCGACAATAAACCTTTGACGTTCCCCATTTACATTGGCATGTACATAAATGAGATCTTCAGACGGGAAAGTAGAGACTAAAATCTTTTTACTACCCGCAGGTATGTCTCCATTACTTGCGGTTAATTGGCGTTTAAATCTTCTGGATTTTGAAGACAAAATTCTTGGTGGTGATTAGGAAAACCACATTTATAACACAGTTGTGGGCCACGGCGGTCACCTTGATCGGGACGACCGCGGGGTGCTGGTGAACCTCGCCCCCTGCCACGCTGAAAATTCGAACGATTCTGAAACCGGCCGTTGTTTGAACGATAGCCTCTACTTCCACTCCCCTGAAAGCCTCGTCTGTTGTTGGAACCACGATTGTGATTAAAATTACCCCTTTGATAATTTTGGCCTACAGTTCGAAAATTTTCGTGATCGTGTGACTGTATAACTTCCTCGACATTTAACGCTAGGTTGCTAACCTGCTTAGCCAAAGCTTCTACAATGGACGGTTCTGAAGTTGGGAGAGATGTTTGTTGTCTTTTGACAAGGTCCAATTCAGCTTGCAAGGCCTGCAGCTGATTAGTCATGTCTTGATTAGCCCGAGGTGCTGATTCCGGAGCAACCGCCGTAGTGCTAACTACGGGGTTCTGGTGAGGAATGCGCAACTCAGCAGGAGACGGGAAAAGAGTTTCCTTTTGAGCCGAATGCAAGAGCTCTTGCACCGTTCTACGGCGCATAAGGAACTTTGCTTTTTCATATTCCTTGAGATCTTTCAAAAGCTCCGGAACTGAATTATATTGTTTTTTGTATATCTCCCTGATAAATTCCGGTTGAAGACCTGCGTTTATGTATTTAAGCTGCTTATTCACAGCCATGTTAGGGTCCATCTTAAACAAGAGGGTCTGCTTGTCCCTAACATAAGATGATACCGGTTCATCGTCCCTGTGGAACCGATATCTGATCTGATCCTCGATCTGCAGCTGATCAAGAGAGCCTGTGAATTCGTCAATAAGTTTTTTCTTGACGTCCTCATTGCTGACTAAATTGACGCCTGGTTGCTGGCTAATTGCATTAAACCAGCGGAGGGCTGGCCCACATAACAACGCAGGGAAAATTTGCCGTTATTTCGTTTCCTCCCAATTGTTCAGAATCGCCGCACTTTCGAAACGATCTACTAATTTAGTAACATCCTCCCTCGAGGCACCCTGAAACTGAATGCTCTCGAACAGGAAGGGATGAACAAAAGGTAGTTGAGCCATGGTCCACAAGAACTGTGGGACGATTATCAATTTGAAAGTGAGCCTGCGCGCGTGCGCGACTTCTAGTTAATGGAGGACTTCTGATTGGGGTGGAAGAGGCACAAGGTAGGCCCTCCACATCAAAAGACGGACCAACAGCATTATTGGCGAGAATGATGAGCCTATCCAATGTGGTATCAAGCTCGTCCTCCAACTCAATAAATGACATAAGGCATTACTAACAATGGTGACGTACCTTATTTAAAAAAAATAACCCCCCATTAGAAAAAAAAAATTCCGCGAAGAAAGAAGTCTAACATGATATTAATGAATTTCAATTTTCATTTATTTCAGAGTGAAATAAATGAAAAAAAATTCCGCAGCCTACCCTTTCAATTTTCATGTCTGTTTAGGAAAACAAGGCATGACGCTTTTCATTTCCAAAAGAACCACGTTGCTCTAATTTTTCATCACATTTCCGTAAAAATGGATGAAAAGCCCACGCATCTCAAACCACGTAGCGTTCCAACCTGAACGCGGGGATCTTAAATAGGGATGCAACTTGCCCCTCCCGATTAGTACTTGTTGATGGTAGAGACAGCCCTGAACGGGCAGGTACAAATATCTAACTATTCATTAAAATAGACTCATGATTTGTTTCTAGACTGAAGTGAGCAATGCGAATGGCTTAATGGGTGTAGACTAGCTTACCCTGTTCGGTTTAGAAATAAGACCAGTAGCTCCTGCTTCTCCGATGATTCCAGATTAAAAGACCTCGTGTCGCTCTCATGCGCACCTATTTAAACCATCGCTTGGCCTCTCGTCACCTCTTGCCAAAGGCCAGTGTTCTTACCATTTCCTGTGAAAGGCTTACCCAACACATTTCTGAACAAGAGCTGACAAGGTCTGCCAGGGTCAATATTTCTTAATCGAACAGGGTATGGTACGATATGTTAAGTCCGTGAAGTTACGTCTCTTCTGTATGAGGTGAAAGTATGTCAGAGCTGTGTCAGTTAAGAATAAATTCAACATTTCTTTCCGTTTTGCTTCCGACCACCCTGGCGCGTGAGCGACATTCTCTATTTTCATGAAAACGGGCTCGACTTCCTTGGGGTTGTTTCCGCTGAATGGCGTCGGATATAGCGCAGTTGGGATGGGAGTGGCCATGTCAGAGGTGGAAATTTCTACAGCAACGTTATTGGGGCTATTAGTAGTGTTAGAGTTAGTTGGCATGTTAGTTGGGGTGCTTGCGAAGGGTTGGTGTTAGATTCTGCTGGGTGTTCCTAATCCTAGTAACAATTGGGGGTAGTTTCTATTAGCAGATCTTAACCGTGTTAGTGGTGGGGAGGGGGCCGGTGATAGGGGTTGCGAATGTACTGGGCCCGACGTAATTGCAGAAGCTAACTCTATGATTTGGTTGAGGGAGGCATCTAGGTGTTCGTGCAATGCTATCTGTGACGTATTCATAGATTAGAGTTCGTCGTGCTGACCAAAGAGCAAATGAAAGTAGGGGTATGCAGTTAGTTGATTCATTGATATGACGTTTTTAAAATAAATACAAGCAATTGTTCTCATTCCCGCGTGAATGATGCATAAGCACGTACAGAATAAATATTATACAAAAAACTAAATTTTGTGGGGGGGGTGGCACAAAAAAAAATGTGGGTTGTATTCCATATGGTAATATACAAGATTGTCACTGGGCCTGACGCATCTTAAGCATACTGTGGGAGTATTAAATTGTGACTACTGAAAAAGTTAATTGGTAAGATGCTTCCAAAGTAGGAGAGGGTGGGGGTTATTCAATTTGAAGCAATTTGTACAGAAGGGTACTCAATTGCAAAGAGAGCCTGTAGCACCTCCACCATGTTGTAATCCCTCTTTTACCAGGGATCTGAGGTCACAGGGATGCCACAATGACACATTTAGGTAGAGCTTAAATATACTTGTTGTTGAACCTGCTTTCTCGACTGAGAGAAAGGAGATATGGGTGATTGAATTTAGGTTATTCACGCTTGTTCATACCTGGTAGACGAATGATGTATCTTGTCCAAATGTTTCTTGCTGACCGTATTGTGACTGGTGCCAAGGTTCGATACCGTGACCCTCGGCTCACTCTTCCGAGCAATCCCGCACGAATGGCTGCAAGGCTCATGCTTCGTACGCCGTAGTTGTAGTTCAGTTCGTTGTAAAGTGAATGAGTAAAATGAGAGAAATGAGAGTAAGCTCTGGGGCGAGCTTGCTTTTATAATCTTTTGCCTCGAAAGATTATTACACCTTTCGAACAAGCTGGATCACGTTAGATCCACGTATTTACCTCTCACAAGTGTCCCCTTCCGATTTCCATGAAACTTGGCAGGTGTATAAAGGGGCCCAAAGGAAGAAATACCTGTTTTTTTGAATCGGCTAAAAAACTGTTTTAGGGGTCAAACCCCCTCAAATGTCAAAATGAGGACAAATTGAAGTGGGCATTTGACCCCTGTGTCCCCCTCCGATTTCTATGATACTTCATAGGTGTATAGAGGGGCGCAAAGGAAGAAATGCATGTTTTATTTGGGATAAAAAATGGTTTTAGGAGGCAAAACCCCTCGGGAATGTCAAGATGAGGACAAATTGACGTGGGGATCTGACCCCTGTGTCTCCTCCGATTTCCATGAAATTTGGCAAGTGTATAGAGGGGCCCTATGCCCTCTGTTTCTTCTTATGCCATATTTACGTGGTTTCGGGGTCAGATCCCCACTGCAATTTGTCATCATCTTGACATTTGAAGGGGAGGATTTTCCCCCTTTGGGCCCCTCTATACACCTGCCAAGTTTCATGGAAATCGGAGGAGGACACTTAGATAACCTCCCTTGGCAGTCAAAGCTCTGAGGAAATAACGATGCGTGCACATTCTTGAGATTGCTCGGCGGTCGGACAATTCCAGTTAATGAACAAGGATAAAATAATCTCTTGACGAGGTTTTCTCGTACTTTCAATCGCCATATCTCTACAATATATATATATATATATATATATATATATATATATATATATATAAATTCCAGATACAAAACAATGTAACGACTTTACTATGCAATTACAAATAAATCACCATGCTCTTCATTAACAAAAAGAGAAAAAAAAGAGAACACCTCGTAAGGAGAATCGAACCTGGAATCACTAGCAGCCCAATTGAGAACTCTAACCACTACACCACGCCCTTCACTTCCGTTGTAATAACAATTTTTTAGTATTCTGTCTATCCTATGTTGTAACTGTCGCATTGCGTATACAAATCGTACGTGTAGTTTAACTGTTAATTTAGTTAATTTATCCATGGGACGTCAATGGGATATCCCGTCCTGGATATCCAGAGAAATCTCCCATCCTGGATATCTTTAGGACGTTCCGTTCTGGATATTCATGGGATATGTAGTATTACGTCCACATGTTATCACAAATTTGACATAAATGTTTTGATATCCGTGTAAAGATTCAGTCATAGTATCTAGTCTCAATTATGTTACGACTCAAACTCTGTTATGCAATAATAAATCGTAAATTAAAAACATCTCCCACAGGAATTGCGTTGCCCGTAGGCCCATTGTCTTTTTAGCGAGTCAAGCAGGTGAAAGATGCCACGAAGCTTTCTTTGTGTCTCGTCTCGAACACAACGGCAGTTTGCATGAGGACGTTGCCTTGCGTGGTAGTGAAGAATATGCGCTGCTTACTATGCTTATGCGTGTAAATACTAAGTACTTTTCGGATGTATAGATACGTGTGTGTGTGAATTTGTGTGCGTAAGTGCGTGTGTGTATGTGAGTGAGTGAGAGAAAGAGTGGAGTGCTTGTTATAAGCATATGTGTACTCGAGGTCTTCGATTTGTGTAAATCTAGTCCAGGAATGTTATTTTGGTATCCAAAGTATGTGCGAAAAATGTCAACATAATGCCCAGATTAGGTACAGTCTTAGTCCAGAATATATCCTTATCCACAATGAAATAAAATCATCCAGAAAATCACGTGAACTCATGTCCAAAAGTCATCCATGTAATGACCAAAACAAATCCAAAAATGATCGACAGGCTGTCCAAAACATTTGCAAAAATGATCCATAGAATGTCCGAAACATATCCAGAATGTCCAAAACACATCCAAAAATGATCCACAGAATGTCTAAAACACGTCCTTCCTGGATATCCAATGGACGTCCCCTGGACGGACATTTGGATATCCAGGAGACGTCCTTTGGATGTCTACTGGAAATTCCGGGACATCCTATGGATATCCAGAATTATGTCATGGATATCCAAAGGACGTCCATTAGACGTCTCCTGGATATGTGTGTGCTCTGTGGGGACGTCCTCCCTCCCCTCCCCTACCCTTTGGGCGCGCCCACAGTCGCCTGGCCCTTAAGCCGCAACTTGCTGAGGGTGTACTACGTAGAAGTTGGGTTGGCATTTGAATACTTTCATAGAAGGTCACCTCGTTCACCCCACTAAAGGAACAATTACTATCATATAATCATCCGAATCATTGTAGCCATGTAAACAGATGGGCTGACCCAGAAAGAACAACTTTATTTAAAATATATACCTTTTTTTAAAATTTATATATCATGAAGTTATTTTTTGTTTTATGTAGATTTTCTGCCTATGGGGTTAATCACGTTGATGAGGATGAATGATGAAATAGATTAGTAATGGTTGACGGAGTCGAAATTAGAACCTCTGATGGTGTAAAGCCATACACTTACCACTCTGCCACGGAAGTTAGCAATGTCCTAGAGATATTTTAGAACCCTGGCAAATTATTCTAATGGGCTACATATCTCAGCATATTTGTCAGTTATAATATATGTTCTAAATTTCTAAGCGTACAACATTGTTTTATTTTACTGTAATGTCGAAAAAATATTTTCTCGTTATCACCAAAATTACAATACTAACAGCAATAATGAATTCCAACACCTCCTGCCTTGTATTTATTTGATAAGAATATTTATATGAGTTCATTTAAATTCCTACAATTAGCAATACAATTTTTTTTTCTCATGACTTCTCGATGTTGATCCAGCCTTGTCAAGGTCAATAGACCACATTGCATAAGTCTTTTTACCTTTCCTATTTAATTAGCATACATATACCTATCACACTTTCTGAATATCATTGGGGGACGTATATATCCTATTCTAGCTCTTTTTGAAGCTTTTATGCACGTACATTTTGTCAGGTATATTCCAAAATAATCATAAAAATTGCATTTCTTGTTGCAACAAATCTTGCTTGTGGCAATGTGGCGATGATAAAAGTGACATTTTCCAAACTGCTCAATATATTAATATGAGTCTATAGGTAAACTGTTGTTCGTAGAAGTAAAAGGCTCAGAGTACTATCTTTATAGAGTAATGGATTACCACTGTTGATTGGCATCTATTCATTTCGTCCTGAGGCATTCATTGTTTACAAAATACTATAATGACAGCAGGGTGGTATTTGTAGGGGGGATGGGGGATTTCCTCTCCTCTGGCTACTTGTGCCCCCCCTCTGCTTGATAAGTTTTATCCATGGGGGAAATTTATATGGTATAAAGTCATTATCTCATGCTCTCCCTAGACAGTCAGTAGAATTTCCCCCCACTGGAAATTTCTTAAATACCACACTGAATGACGCCACACAACCCGTTATGCACATCATCTTTCAAAACTGCTCAAAATATTGTACAAACATGTTTCAAATTTAGGTCAATGTAGAAATAGGAAAATTACTGTCTTGATTATGTCAATAACCATTCCAGATAAAATTTGTTAAACGAAAGGGGTCTGGGTTATGCTTAACTAGTTGCCATAAAGCACCTGCGCTGGGTGTATACCCTACACCTGTCAGCTGTGGAATTCACAGCATGGGTACCATCTTCGAACTCACATATGGATAATAGTGGTCTTCCATTGAAATACACCTCTGCGGTTGGTCAAAAGCGAAAGAAGCCACAGAAGCATGGGATACGGGACCAAGGTGAATTCTAGCTACTGTCAGTTCGGGCCTCTCGCGACATGGATTATATCGATGCTACTCTCCTTGCAACAGGAGCAATCAATCAACAAGAGAATCATAAATTTACCACCGACTACATCGACCTGGACGATGTGCTTTCTGTCCTCGAACCAGGGACCGAAAAGGTGTAGCAACTGCTGTTCTTGCTCTAAAAGCCTATGTACATAACGTAGGAATAATGTCTGTGCATACTGCAAGCCGTAAGATAGTGATTACTCACCGTAGAAAATGTCCAACATCAAAACCAAGAAAAGGAACACATTTTTAATAAGAATGCTACGTAAATCATATTGTGTGGTATTACAGTTAATTACATTCTTATCTGAACTTAACGTGCACAAATATAAGTGATTTGTTTATTTTAAGTTATATATTGCGAAGATATAAGAATACGACACTAAATATTCACCTAGACAAATGCTTAATATTAAAACTAACAAAAAAAACACTGTTAATAACATTGTTCTGTAAACAATATTACTTGACATTTTGATCAATTTTTTTCTATTTCGAACTTAATATACTCAAATGTAAGTATTTTCCTTATTTCAAGTAGAATAAATGTTATTCAATTCCTAAATAATTTGTTCAAATGTAGGGTCATAGGTAACCCCACGCTGTGATTCTAGTTCCACGAAATGCACGTTGTGGTACTAGTGTTAATAGGGTTACAATTAAGTCATGAAATATTTCACTTAACAGCATATTAATACAAAAAAATGCTTTATGCCCTATATAAAAAACCCAGACCTCGTTCTGGGCTCATTTCGAATGTGATGCAATGCAATATTAGAGGTTTCGCATGTGAAAGGAGCAAACAAACGTGCATGTATTCATTTTAATGCAAAGTGCGATTTGAATGGGGATAGGAGGGATTTTTCCTGTTTCTTGGAACCACCAAGCCTCTAATTATGAATGACACATCTCAACCAGGGATCATTATTTACATCCCACTGGATATGTAAATTTACTTACTTACTTCATCTATCCTCTTCTACCGTCAGTGCATTCTGAAATATATCATACATATATTGTGTTCCAGTTCAGTTCAGTTCAGTTAAGTTTACAGCACCATAGCTATATACACAAATTTCGTTTCACAATGAATGGTGGCTGTGTACATTGGCGCCAATATATATGGACCCGTGGGGCACGAGCCCAGCCTATATTTTGTCATATTATTATTATTGTTAATAATATTAACATTATATTTGTTATCGTGATTGGTGGTGGAGTGTTTATTGAAATCAGTAAATAACATATTTTATTAAAAAGTTGGAATGCATCCTTGGCGAACATTATTATCATAATACAATACATAGTACATTGAGCTTATAGAGTGTAATGTTCACCCAAGCGTAATATGCATTCGTTCATGATTAGATGAGAGAGATCTTAAAGATGTACTAAGTGCAAAACATTTTGGAGCATTGCATAATAATAATACACACTGTTCAGATAAAATATAATGTGCAGTTCAATAATTTTTTATTTCCACATTTAACATTGCAAGTTCCTCGAACAACGGAAGAATGGTTGCGTGAAGCGCAAGGATTTGAGGACAGGTGGAACTTTTGGAATTGTATTGGAGCCCTAGATGGCAAGCATGTGCTATTGGCACTGGTAAATGCAGATTATCAGTTTCTGTACATTGATGTCGGAACCAATGGCAGAGTGTCGGATGGTGGTGTATTTGGGAAGAATATTCTGAACCAATCCCTGAGAAGTGGTACCTTGAATTTCCCTCTCGCAGACCAACTGCCTGGTGGTGACACAGCTGTGCCATTTGTTATGGTTGCTGACGATGCGTTTCCACTACGCAACGACTTGATGAAGCCGTACAGTTGGGACAGGTTATCAGTGCAACAACAAGTGTTTAACTACCGGTTAAGTAGAGCCCGTAGAATAAGTGAAAACGCTTTTGGTATATTGACTGGCGTTTTTCGCGTATATGAAAGTCCGATGGCAATGGCAGTTGAAAATATTGACGCTGTGGTTTTGGCAACCTGTGCTCTGCATAACTTCCTCAGACGCAGTAGAAGTCACAATGTCTACATGCCACCCGGCAGTGTCGATACAGAAGATTTGGAACACAGAGTTGTTGAAGGAAGTTGAAGGACTGGTCTCAGGCCTCTGGGAGCAGCAGTCATAAACCAACAAGGGAGCAGAAACTACTCCAGGGATGCTAAACAAACACGGGTGTAGTTTACAATTTATTTCAATTCCCAAGAAGAGGCATTGGAATGGCACATGGATCACACATGGATGAAAGAATGAAATGATACTTACAATTGGACTGCTTTTTGATTGTCTGTGAATAGTGTATGGTCCAATAAGGCTATATGCGTAGCCCATTTTTGCAACCACTTGCAATTATATCTTCCGTCGCCATCCATTCCACTTCTTACATCTCGTTCGTTCCTCCTCTCTCTGACATATTGGTTTTTTAAATACCTTCATTTGCAGGTGATCTCTTCCACTAGAGAAAGGACACATCATGAAAACATTACAAATATCGTACCCACCCCTACTTAAAACACACCCATGCGTGCACGGTTTCCGAGAATTAAGGAATAATGGTGTTTGCTGAGGTTCTTGTGCAATATAAGTTACGAGCTTTATATGTTTTCTTCTTGGAAGGCAGGTTGCCAGAATTCGTTTGTAAGGTGAGTTTTAGTCTAAGGAAACGGATATTAGTAGTATAATAGATATGTTTGTGAACATTTATTTTGTATTTATTCATTTTACCCCGATTTCAGCTAATTTTCCAAGGGGAAAATATCCAAAAAATCTAAATTTTACCATTTTTATACCATAAAAAATAATTATGTTTTTTTTATCAAAGCTCAATCTATAGGGGAAAATTCACTTTTTGAGTCTAAATCAGTATATTTTAAGCATATATTTACAATTATTATATTTTTAAAAAGAAATACATGCGTAGATACTGTTTTGAGTTATTAGCAGTGCACTGCAGTACTGTGTAGTGCGGTGTATATAAATATTTCTTAAATGTGTGTATTCTGTTTAATTTTTACGTCTGAAATGTAGATTCTGTTTTAAGTTATTAGCAGTAGACTGCTGTGTAGTGCATATAAAATTATTTCTCAAATGTGTGTATTCTGATTAATTTTTATGTCTGAAATGTGTAGATACTGTTTTTAAGTTATTAGTAGTGCAGTGTATATAATTATTTCTCAAATGTGTATACTCTGATTAATTCTTACGTCTGAAAATGTAGATGTGTATTTTTAGAAGGAAAAAGCTATTAGGTATAAAAATATATTTGTACCTTGGTATGTAGAATACTAATAACATATAAATTTATAATTAATTTTTATTAAGTATAAATTGTTCTAACATATTGTTTTTTAAAAAAATTGAATGTATAAAACCTAAGATATTTTTTTAAAAAATTAAATATATAAAACCTAAGAAATTTTATTTTTAAAATTTTTAATTATAAAACCTATTTTTTTTAAAAAAATATATGAATATATATATACAAATTATATAAAAGAATAACAAAAAATGAATAACAAAAATATTAAATTCAACCACAAACAAGAAATTTTGTATACAAACAAAACAAATATACCACATCAGACATAAATGATGAAGGCTCAGATATTCCAAATTTTCTAACTAAACTGAAATAAAAAATTATAGAAGCAAGTCAAAATAAACTTGAAATGAGTTCTATCAAATATATTTTAATCTATGTTGTACGTATATAAATTCTCATAGTGAAAAACAACAATATTTTCATCATACCTGTGTGAAAACTTTACATCGTAATGATGTTAATTGTTTGTTTGATATTTATAATGAAATATGTGAAGAACTTAAGTTAAAACAACAAGAGTTCCAAGGAAGAGTTTCGGGTTGGTCACTTTGTGATTCAAACCATAAACTTGAATTAAAAATTCAAGATATTACCCTCTTAGGGGGTCTAGTTATATTGATTTACCCAAGCACATCGAAAACAAGAATGCTGTAATATATATTAAAAATTATAAAGAGAATAAATGTTTTTATGGTGTCTCTTAGCAAATTTTCATCCAGTAACTGTTAATCAATATCGTATTTTTAATTATAATTATTCTGAATACATAACAGAGTTTAAAAAACCTATGTCAGGCATAAAATTTCCAGTACATATCTGGAAAGATATCGATCAATTTGAAAAACAATTTAAATAATGCTACAATCAAACAATAGCTGTGTACGTTTTTGGTATTAAAAAATATATATAATGTATGTACTGCGTCACCATCCACCAGCAGATAGTGCACATATTATAAGATTATTATATGTTAC
Source organism: Lepisma saccharinum (assembly GCF_977018435.1). Lineage (NCBI taxonomy): Eukaryota > Metazoa > Arthropoda > Insecta > Zygentoma > Lepismatidae > Lepisma > Lepisma saccharinum. The sequence continues at coordinate 106,942,537 of NC_139230.1, forward strand.
AGAGAGAAACAAGAAACACCATTGTCTCATACAGGATCTAGGACGATTGATACATAGTCAATTAACACCAGATCATCATAAAATAGCAACATGTGATCCATGCTTGTCCAAATTTGATGGAAGATATGAGAAAAGACGTGAAGAGAATTTAAAGGAACATATTAAATATTGTTTTCTTTACCCTTCTGTGACCTATGATACTTCATGCAAAAGTGGAAAATTTAGTAATTATAAATCATTAGTACAACATCTATTTGTAATCTATGCAGATTTCGAAACAATACAAGAACCAATAGCAACATGTATCCCAGATTCGAATGTATCAAGTACAACACATACAGCTAAACATAAAGCATGTGGTGTTGCACTAAAACTGATAAACACATACGAAAAAAAGAATTCAGAACTATATTTTTATAAAGGTGAAGGTGCAGCCGAAACATTTATTCAAAAACTTCGAGAGTGGGTAAAGGAATATGGTCCAAACTTACATAAAGAAATACCGATGAAGGATCTTACACCAGAACAACAACAGCAACATGATAATACTTTAAGTTGCAGATACTGTAATAGATATATTAATTCTGATTATCTACATAAAAGTTCGACACCACAATCATTTTAATGGAGAATATATCCATACAATTTGTAATTCATGTAACTTGCAAATACAGAAACCTAACTTCATTCCAGTATTGATTCACAATTTGCGAAATTTTGATACACATTTATTTATCAAAAATTTGGCATATGATACTGAGAATATTAATATTTTACCACACAGTATAGATAAATATATTGCAATAGAGAAAACTATCAAATTAGAAAAAGCAAAAAAGTTGTGCTTAGATTCCTGGATTCATATCAATTTTTATCTAGCAGTTTGGCTACTCTGGTGAGTCAATTAACCAACGATGAATTTGTTCACAAAAAACAACATTTTGGTGAGGATAAGATAGAATTGCTGAGAAGTAAAGGGGTCTTCCCATATGATCACATAGATGATTCTAAAAAATTCAATGAGACACAGTTACCATCGAGAGATAAATTTTATAACAAACTTCAGGATGAAGAATGTAGTGAGGCAGATTATCAACATGCACAGAGAGTCTCGAAAATGCTAGGTTGCAAAACAATGGGGGATTATCATGACAACTACTTGATTTTTGATACTCTCCAGTTAGCTGATGTGTTCGAAATTTTTCGAGAACGTTGTTTTAAATTATATGAATTAGATCCTGTATTTATGTACACAACACCCGGTTTATCCTGGCAGGCCATGCTTTTAAATACAAAAGTTGAAATTGGTCTTATTAAAGATGTCACCCAGATTATGTGTGTTGAATCTGCTTTACGTGGTGGTATAGTCCAGTGTCCTTTAAGACATGTTATAGCTAACAATAAATATTTACAGAACTATGATCCTTGTCAACCATCTAAATACATATCTTACATCGATATGTACAATTTATATGGTCGTGCGATGACTCAATCACTGTCAATCGGTAATTACAAATGGATGAGTGAAGAAGAACTTAAAAACAGGGATTTCTTAAAATGGCCTAAATATCACCCAAAAGGTTGTTTCTTGAAAGTTGATATGGAATGTCCATTACATCTTCATGACAAACATCACGGATTAGCTATGGCACCAGTTTCTCAGAAGGTCCCAGGTACAGAGGAAAGAAAACTGGTGTTGTCATTTGAAAACAAAAAAAAATATGTTCTTCACTATCGATTGTTGCAATATTACTTGGAGCAAGGTATGAAATTTACAAAAGTCCATCAGGGGTTAAAATTTGACCAAGAAAAATGGTTAGCTCAATATATTGAGAAAAATACAAAGAATCGAATACAAACAATTTCTAAAGTTGAAAAAATTCTTTATAAATTAATGAGTAATGCAATATATGGAAAATGTACAGAGGACAAAATAAATCGAGTAAGGTGTAATTTGGTGTGCGATCGAAAAAAATTTCAGAAACTTATTGCCGATCACACATACAAAGGTTTTACAAGAATTACTAATGATCTGACTCTTATTGAAAGATCTAATAACTGTGTAATCTGTGATGCATTAATAGCTGTGGGTGTTACAGTCCTAGAATTAGCTAAATTAGAAATGTATAAATTTCATGACATTATGAATGCTGGATACAAAGTTAAAATTGAAATAGCATACATGGATACTGATAGTTTTATATATGTAATAGAAACACCTGATTTATACAGTGATTTGCTTTCTATGAAAGAATATTTTGATTTTAGTAATTATTCAAAAAATAATCCATTATATAGTCTTGAAAACCACATGATCCCTGGGAAAATGAAAGATGAGGCAGCAGGGTCTATAATAACAGAATTTGCTGGTCTAAGGCCAAAAATGTATTGCCTAAATATTGATGGCAAAGAAGAAATTAAAAGAGCTAAGGGTGTAAGTCGACCATGTACAAGAGAACTTAAAATGGAAAATTTTAAAGAATGTTTATTTGAAAAGATAACAAAAAATACATCTTCATATCATCTGACTAGCAAATTGGATGGTGTCTATACAACAGAAAAAAATAAAGTAGCTCTTGATGGCAATGATAATAAATTGCAAATATTAGATTGCAATGTCCATACTAGAGAATATGGACATTATAACACAAGTAAACATTGTGATAAATATAAGTGAAGCTTGAAGAAGAGAACTTACAATGACAGATTTTAAAGAATGTTTATTTAACTAGCAAATTACCTAGCATCTATACTACAAAAAGTAAAGTAGCTATTGATAGCAATGATAATAAATTGCAAATATTAAATTGCAATGTCCATACTAGAGAATATGGGCATTTTAACACAAGTAAACATTGTAATAAATGTAAAAAATAATACCTTATTATTAAATATTTAATATTCAAAATAGTATTAAAAAAATATTCTATTATATATTAATATATATATATATAAGTATTAAATAATATAAAAATTAAAATTGTTGTATTTTTATTATATTATATTAAATAGTAATAAATAGCAAATAGTATTAAAATTATTCTATTCTATTCTATTCTATTCTATTAAAATTGTTCTACCACTCTTTCATTGTTTACGTCATATACGTATGATTTCTCTACAATTAAAATTGCATTGCATATGGTGTTTTTAGGTAAAGTTTCATGAAACTCTCATATTAATTTAATACTTGTTCGATCATTTATAACTACCAATTTTCTCTTTGTTGCATCTATTAAAAAACATTGGTCTGTCAATTATAAACTCGTCTGGATTGTAATACATATCAATATTTCCTTCAGTTACCCTCTTAAATGCACTAAATGTTTCATATAACTTCAAATAACCTTGATCTGCAATGTTTTAATTGTAATTTTCACGTGGGAATACCTCATTTCTACAATTCTTCAGATATACATTTTTAATTTTATAATTATCAAACTGGCTGCTATATTTTTCCTGATTGTCATCTCTCCCTGTCTGAAACAATACAGCTACAAACTCTGGCATATCATATTGTAGATATTGAAACTGATTAGTAACATCGAATTCAAAGAATTTACCCTCCACTGGCCTCTGTATGCATTGATATGTATAAAATTGTATCGGAATTTGAGGATTTTTCAAAATGTTGGCTTTGTATTTGAGAGCAAAATTCGATTCATATTCAACTATAGGCATGCGTAACTACATCGACTGAATCACACATTTTGCAGCTTCGGGTAAACTAGCATCATTGGCTGTTCCATCTGGATTCAAAGTTTTGTATCTCATTATTGAATTATGATCATTGGGTGCTTTGCGATATATGATACTCAAACCACCTTTCCACATAATTTCTTTATAATCAGAAAAAAAGAGCCAAATAGCAATCTCATGGTAAACAGTACTGTGTGACTTTTTGCTTGAATTCTTGTTCCAGCTTCGTACCCACCAACTTTATAATATACACTCTCTGATTTGGATAATTGTAATGTCCCCACTGTAGTGGATGTAATTCCAGGATAATCAATTCTGTCAATGACTGTACCATGCTTTCTGATTTCAATTTCTGAGAATAAGAATGGAACAAAATTATCTATAAGTTTTACATTAGCAGTAGGGGGATATTCTTCACCATTTCTTTTCTTGACAATATCAAATTTTATATACAGATCCGATCTATGTGGATGAATAAAACCGTCCCCTATTGTAATGTCAAATTGAATATATTTATTCGGTTCATTGAGGTTAGCAAATGTCCTCCTGTTTGGAGGGAATGACTGCAACTCATTACTCTCGATATTTTCCATTGGTATTTATTTATTTATTTTAAATATTAAGTTCTATTATTGCAGTGCTATTAGCACCGGCAAAATCGATGATCTCATTTTTCTCATTTGTAATTGTTATCTCTATGTAATTAACTTTATCGAGTGAAGCAGAGAAATAGACAGGTGGGATTGGGAAATAGATGATAGGTTTCATAAATTCTGAATTTGGCTTAAATGTAGGAATGATACCAGTCACCTTGTGGTTACCAACTGAATTTTCTTCAGCTTTGATAATAATTCCTTTGGCAATGATGCAGTGAATATTCAATGTTTCTATAGCTAAGAATTTTGGTATACATGTACCTATGTGCCTAATACCTGCTTCTAATTTGTTATTGTTGGGGAGACCTAGAAGTTCGCCCATGGTAGATAGGTTTACTGTTTCTTTGGTAGATACGATCTCCACTCTGTGTGTTAGAGAGTTTTGAGATAGCAATACAGGCTTAGGAATTTCAGATTGTAAAGTAGATAAATTATATTGTCCAGGAGGAATAATAATTGTTTCGTTACCTACAAATATAGTATTGTTGTAGGTAGTTACATTCGGAATCAGATACATGCTGTAGAATACTCTCAGAGCTATGGATTTTGGATAGATAATATCATCGTGAAGATGTAGTTTCAAGACCGAAGTCTCGCTGGAGAGATGATATATTCCCATATTTAATATTCCACACTGCTTTTTGAACATCTTGTAATTTGATGTTATGTATTTTATTTAATATTCTGAGCATCGTAATGCAAATATGACCACACATAATTTGATCGAAATCTTGAATACGTTCGTCGTTGTAATAAATCTTAACATGTTTTAAATAATGAATTAATTCTGTAGGCGGTATCTCTCCGAAAGAATCGAAAAAAAAGCATTGTTGTTTTGTTTATAATAGCATATCCAGTGGGTACCAATATTTTCGGACATGTCCAAATTCACAACTCCACATTCTCTTAAGTGGGGACTATCTTTAGGGAGAGAATCAGACATCAAAACCCCCCATAAAATGTCGAATTTTAAATATTTTAACTAAAGATTCAATGTCTTGATTAGTGAGCGCTTCTTCTTTTTTAATTTTGTGAGTGCTCTGGATTTCACACCACTTCCTATTTTTTTCTCCATGACAAGATTATGACGCTTCTGCTCTTCTAGTTCTGCCGTATTCTTTTTTGAATCAATTACAGTTTTGGCAATAGCCGCACTGCCCTCAGCTAAGCTCCCCACTGCCCCTAAAGCTGCCAGGATGGCTGAAATTCTGAATATGAATACGAATATGAACTATGTGTTTTTTCTTGTATTTTGCAAACACTTTAATTGTGACGTAATAAGTAATAATTTCATTCTATTTCCTTTGGCTATACATTGCCTCTTCTTTTCCTGTTGTTTTTTTTAGTTAAAATTAGATTAATTTTAATTTTTGAAATCATTATATGGAATTTGATATAGAAATCCTTTAGGTTTCATGTTGTTTTTATTATTATTTTATTATTATTATTTTTTCAGGGTATTTATATTTATATATATATATTACAGACCCCATCCCAATTTTTGTTTTGTATTCATAGCAATGGTTGTACCCAATGCTGTTATTCGTTCACCCAAAGAAGCATCTCTGCTGGTTAATCTTCCAAATGCAGTCTCTTCCAATTTTTGATCAGCCACATGACGAGCATCTAGATCTGCATGTGTGTTGTATGCAATGTTCTTTACAAGCTGTATCGAGAGGATTGATCCCCCCTGTTCCAACTTTTTAATCGTTTCTCAAGATTTGTCCCAGGACCACAGTATTGGTACCCAGGTACATGTAACTCGAATGGGAGCTTATTAATAATATCATTTTCCAAACCTCGACCCTCTGATATATTCCAGAATTTAGGGGGTAGAGTATTGATAATTTTAAATAAGTATCCTATACCTTTGGGATCATTTACAATAAAATGAGCTAGTTTATTGCTAATCATATCTACTATACTCATTTTCTCGTTGTAAAAGTTGTTGTTTCACGCATTTTCTTCTCCTTCTATAACCAGATGTTTTTGCTCACATCATCTACCCACACAAATTCTTTAGGTAAAGTATTATTGTATTGTTTCATACGATTACCAGTTTTGAGTTGGTTCCAGATAGGTTTTATAAGATTCTTGTATTTGTCCCCACTGCTCGATTTAACTCTATTCTGACTGGAATCGTTATTTTGATATAAGGCATCAGATAGTATCAAAATATCTGAGTAACTCTGATAATCTTCTTCTGTAAAATTCTTTGGTTGTTTCTTGGTGATGAGCTCTCATAATCCAGGAGTACCAGGATACCTGGACCAGCTATTTTTCCAACCTAAATTAATTTTTATGTTGTCCCCTTTGAATGTTACTCTAGATTTCCCAATTTTCCAAACTACTTCTTCGTTTGACTCCATGGTTGGATACAATCCAAACACTTCATCTTTTTCAAAGTTTCCAGTACTCAAGTAATCTCTTGCCAAGGGACCCAACTCGATTTTCTCAGGTTCACTTAAAGTTTAGTAGGTGGCTGTTGGAGGGTCGGAGGTGTGTGAATGCTGGATAATGGGGTAGGTGGAAAATCTGCATTTCTTTTACCAGTAAGACATACCAATTCATTTATGAGATTTTTATTTTTCTGTGACACCCTTAATCTCTTTACCAAGACCATTGATTGCAACGATAATTAGTTGGTCTTGACGTTTGTGTTGTTCATAGAAGCTCCTATTTTCAATCTTCCAACCTTTGAAACGTTTGGACAGGTAATCACGTAATTTTAAATTATCTTCAATTTTATGTTCTGACATATTTATTTTTTGATTAGATGTAATTTTATATCGTTTCAGCGTTCAAAAAGTCGTTGATTTTATTTCTAAATTTTCCATTGTTAGGTTTTCTAGTCATGTCGATTTTAATAAATCCAAAATTATCATTGTTCCAAAAAGATGAACAGAATTTTAAAAATTGGTTATAATTTAAGTCACCCTACACGTAATTATCGTATACATGTTTAAGATTAGTATGATCTTGACGAAACAAACAAATTAGGTTTGTATTATCTCGTAGTAACTGTTTAGGAATTTTGGAATAAGTTTGAGCAAAATAAAAGCAGTCTATTTCTTTGTGACGACCCTGTTTAAAGAAATTTCGGATTTCCTTTTGATTTTCGAGAATCACATCATCATAAACTACAACAGAACTTTTCAAACACTCATTGAGAGGTTTTACTTTTCATGCAAATGTGGCTATGTTAAGTGCCCCGTACAGCCTCATGAGTTGTTGATATTTCGGTTGTTCTAAACTTTTAGAGAATACATACAGGTGTCTATTCTAGGGGCGAGCAGGAAATTATCTACCAGGAGAGTGGTTTTTCCACAACCAGAAGAACCTACAATGAGGCACCTTATATTATCAGGTAACAACTCCCCATTTTTTTACTAGATTCCACTAAATCCTGTAAACGCTGTACCGCATTCCATGTTGGTGTCAAGGAATCACTTGGTTTGCTTCTATCCATCTTCTTTCTGGCAGTCCTAGCCATTTAACATACAATTTATTATTTTTCTTACGTAATATTTTCTCAATTAAATATGTATCTGGATATTTTGTTTTACTAAGTTCCTCTTCATACAATCTCCCCTTCAATATTTTTTTATAATTATCTTTTATGATATATGTATTTCTATTCCCTGGTAAAATTTGAACCACAGTGAATAACTCTGTACTCCAATTTTTGGTGAATCCCTTCTCAAATAAATGATTAAATTTACTGACTCTCAATTGTTCTTCTATTTTGTATTTTGGTTTCTTGGTAGTGTACCTATATTTTTGACAATAAACAGTAGAAATCAACCAAGACTCATCAGACTTGGTTACCTCAGTTTTTTCTTAGTTATTGTTTCTTCCAGTCTGAAACAGTACTACTACAAAATCTGGCATGTCATATTGTATACTGGAGAATGAGTTTGTAGCATCAAATTCATAATAGCTACCAGTGGCAGGCTTTTGCACACATTGATATGTATAAAATTGTAATGGCACCTGTGGATTTTTTAGTATATCTGCTTTGTATTTAAGAGCATAACTGGCTTCATATTCAACTACTGGGATTCTTAGTTCCATAGTCTGAATAAGACATTTGCCTTCATCAGGTACTGTATTAGGCAGAGCTGCCCCAGTAGAGTTTAATGTACTGTACCTCATTAAAGCATTATTATCATTGGCAGCTCTTCTAAATGTGATTCATAAACCACCCTTCCACATAATGTCTTTGTAATCTGAGAAGAATCCTGGCAACAGGCGCATAGGAAACAGTACTGTGTGGCTCTTAGATATTATTTTATCACCAGCCTCAAATCCACTTATTTTGTAGTAAGAAGCCTCGGCTTTGGATAATTTTAGTGTGGCCAAAGCTGTAGAGGTAATACCAGGGTAGTCTACTCTGTTTATAACAACACCATGTTTTCTGATCTCAATTTCAGAGAACAGATGTGGCACAAAATTGTCTACCAGTCTTATATTTGAGTTAGCCGGATAATCTGTACCATCGAGCTTTACAACATCAAATTTGATGTATAGGTCTGCTCTGTGAGGGTGTATAAAGCCATCCCCTACATCAAGGTCAACCTCAATCTCTGTGTTGGCTTGATTTAAATTTGCAAAAGTCCTCCGGTTTGGGGGGAATGATTGTAGCTCATAACTCTCAATATTTTCCATTTTATTTATTTATTTATTTTTTGTATGTATTTTTATTTAAATATTAATTTCTATGATAGCAGTTGTTGTGGCTCCAGCAAAATCAACTAATTCTTCTTTTTCATTAGTGACCATCAACTCAATATAGTCTATTCTATTATGGCACACAGGAAAATATAATGTTGGTGATGGAGTGTAGATGATTGGCTCCATAAATTCAGAGTTAGGTTTGAATGTTGCAATGATGCCAGTTTGTTTGTGAGTGCCTATTCTATCTGATTTGGTGATCATACCCTCGGCCACATTACAGTGAATATTCAGAGTCTCTATGGCTAAGAATTTAGGTATATTAATAGCAGTGTGTTTGATGGCTGGTTCAAGTTTTGTGTTGTTCTGGAATCCTAACAGCTCTCCTATAGTACCCAGATCTACTGTCTCTGTAGCAGACGCAATCTCTACTCTGTGAGTGACAGAATTTTGAGTTAACACTATACCTCTAGGTAACTGAGCATTTAGAGTAGACAGATTATACTGCCCTGGAGTGATGACAATGTTTTGGTCACCAACTGCAATCTTGTTGTTGTGGTGTGTAATATTAGGGATCAAGTACATGCCATAGAATGCTCTGAGAGCTATTGTTTTGGGATATTTTTGTAGGTGTTCTACATTTTTCAGGATTACAATTCTTTTGGTGCTTAGCCCAATTGGGGCTAGATATATTTTTATTGCATTGATTACAATATTTCTGATTTGGCATTTTTGTTGTTAATTTATTATATAAGATTTCTTGGGGGTTCAAATTAAAACTTTATACTTAATATAAAATATTAATTGTGTTTAATAATATGCTTTGTATATTTAATATGTTAATATTTTTTATTATTAGTTTATTATATAAGATTTCTTGGGATTTAAATTAAAATTATATATTTAATATAAAATGTCAATTGGGTTTAGCAATATGTTTTGTATAATTAGTGTATATATTTAGTGTGTGGGTATTTTTTATCCTAGGTTTATTATATACAATTTCTTTGGGTTCAAATCAAAATTCTGTACTTAATAAATGACAGGTTGTAAAAACTAATAGCCCACACGCACGAAGATAGAATAAGTATTGATCCACAGAAGCAGTGACCTACAGAGTCACTAACCAAGCACAATTGCATGTCTGCAGGAGCATATCAAGGCAATGACCTAATAGCGTGTGAAAAGACTCAACAAATGAAAATACCCACAGGGTAGTGGCAAGCTAGTGGCCGAGCTAGCGTAGGTAATATTAAAATACACCCAAGATAAAAATACCTACGGGGGTGGCTTGGCAGCTGCTGTGCCAGCGTAGGTAATATTAAAATGCACCCAAGATAAAAATACCTACGGGGGTGGCTTAGCAGCTGCTGTGCCAGCGTAGGTAATATTAAAATGCACCCAAGATAAAAATACCTACGTGCTCGCTGTACCTACCAAACTGAGAAACTCAACAAAATAAAAATACCTACGCGCTGCTGTATCTACCAAACTGAGAAACTCAACAAATAAAAATACCCACACAAAACCAAACAGAGTACTGCAACAACATATCTATACCCTTCAACCACTCTCACAATACTAACTGATATGTAAACTCAACCTATTTCCTATAAAAAAAACTCTGTGACTTTACTTGAGTTTTTACGCCAAATTATATGCCAATAGAAATCTTGCTTACTTAAACCAATCAGGTATAAATTATTAGCCAATCAAAATCTTTGTTATTTTAGCTATCATATAAAAAAATGCAAAATATCCCAGTTTCAATTCGATCCGATCACAATTCACATATCCCCATATCATTGTATGCTTGCCCCCTATTAGGATCCTCTTTTGCTGTTGTGCTCAATTAGTTTTATTAATTGGCAATTTTCTTGAAGAGGTCTATTAGGACAAGATACGGCGATATGAGAAATATGTGAATTTCAAGATATTTTAGTAATATACGACGTCTTAAGAAAGGCATATTCAGCTTCAAAGTACTTTGTCTAACGCTTACTACCAATCCCTATTACTGGCAAAAAGAGTTAAAACTATTGACGTACTAAAAAAAATTGACTTGTTCCCAAGTGTTCACCGAGTTCAGACATTTGTACATAGATGGCTCTGTTGTCAACCTATGCCTAACAAAATACGGCAATATAAACAGTATCGAGAGGGACATATTTTTAATAATCTTATGAATAACAATCTGTAGCCAAATCAATATAAGAGGGGGGTCATACTTTCTAAAAAACTTTTCTTGTACAAAAATCTTAAATTTGATAGAGGAGGACACTTGAGCAATAAGCTTTTATAGGCATTTTGAGCTAATTTTGGTAAAGGCAAGACCTCATACTTTCTCGCACCAGTAATATGGTATATTACACTACTTATTATACGTACTACTGATATTAGACTGGAAGGTTCATCACACACAGAAACCAACACAGATGTAAATATGATTAATGTTCTCATATTCCACTATTTTATAAAAATTGAATATAGGAGCCTATTCACGTACTTGATATTGATTTTACACTGATCTCGAAATGTAGATAACAGCGGCCATAGGATTTTAGAATAATGTACAAACTAACAACTTTCATTTTTAATAGTAAATGCAACAGGAAAGGAATTTGACACTGCCCTGCACTGCAATAATTCTTTTTGGCCGGTCTGTTCGTGCACATTCTGCTTGTTTATCGACTGTGTCTGCCTCGTTATGGGGCATTCCCCGTTTTTCTCACTTTTACCCCCACACTCTGCTAAATTTATGTACCAAGGGAAAGTAAACTACCCTTCCCCCACCCAATTTCTGGTATTTGTTCCTCCAATTTTTGGAACTCAATCTCCGCCACTGCAGCAAACTATACCTTTCATGTACATATTTACATGAAAACACCTCTCGCACACACCTGTAATTATTTCCAATTTAATACACATCGAATTTTGACGCTATTGTACCGAGAAACCAACCCTGAGAACATATGCATTTATGAAAGACAGATCTCTATTGAATTCCTAGTCTAGGTTTCTGTGTGTAAAATAAGGTTGTGTTTGTTGCTTGTGCGCAAAGGTACTCGAAAGTGGAATTCCTCAAGGAGTGTGTTTGCAGCAAATTGTGCCATTGACAATTTTGTATAAATAATTGGAATCATTCTCCAAACGGCGCCGATATGCAGTCTGAGAAAAGACAATATATGAGGAGATGGAAAAATTACCTAATGAGGGAACCCTGTATTATTTTTTGGCGACTATTGGAAATGTGCAAAAACTTATTACACAATAGAACATTGAAATTTTGGCGTCTTCGCTTAAACGAAAATTATGTTTAAATCATTTATATGCATCTTTTGAAAAGATAGAACTGTTTGAAATGGAAAAGTATTATTATTGAAGAGGCAAATAGTATTGGAGAATATGAACTGTGCGCTGACCTCCATGGCGGCTGGTTAGCACAGCACGTTACGATGCCAGAGGCCCTAGGTTCGAATTCCGGTCGAATGAAATATTATATACACTCTTGTTTGAGCTCCAATTGAAAATTAACCAGTAGACAGACCTACATGAAAACGACTTGCATCAAAACTTGCTCAATCAATTCTGTGTTAATCTATCCTAACCATTTTTTTTTCAAATTTTGCAATCGTACACTCTCTCTGAAATTTTATAGGAAGAAAATGGTTCGTCCAAACGCTATGAAATTTTATGTTTCAAAGACAATTCTTAATTTCAGATTTTTAAGATTTGTCAAAATACCGTTCTTATCTATTTTGCGAACAACTTTTTCTTAGTATTGTGTAGTCCTACATGTACATTGGTCTTGTTTTGAAGCTGTGTGTATCTGTTTTCAAAAGCCATTGTCATTGTAATTTCACATGACGAAACCGATTTTGTATTCAACAGGGTAAAGATGTGGAACGTAGCCACACCACACACAGTTACGGCTCTCAGTTTCCACATTCAACGGACATAGGTGTGTGCTGCGTTAACACATTGCACGTACATCTTTACTAACTTGCTTAAGTTTACTAAATCTGTATCAAATCATCAGTGGCGTCTCCGACGGGGGGTTGGTGGGTGTTATAACCCTTCCCTTTGGTCCAGTATTTCTAAAAAAAGAACGTCAACGGCAGGAAAATATAGCAAAATCAGGGCTGACTACTAAAAAAATGTACACATAACCCCCATCTCTTTGGAAAACCCTGGGCACGCCACTGCAAATTCTACAGTAACTTAAGATGCAGCGGAGAAAGATAGAGATACCTTTAAAGAGTTTTGAGTTTGTTGTCAATTCCAGTTTATGCACAGGAAGGCTAATCGGGACTGGACTTCCCGTTTAAAGAGAAATCCGAACAACTATGTGCCTACATCGGGTATCGAACCCGGAAAACCTTGATCACAATGCGACAATGAGAGCACTCCTCCATCGGGAAGGTCTATGTCTTAATGGAAATACCCACATAGTAACGAATTATGAGACCCTATAAAAATAGCACCAAAGCTAAGTTCATCATCTGGTGGCGGTAATCACTCTGTTAATAATAATAATAATAGTAACAACAATAATGATGAAAATTTGACTGAAAAAATAACAATAACAATTTTGGTTGACTCAAGGAATATATTGCTTGAATCAGTATTACTTGAATAAGAAATCCACAGAAATTTACCCCTGTGATCAGTGGCGTAGCAAGGGGTGGGCGAATCGTGTGACCGGACGGGGCTTCACGCTTTAAGGGGGCAGGGGGCCTCGCATCCCAAGAGGTTCATACGAAAAGTGTAATAAATAGAAGTGAGAAAAAAAGGGAAAATGCTAATTTTTGTGGGCAATAAAATTAATGCATTCTGTTTTTATCTCGTTTTAAAGTCTAGTTTAACGATATAATTTGAATGAATACGTCAAATCAGGGACGTGACATACAATCAGGTGGGCCCTAAGGCTAAGTGAGCCATAAAAGGTAGTCAAAATTACTGTCGTATTTCTCATGTGAAATATTTTCTCAAAAAAAAATCACGATAACTTGCTTCGACATTTTTTCCCATTTATTCTTTTCTTGAATAAAAAATACATTGTTTTGCATTTTCTTCTTGACCTTGCACTCTCGATCTTAGTAAGTTAAAAATAAAGCACCACCAACTGCCACGAAGCTAGTGTGAAGCATTTCAATGCTAGCGTTTTTCCATTACTTCCTACAGCAGGCCCGTACCCGGGATTTGTTTGAGGATCGGAGGAGGGGGGGTTGAAAATGTGAAACAAAGAGAAGACCAGACATGATGTTGGAGTGATTGAGTTAGGTTATTTTACGTCGATTCTCTGTCACTTTTGGCTAATCGCGACGATGAGGATGAGAGATGACATGATGAAATTGATTAAAAGAAACACCCACAAAGAACATCCATGTTCACCTGGGATTCGAAACCGGGACCCGTGTCTGTCTAAGAGCGCTGTGCTAACCACACCGTCACGGTGGTCGGCGAAATGCTGTTGGAGTATTCAATGTGACCACCAACGCTATGGTGGTATTGCAGCTAGTGCTAAGTTTACACCCAACTGCATATGTAATTTGTCCATTACTATTTTCATTCAGTCTAGTTTCCACAGTATGAAGATAATGGGTTGAAATAAAAACGCAACTAACCAGATGTCACCATCACATTCGCATCAACAGAATTCTATCCCTTAGAATAACACAAGATGTAGAGTAAGAACAGAATGAATATAGTGATGAACAATTCGCCTACTATTATCTTTGCTTTGGCTATACAGCAAACGGCAAATATAATAGTAGGCAACTTGTACTTCACTATTTTTATTATTGCCGGACCCTGTGGCCGAGTGGTCAGTCTCGCGCTTACCGCGGTACAGGTAGGTTGTGATGTTCGAGCTCTGCGCTTTGAGGGAAAGTGAAAGACCAGCGCGATATCGGTACATACGTGTGGGAGAGGGTGTGTTGGTAGTAGAGGTAAATACCCGGTTCAACGCCCTCTTTTGGGCACAGTGGTCAATGACTACGATCTAACACATGCTAACTGACAATAGTGGTGGGGCAGTGTTGATGCTCTTGATAACCCCCCCCCATTTTCTCCTTTGTCTTTTCAACATACTAATCTATTGTATGCTAACCAAAAACCGTTAAGCAGGCTCTTCTCTTGTAATGCCACTAACGGAAACATGCATACCTCTGCCCCCCCACATGTATGTAATGCGATTTGGGGGAAGAGGGGGGGCAATTTTAACCTTACAGCTGGCAATGTTTCTATAAAATAACAATGCCTAAGAACCTGTTTAGCTTCAGGAAGCAAGTCATGGAAGTGCCCGTCCAGCTTACGTCGTCGTTGAGCTTCAACGAAGTCCTGCCTTCCATGCTATCTAAACTTAACGGTCTGTTAATTATACACTTGAATAGCATTCTGACCTTGTACGACGAGCATGTGGGTAAAACTTTCTATGTATTCAACAACAACTTGAATTATTACCGGTTCCTCATCTCCGCAAACTGCAGTTCAATATGAACCCTGAGAACAAAGGGGAGGTCAAGGTTTCCTCTGGCAAGAACATCTATCTCATCAAGCATGATAGGATGGATGCCACTACAACGTACGATGTGTCTGCTGGCAATCGCCTGTACGTGGAGCTCTTGGACGACTACGACAAACTCATCCCTCTTTTTGTGGAGATGCGAATCACCTACCCTATAATAAATAACCACAGTAGTAACAATCACTGACGATATTTTTGGCCACACAAAACGCGACGACCAGGACGACGAGCTTCTCATGCTCGACGTCAGGGTCAAGAAGTTGCCAAGCGACCTGCAGGCCCTGCAGTCCACGCTCAACTACAGCCTCCAGTCGAAGATAGCCAGCCTGCAGTCTCAGTGCCTGGACCCCGTACTCAAGATCGACGCCGAGCTCAAATCGCTGCTTCAAAAGTTCACCGACCTAGCGTCAATAGACAACCTCGACAACTTGGCGCTGATCATAGGCAAGCTGCAGAACAAACTTTTGAAGCTGCAGCAAACGCAGACCTCCGATGTGGAACAGCTGAAGCGACACTTGCAGGACCAAACAAGCACCATCCAGACCGAACTGCAAACCATCATCCAGAGCATCAAGACTCAATATGACTACGATTGCGTGAACGCAAGTATTGCCAAATTGCGCGAACAGTTTCAATCGTTCGAAATTCCTACGTTGGAAAGCATCAAGGCTGAGCTTCACATGGACGCTTTGCATGCAGCCATCACCGAAGTCAAAACTAAACTCCAAGCCCTAGAGGACTTCATCGACAATCTACCTTCGTCCAGCGAGCTGAACCCCATTGCCCGTAGTGTTGCCAATATCAAACTCCAACTTGAGACCTACGAGGATTTCGGGAAGCTGCAAGGTACCATAACGCACATTGAGGTTGCTCTCGCCGTCATAAAAAATGATCTGGCAAACGTACACGAAGCACTGGAATCCAAACTGCCTGGCATCAGGGATATTCTGGCCACCATCCAACAGCAGATCACCAAGCTGGAAAATCTTAAAACCGAATCAGAGTTGTCGCATTTTCATCACTTGATTGACGACATACAGACTAAGTTGGAAACTTTGCAACAATCCACCCACACCCAGGACGACATAACACATTTACGACAAGGCATACGCGCTCTGCTACTGCCTCCGAGTTGGACGCGGTGAAAAAAACTTTGGAGTCGCTCCAAAGCTCGGTGGCCACCCTGCCTACCTCGCAGGTATTGAAAAGCGTGATGTGGACTCTCAACCCAATACTCAAATCCGACGACATCAAAAATATTCAAACTGAAATTGAATTGCTTCGGGAGTCTGTTGCAGCCTTGCCTACCAACCAGAACATCAACGAGCTACATGGTTTGTCTGCAGAAATTATATCCCAGGTCCACGACCTCGCAACCCTGAGCTCCAAGTTGACACTCGTGGAAAGTCTACAGAAGATTATCGCGAATGTGAAAGAGCAAATTGGCAGCATCGAGGCGAGCCAGGAATCGGCCATAACCAATTTCAGTACGCAACTACATGAGTTAAACGAAAAATTCAAGAGTCTTATTGTCGATGTGAAGATCAAGCCCGATTACGACACTGTTGTCTGTGCTATCGAGGAACAACTGGAATCAATAAACGGAAGATTGGAGGATGTGGAGAGCGAGGTTCGAACCAATGTAAACAACGTGAACGCCATCATCGTCAATCTCAAGTCCACTGTTGTCATCGAACTGTACAGCATTCCAAACAGGAATTTTCCTCGCTCTTCCATCCGGGTGCCAAACGCTACATGCTGACTTCTGTCAAAGCCTATCACCAGTTTTTCATCGCTGGCACATTTCAGTTCGTCAAGGTTTCCTACTGGTCCTTGCTTCACGCAACCCACTACCCAACCATGACCGTGATGAATATCGGTGACGAGCCTACACTAAGAGGAGTGGAGTTGGTCGATTTCACACACCCCGAAAGTCGCGAGACAGTCTATGCCGAAGATGCCACTCAAATTATCGACATAGAAATAGGTGACAAGCTGTACGGCCAGAAATCCCATCCAAGCTATATTCTTATTTTCACACAATATCTAGGCAGGCTATTGTGAACGAGTTGCACAAATCTGCACGGCGAAACTACAAACGACTGCCGGTAATGACCAAAAGCATAGACGACCTGTGGCAAGCTGACCTTGTGGAAATGAGCAGTGGCAACTTGAAAAATGTACATAAAATCAAAAAGGGGTACAAGAATATTCTCACCGTTATAGACACATTTTCAAAATTTGCATGGGCTTTACCCCTCAATGTAAAAACAGGAACCTGTGTAGTGGAAGCATTAAAAACTATTTTCGATAAAAGTGGCAGGCGACCTCGATTTCTTCTTCAAACAGACAACGGAGAAGAATTCTACAACTCTGTCTTTCGGCAATTTATTCAAAAACAAAATATTCAACATTACTCCACCTTTAGTCACATCAAAGCTAGCATATTGGAACGTTTCAACCGAACTCTCAAAACACACATGTGGAAACAATTCACGCTTGAGGGGAATTACAAGTGGCTCGACATGCTTCCAGAACTTGTTAACAGCTATAATCACAGTTTATTGCCCAAAGTACAAATTCACAAGCAAGAAACCGAAACACAAAATTGGAGATCAGGTGAGAATCAGTAAATGTAAGCATACGTTCGAAAATGGCTTCACTAAAAATTGGAGTACGGAACTTTTCACCGTAGTTCGAGTCTTACACGGAAACCGTCACACGTATATAATAAAAGATAATTCTGATAGGAATTCTGATAGGAAGATTTAAAGAAGAGGAACTTTCTAAAACAAAATGCTCCGACAAGTATCTTATTGAATGAGTATTACGTAGAAAAGGTGACAAACTGTTGGTGAAATGGCTTAGACACGAGGAAAAAAGTTGGATCGACGCAAACGAGGTGATTGTTTAACGGGTGCTTGGGATGTGGTGAGGCGACTGCCAGATTTTCCCTCGGAACGTCAGGTTAGGAATAACTGTGAACTGTTGCCCGACAACATTCGCTGCTTTGTCGTTGGACCTTCGGGGTGCCGAAAAACAACGTTGGTTGTAGACAATTTTTTACTTGCGCCCGACTGGCTAGATTGGAAGAACAGGCAGCTGTATGTTTTCTCCAAAAGTTTGGAACAACCCAAGTACTGTCAGCTGATGAAACTGTACGAGGATCTGGGCATAGCTATTTTTGCATCTGAAGTAATGCCACTAGACTGTTGGTCAGGCCCTAGGCAGCACCTCTTCGGGCAAGCTAGTTGAGTTAGGTCCGCTGTCGACGGGTTACCTAAGCACCGGGAAATTCGAAAAGAACGAGGTGTTCGGATTGTACTCAACCATGGAACTCAACGGGGGACTGGTTTGGAAAATTGGAAAATCGAAAGTCACGTTTGAGGGTGACGACATGAAAATCAATTTGGGTGAGAAGAACAGCTGGACCAGATATCCCGGCACAGTGGGTCTGTGAGAGCTTATCAGCAAAAAGCAACCCAAAGATTACACGGATGCGAATTACCAAAGTTACACGGAAATTTTGATCATGACGGACGCCCTGTATCAAAACAACGATGCTACACAGAATTGCGTCAAATCCAGCAGCAGCGGCAAGAAATACAGGGACCTCATCAAGCCGATATGGAACCAGGTCAAAACTGGCAGTGGCGTCAAAATCTGCAATACCCTACCTAAAGAGTTTATGTGTGTGGACGATGTGAGGAAGCTTGTGGACCGTTTGCTGGTCATCGCAGGCGAAGAGAATGCAGCAAATCGCAATTTCCACAACGAGAAGGTGGGCATCGTGGACATGATCAGCTCCAAGCTTGCTAACTTTATTGTGAACGACAGCAAAAACATAGGGTACCTCATCAAGATCATCAGCACACTCCCTCCGAAATTTTGGAATATGGCCGAAGGTCGAGGTCTCGTGAACGATATTATCAACAAGCTGCCCTTCGAAATGCACCTGCCAGGTTACCAGTACTGCGGCCCCGGTACCAAACTCGAACAGCGACTGGATAGAGAATACAAGGGTGTGAATCCCCTGGATGCCGCGTGCAAAGATCACGACATTGCTTACAACACACACACACACAGATCTCGACGCACGTCACAATGCCGACAGGAAGGTACACCACCTGCCGGGTTGGTGAAGTATCTCGGTGTTCCCAGCCTCTACTACAATGACGAACGCATCCAGGGTTTCAGCGATGTGAACTGCGGACATCTCTGCATTTCCATTCTCGTCTTGATCTCGCAAGTCAAAAACCCAACAATTTAGGATTTCCAAGAAGCATTGTGGCACCTGAAGCACTATGGGAGTGTTCCATCTCACAAGCTGGACTTCAGTTCTGAAACTCGCATTGCACGACGACATCATTTATCCTAAATTTATTGCTCTGCGCGCATTCTACAGCATGTACCTGATACCCAATGTCCCGATTCATAACAACACCATCAAGGTTGGCAGCGAAAAAATCAGCATCAACCTTTCCAGTTCCAACCTGTCTACCTTGCAGGCCCACTTTCCGAGAGATGTGTTGCTGTCACAAAATTCCGTAACCCACAGAGTGGAACTGGTGTCTGCTACGGAAACCGTGAACCTGGGTACTGTCGGAGAGCTTCTGGGATTCGAGAACAACATCAAGCTCGAACCTGGCATCAAGCACATCGGCGCCAACATTCCAAAATTTCTAGCCATAGAGACTCTGAACATACATTGCAATGTGGCAGAAGATATGATCACCAAATCCTCGGACGGCATCTCAGGCAGCCACAAGCAGACAGGAATTATTGCTACGTTCAAACCAAACTCCGAGTTCATGGAGCCAATTATCTACACACCCTCCTCACCGATATATTTTACTGTGTCTCGTAACCGAATAGACAACATAGAATTAGCAGTGACAAACGAGAAGGGGTAGGTGGTAGATTTTGCTGGAGCCACGACCACTGCTCTCGTGGAGATCAATGTGTAATAAATAACCATCATGGAGCAAATCGAAAGTTACGAGTTGCAGTCCTTCCCTCCCAATCGTCGCACGTTTGCTAACCTCAACGAACCGAACCGAGAGATTGAGTTTGAATGTGGACGTCGGAGTCGGATTCATTCACCCTCACAGAGCTAGCTGATTTGTACATTAAGTTTGATGTAGTGAAGAGAGACAATGGCGAAGCTTTCCCCACCAACGCAAACCTAAGACTCGTGGACAATTTTGTGCCGCACCTGTTCTCACAGGTGGAAGTTAGAAAGCATGGAACCGTCATCGATAGGGTTGACTACCTCCACAGCTGTGGGAACGCTGAAACTCTCTAAGACCAATGCAGCATACGACCAGGCAGAGGGATTTGAAGCAAGTGCAAAAATCAAACCCCAAAGTCACACAGTTCTGTTTTCCATGCGCCTGCTTCCAGGCTTCTTCTCCGAGTACACAGAGATCATGTGGAAGGGTGGTTTGGGCGTGACTTTTCGCAGAAGCGCCAACGACAACGATGCGCTGATGCGTTACGACACCTTGGGTGCGGACGGCACCACCCCGATTCCAAACACACTACCCGATCCTGCCAAGTGTCTTCTGAGGTCTATGGAGCTGCGCATGCCTGTGGTGGAATACGAATCTAACTATGCCCTCAAGTACAAAGCAGACATCCTGAAGAATCCTCAAGTCCCCTTCCAGTTTTACGGTCACCAGTGTGTGCAGAAACCTGCTTCTGGCAATCATTTTGAATTCGATGTTACCACACAGTTCAACAGCATCCGGTACGACATGCCAGAGTTCGTGGCTGTACTCTTCCAGACAGGGAAGGACAATAATCAGGAGAAACATTATTTGCAAGATTAAGAACATCTACCTCAAAAATGGTAGGAACGAAATTTTCCCACGCGAGAACTACAACCTAAACATTGCAAACGTAGATTACCTGAATTTGTACGAGGCGTACACGGCATACAAGAGGGTGACCTCCGAAAACGTGGACGTGTATTACAACCCTGACGATTTTATAGCTCGCAGACCCATGTTCGTCATCAACACATCTAAGAGGAAGCAGGTGGTTGTTAACGATCGCACCAACATCAAGATTGTGTGTGAGTTCCACGATGCCTTGCCCGCCGACACCCTGTGCAGCGTCATCCTTATTGCAGAGAAAACTTGTGTGTATGATGTCAAGAATGAAAGAGAAACCAAACAACTTTAAGTACAAGAAAAAAAATCGCATAATTCTATAAAGATTATACTGACCCTAGGTCCAACATTAGATTTTTGTTAACCTGCAACGCAGAGTCCAGGATGTACTGCAAAGAGTGGAGGTTGATAATTGAGCATACTTCATGGATCATCTTCTTACAATATTAAGATTTCACGATACTTCGCCTGTCCACACATGTAACATGCTGTTCTTTTTGTGGAGAAGATTTTTTGAGGATAATCTGAAAAAAAAAAAAAAAAATTTGATGTATTTAGAAATAATCACACTTGAGCGCACAAAGAAACTGCCTCTTTGGCCCTGCATGTGCCCCTTTTTCGCTCCGTAGGACACGGCAGGGAATTAGTTCCGTTAAGAAAATCACAAACCTCCACCTGTTTTCATTTGAAGATAAACGCTATTGTTCTAGTATCTTGTCTATATTAAATTGGAACTTCTGTTACATGAGTTTTTTCATTATCATTATTACATACTATCTACTTCTACTCCATACTACATTTGAGGCATGTCTTACTAGTTTCTAGACGATAGTGGCCCCACGGGAGCGGGTGAATCCCACATTTCAGAACACACCTCTTGTCGTCGTGTGCGTCCAGGGCAACTTTTCTCACCTCGTTGGTTGTCAACACATGGTCGACACTCTGGATGCGCTGCTCTACTCCTAGAATTGGAGTCCTGGTTTGAAGAGTCTCGACGTAATCCTCGATCTTGAGGTGCTCTTAGACCACCTGCCTGCCCACACCCTTAGCTTTTTTTGTGATGGAACCCTCTGCCCGAATAGCATAGGCTTTGGCGCGAAGACCGGCAAACTCAAGAATCACATCTCCGTCCTTCTCGTCTTGGAGTTTGCCAGGAACCTTCTTGTTGCGAGCCAGGATTCCGTATCGGTTCGACTGGGGATAGCCTGACGTGTCGAAGAGGTTCACAAAAGTGGGTACCGTGGCTATATCTCTATACGCGTCGGCCGTGCGATCGTGGTAATCCAAACTATCCGTATCCACTTAGAGTAGGCTGATATTGTGGTTATAGTGCTGGCATAGTATCTCATAATATACTTTAAACATGCGCAGCTTGCTCAGGTCTAATACTGAGGCACCAACATAGATTGGCTTCTTGAGCCTCACCTCGCTCTTCCTCATATGCACCAGAGCAAGCTGCTCATTGTAAATAGTACGTGACTTGAATAACTGGCTTGCTACAAGCTTGCGACATTGTGCTTTCTTTGATATTAGCCTCAAATCCACATGATTTCGCACATTCTCCATGGTTTTCCCAAACACTGCGTTGTTCATTAACTTGAAGAAATCACGATCGAAATCAGAAGTGCGGTGTTTGGTGTTGAGGTCGATGTATGATCTCAACCATGAAGAATGCTCGAACATAAGAACTCATTGTAGAGTGCGGACGGTAGGTAACCCCTCGCTGCATCAACCACCAGAGGTTTTGGTACTGCACAACATAACGCTCTTTGGGCTCGAAGTCCATGACGAGCTTTGGTTCATTCGAGCCAGGCGGGCACTTGAATTCCGGGGCTGGCGGGAGGTAGAAGAACAAATCCTGCAGCTTTTCGGAGAACTCAAAGTCCACGTCGGCAAATAACCCGCATTCCACATCGCTGAAATCTTCAACGTCAAAATTGGAGGGATCAGCCCACTTGAACCCTCCGGAGGGGAGTGGCAGCATCATGGAGTGTCCGTAGAGGTTGTTGACGTCTGTGTACATGATGTAGCTGGACGGTTGGGAAGGGTCGTAACCGGTGGCCATGTGGTGATTGTTGGCCTGCGAATGTCGCTGCGACACCTGGACCATTCCACCCCGTACGGCACGTTCTACAAACAACATCATGTCCACGTCCGAAAGAAGCTCAATCCTGACTTTTGTCGAGGAGCATGGCCGACCATGCCAGTCCAGGAAGACTGTAGAAGTACGCAGGGTCCAGATTGTAGATGGTATTCGCAATTGCACGAAACGCCTGGATCACATCAGAGAGGAGCGTCACATCGAGTTTTAGGTAGGCATCGTGGTAGTCCCCAAGGTTTTGGCAATCCAGCTCACTCCACATGGACTGAGCATGGTTGTAGTCGTCCTCGGAGATGCCTGAGCCTCGCAGCTTGCTGTAGAACTTCGCTCGGGGAGGCAGCGACTTCTCCGCAAACTTGGTAGCGTCGGTGATGTATTCGTAGGGGTAGGCTCCCTTACGCCTGAAGAGACCGACGTCCAAGTTCGAAAAAGTGGCAGAGGTGATGAGCAGTTGTTTGTTGCTGAGCTTTCTCGCCAGGGAATCGAGGCTGGCCGGGAGGAACCTCAGGGAGTCGAGGAAACGAAGTTCGATGCGGGAGCTTGATTCTGGGATTCTCACCCACTTGCTCAACCTAATGTAGCGCTCCTCGTTCTGCGCCAGGTCGTTGATTTTTATGTCATCGTACCCAAGATGCGTCACCAGATGGTGGAAGTCGTACCCCGAGCCATTGTGGAAAAACACAGGGATGAAGCAGGGGTCCCGGGCCAACAAATTACACCGGTTGCACCAAGGACCAACGTAGTTGCCGTTGAAGTGATCCTGATGTTGAACTTTACGGTTGTTGGTGGTAAACTTCCAGGTGCACACAGAACAGGTAGTAGCCTCCTTGTGCTTGATTTTGTCCTCAGGACACAGGGGTAGCATAGGCTTGGGGGTCACCAGGAACTCCCCAATCTCGTTGGTTTCCGCAACCATCCTCTCGAGAAAGTGTTTGGCTGCATCGGGACCACGATACACATAGCGCTCGGGGTTAAAATCTCAGTCTCGCCGCACCACAACATAAGCAAGACTCGAGGGCTCGTGGAGTTGGTAAGGGGTAGTGGAGGACACTTCGGGATTGGGATGGCATGTGGACATAGGTTTGAGGAAGGCCTCGAAATCTGCGATGATGATAGCAGGGTGCTCTACCATGGCACTGTGCACGTGGAATTTTTCTACAATGCCAGGTTTGGGCAAAACTGCATCCCCAAGCTCGTTGGCATTGCAATAGAGTTTGTGGGGAGCAAGCTTCTCGGTAGTAATGTTGGAACCTCGGATGTGCTGGTAATCCTGCTGTTTTTTATTATCAAAAGTAGGCAAGCACCTGCGACAAATTTCTATGTGGTGTTTGTCTTTGCTTGTTTGGCTAGAAACAAGCCGAGAGAGAGAGCGAATAAGAGTGTAGTGATGGTGAGTTTCATCCTTGATGAGTAAAAGATGGATTTCTTGAGCATCATTGGTATCTACGTCGCTTACCCGAATAGGGTATACTTTGTTTTTCTCCTACGTGAGACCATAAACATTGATAGCCAACTGCTGGTTGTGTGTACAGACCTTGAACTTGCGAATATCCGAGACCTCCACCGGGTAGTTGATCCCAACCATCGCATCTTTCAGCTCCGACTCGTACTGCTTGTAGTGGGCAACACGGTAGGATTTTGTAGTATGGAGGATTTTTTTATGTATATGTTATTGTTGGGTGATGTTGTCTTCCACAAATATGCTTCCTAATTAACCCTGTAAATAAATGAAAAAAATATATAAGAAAATATATTTGTGAATCGAATGTGTACATAATTCTACTTAACTTGTTCTACCAAACAATCTGTTTCTAACCCTCAATACTCTTGGCGTATGAAATATAAATCATAATTCCAGAAAACAGTTATTTCCAGTCGCTATTTTTGAAATCAAACAATAAGCATTACACTAGACTCTCGCGAATTCGGCACCCATATGTGCGAGGAATGGCCAGATTAGCGAGAGGGTCAATAGCAATGGCTTTCTGCGAAGAGCCTCGGTTCAACTTATCTAAAATTTTAAATTTCTGCTTGAGGTCAAGCGTAACATGTTTTCTTGTGGAAACCATAGTATGTACTGAACTTTACTGTAAGAAAGTCATAATTTCAAATATTGTACGTATTATATCATTGTTTAACATTTTTAACTAACAACGTTGTTGAACACGATAATTTATTGTTGCGCGTGTCGTTTCTGCTTGAGTAACTACAGGCCGAATGTGGGCCAGACTACTGAGAGGGGCAGACTATTAAGGGCCAGATTAGGGAGAGTCTAGTGTATTTAAGTTTATACTATTCGTCGAGCAATAGCAGATAAAACAAGAATGGGTTTTCTACAACCCATAGTTTATGGATTACAAAACATCTTGGAAACTACGTCTTAAAATTTTAATCCAAAATAACTCGGAAACAGCAAGCACTAAACATCATCTCTCCAATAGGTTGTAGAGTACTTCTAATTTTTTATCGAATTCTATTAAAATTTTCGAATTAGGGTAAAAACTAAGAGAGCAAATCAAGTTTCTCAAAAAATAAAAAATTGTCTGTATTTCCGAAACTTGAGGGGGTAAAATCGATTTTATTTGCTAGTCGAATAGTTCTCGTCGAATCCTATCCAACAAACCTAAAATCATCATCCTAGCTCAATTAGGAGCCAAGAAAATCAATGTCTTGGAAAACATCTTAAGATATTTGTCTTAATAAATTTTTCTTGACAGACCGGAAGTAACATCTTGACAAACTGGAAGTCGACTTTCTCAAAGATTAAGATATTTGTCTTAAAATATTTTCCAAGACATTAATATTCTTGGCTCCTATGCGACCTAGAACCATGTGACTTTGGTTTATGTGTATACCATTGTTTGTCCTACATGTTCACTCACCTTACAACCCACCCGAACAAAAAAATAAAGTTCACCACTGCGCGCATGCACACATGTATAAATTTAAATATAGATGAGAAGCTAAGTTCGATATTAAAAGAAATATCACTTTTCTTCTCTCTGTCCAACATTGCAAATAATTGCAGGAATAATACCATAATATTTTATACCGTAGGTCCAGGTCCCGAGCCAGACAACATATTTGCACTACAACACCAAAAATAGAATAAAAAAAATTCGTATCTGTGCATATGTGAACATAGGGAAGTCCAATACATACCTCCAACATAGTTGGCAATGTGTGCTGTGATCAGCACCAAACATTTAATTTATATGTATGTTTATGTTCCACAATATTTGTGTTGCAATCATGAAATTAAATTTTAATTAACTTCTCTATCCACCTCCCAATCTATATAGCCTGTTCATGTTTGGCACAGTCATTGCGAATCGGCCATTTTATTTACGTAGCAAAAACAAAATCTCAAGCCACATCATCGCCATTTTGCGAATGCTCGCTGTGACCATAAGCATAATTAGATATAATTGCCATTAATTAGAGGATTTTATTTAATTTTAGGTTTAATATCAATAAGCTTTTATCTTTTCCGTGCATAAAAAAACTAAATATTTTAAATAATAAGATTCGAATCACTATGTACCTCCACTAGATATCGAACACACAACTCTTCGATTACGCCCTCCATTTTCTTGCCTTCCTCTAACAATTTAACACATTTCGACCTTTTAATATTTTAAAATATGCCCCGCACACATATTTCCTACCAACAACGGCACACAGAAGAGAAAAATATTCCAGCTACCCACATGCTGAAAACAACATACAACTTCTACACTCTCTCTTTGTATGTTTTGTGCGTATATTTTCTTCCACAATACATAAGGGCTGTTTGGTTCTTCAGGAAGTTACCTGTCATCCACAATCCCTTACGTCTGTTTGGTTTTTCAGAATCAACTCACAAAAGCAACGCCATATTTATAACTTAAAGCCAACCCATGCAAGCTAAGAAACAAAGTTACTCACTTTTGGAAATCCTGCTATAATATTCTTCACTGACGTTCAAAATAAAACAGAACTTTAAACACTAGAGCTTTTAGCTTTATCCGTTTTAGTGACGTCGAGGAATGATATGTTAGCCAACGCAACGTGGACCAATAGAAATCCGAGACAATTCGCTCTAGAAAATAGTCCCCTACATTCCAGCCACATCATTTTGCGGTTTCCAATGCTGTTAACTGACGTCACTATTTCTCATCAGTTGCCAGAGCTGATGTAAACACTGCTGTAACCTATATAGCATCGTCTGTATTGAAACATGAACAAACAGATTTATATGCCAGTGAGGAATTCCATCTTTATTGTTTAGCTACTGAAAAACCAGGAAGTATAAGTTCCGCTGTCCAAAGCCTACCTGTTGTTCATTCTGTCACGTTACTCAATATTGTTAGCACACAAGGAGACGAAATTGCAGGTTTCTAGATGTCATTTTATTTACTACAGAAAAATAATTTTCAAATACGATAACAGAGACAGCACTGTCGCTTTCGATATCAAAACTAATTGCTACAATACAATAAGTATATTTACAATTAATAGCAAAATATTAATATTTATTTTTTATTAGCAATGTCTATGAATTTGTTTCGAACAAAAATATGTATAGAAACAATGCCAGCTGTAAGGTTAAAATTGCCCCCCCTCTTCCCCCCAAATCGCATTACATACATGTGGGGGCAGAGGTATGCATGTTTCCGTCCCTGGCATTACAAGAGAAGAGCCTGCTGAAATGTTTTTGGTTAGCATGCAATAGATCAGTATGCTAGAAAAGACAAAGGAGAAAAAGGGGGGTTAACAAGAGCATCAACACTGCACCACCACTATTGCCAGTTAGCATGTGTTAGATCGTAGTCATTGTCACCAACTTTCCATCTTACTGCATAATTATCATCTTAGAAGAAGCTAAAATATTACAGCATAGATCGTAGTCAGCGCTGTCAACTACTATTTGTAGGTTAGCCTCGCCTGTGAAATATCATATGGCAAAATTTTTGTATGGTAGGTTAACAACACTAAATCCGAAAAAAAGGTTTGTGAAGCAAATTTCTAGT
Source organism: Lepisma saccharinum (assembly GCF_977018435.1). NCBI lineage: Eukaryota > Metazoa > Arthropoda > Insecta > Zygentoma > Lepismatidae > Lepisma > Lepisma saccharinum. Next base: position 106,971,102 of record NC_139230.1, read on the forward strand.
ACTAGTCAGTGTTGTCAACTCCTATTTGTAGGTTAGCTTCGCATGTAAAATATCATATGGTAAAATTTTCGTGGGGTAGGTCGGCAACACTGCGAGCTTACTGTGCCCAAAAGAGGGCGTTGAACCGGGTATTTACCTCTACTGTTGTTGAACTGTGCGAAAATACGGTACAAATCACTTTGAAACCTCGTCCTTTGGAAGTACATAAATTTATTCATGATAAATTCAAACTGAGTGTGGATGAAATTGCAGTTATACAAATTAACACGACGATTAAATGTGTATTTTTGAAATTAGTGCGACCTGGAAAAATGATAAAAATATTAGAAGAAAATACTGGTGAAGTGAAATTTTTATTATAGTAGTGGGGCTGTGACACAAGTGAAACTGAGTAATGCGAATCGAATTGTGAAGCCGGTTCGAGTGTTTAAACTTCCTTTGGAAATGCCAGAACGACAAATTCGTGAAAAACAGAATGAATATGGGACAATCGATAAACTGATAGCAGAAACATGGAGTGACAAATTTAGGTATAAAGTGTATAATGGGGTGCTTCAGGTTTTGATGGCAATTAAGAAGCCAATTCCCTCCTTTGTAAAAATAGGCCAATCTACGGCACATGTAGTATATAATTGTTAAATCCCGACGTGTGAATGGTGCGGTAGTAGTGACCACATGCGGTTTAATTGTAACTTACGGAAACCAACAGTGTTCAAAGTCATGGGTCGGTCCTATAGTGAAGCAATTACACCGTCTACACACGAAGGTATAATTTTGGGTCACCCTAGTGAGACACAGAGTAAAAAATCAGCACAATTGACAGTGATAGAAGAGCTTCAACAGGGAGAGAAAAATGTTAACAAGAATGACAAACAGACTTTGACCTAGGAAGGAACTGAAGAAAGTATGCAAGAACAACCAAAATAACCTGTGTCAAATGTTCAACTTACGCGAAGTGAAGAAATTTCCCTGGATACTATGGACCAGAAGAAGAGTGGACTACTAACACGACAAGAAGACATAACTAAAGTACAAGAGGAATCGAGTGATAAAGTGCTACAGAGCAAGAAGGAGAGGAAGCAGAATTACCAAGCAAAAGGACTTTCGACAAGAAGCTGAACAGAAAAAAGATTCGGAAATTGATAATGAAAGTGGAAGTGCCCAAAAGAGTCCGGGTCGTTTGATTTCCGGCTCACAAAAACGACCAAAGAATATAAGGAAAGAGTCAGGCAGCAATTGAAAGAAAATACGATCATTGCGAAATGTAAAAAAAAATTCCAGAAATGGTTATTGATCCGAGTCCGATATGGCATGAAAGTTTGTGAATACTGGGTACAGGTAATTACTTTAATATTAGAGAATAGTATTCTTTGGAATAAACACTTTTATATGGACTGTCAGTAAGTTAATGATAGTGAATTGTGTGGTGGTATTTATTTATGGATTAAGGGTTTTGGTGTATAAAATTAGGGGTATATAGTAATAGTGTAAGAATTATTACTATTAGATGGGGCAAAGGTGGAAATATAAGTATTGGGAATACCCAATCCCAAAAATTTAAATCATAGAATTTATGATGGCGACCCTTCGTTTTGCGACGATAAATATAAACGAAATGAGATCCCTCACAAAACTGGCGGCGTTAGAGTACTTTATTATACAAGCATCATTAGATATTGTATTTCTCCAACAATGTGGACAAATGAAATTCAATTTTCCCCAACGATAAAAGTTCATAATAATGCGAATTTTCAATCGACAGGAAAAGCTTTGTTAACAAGTAATACGGTTCCCCTCACAAATTTGGTATGTCATCCTAATAATAGAATCATATCAGCAAAGTTGCAAATGTATGGATATAATATATATATGCCCCGTCCGGGTCACAGTGTAGGAAACAAAGGGATGAGTTTTTTGCGCAGGAAGTTGCGTTTAAAATGCAAGGTAGGAGAGAACACATAATATGTGGGGGAGATTTCAATTGTGTATTGTATCCGCAGGACCAAAGTCCTGGATTTAACACGTCGAATTCATTGCAAAAATTAGTAACTGGCTTTAACTTCACAGATGTCTGGAGTGACAAATATTTTGGGCAGAGAGGTTTCACGTATATTAGTGACAATTGTGCATCCCGATCGGATAGATTTTATGTAACACCCAAATTACGTCAGTATGTAAAGTCCATCAGTATAACACCTACATGTTTTTCAGATCACAGTGCTGTCATTATTATGATAAATGTGGACATTCTAATAGTCCCTAGAGGGTACGGTTTTTGGAAATTAAATGCTTCAATTCTTAATGAGGAAAAGTTCCAACAAGCATTTAGTGACCAACGGTCGAGATGGAAAACACACCGTCTGAGGCAGATGGATATAATCCGCTGGTGGGAGGAGATTCTCAAACCGTGTGTAAAAATATTCTGTATCAGTTATTGCAGGGAACGGTCGCGAGATTGGACAAATAAATATAATTTTTACTACAGGGTGTTGCGTGAACAAATTCAGCAAGCAACAGACGGGAAAAAAGTGCAAACGAAAGTCAAACGTATACAAGCTGTTGAAAATGACTGCAGAGAGACGTCAAGGGATTAAAATTCGTAGCAGACTTCCTCATTTTGACAACGATGAGATTGCCTCTATTAGCCATGTAATTCATGAAAGAAAAAATGCGAAAAGGTACTGTATTAGTGAAATATTTGTTAATGGGGGAACAAAGATCAATTCAGCCCCTGAAATACGTATTATTTTGAGCAGCAATATTCCCAACCAGCGTCACATAATGGAGATTTGATGGATGCATTGGCATACGATTCAGAGGTTTTCACAGATGAAGAAAGTGAAAACTTAAACAAATAATATATAAGTGAGGAAGTGTTTCGAGCAGTTAAGGCAGGCCAATCATTTTCAGCCCTGGTTGGGATGGGATACCCAATAAGTTTTATGAAACCTTTTGGAAATTGATGGGTCAAACAATAACGGAAGGGATAAATGCAGTGTTTAGCACGTATCAAATGGGTAAATCTTCCAATACGGGTATTATAATTCCAATCCCAAAATGTCCAAAACCAAGCAAAGCTGGTCATTATAGACCCATCACCCTCCTATGTACGGATTGCAAAATATTGGCGTGATGTATGCTTGGCAGACTAATGCCTTATGTCGACAAAATAGATGGCGAGGAAAAATATGTTTTTGGTTTAAATAAGAAAATCACAAATGTTTTACAATGCTATTAGCATTAGACTTTGAACGTGATTTTGACTCGATAAATCATGAATATTTATTTAACGTTTTGCAGAGCTACGGTATACGTGGACATTTTCTGTCAGTATTTAAAAGTATTTTTAGTCATGCAACAGCAAAAATTCAAATAAATGGTTTTCTGACAAAGGGTGTATAAAGGTGTAAGACAAGGAAATCCTTTGTCGATGTTAGCGTTTTCTATTGCACTGAGAACCGTCCTTACTGAATTAGGCCGAAAAGTTCAAGGAATTAACATACAATCTACTAACATTAAAGTGTTAGCGTATGCTGACGATATTACTGTATTAATAAATGAACTGTCCGTTATTGATGCAACGTTACAGGTATTACAGAAATTTGGAATATGGTCGGGATTAAAAAAAAAAACAAGAAAAATCGTCACTTTTGAATTTAAATTTGGTTTATTCTCACTCCCAGCGAGGTAATTTTAAGGTTGTACGTACAAGAGAAAAACAACCCTCCGGGATCAAGGGACACAGATTTTAAAGTAGAAAAAGGTAAAAAGGTAAAGTGCTTACCTGTGCTTAGCACCACGCCATGAAGGCGTATAGGGGGTGTGGGGGTAACGCCCCACACTTTCTTGATCCGGTCATGAGTGGTGGTGATGTGATCAGCACCACGCCCCTGACCTCCTTTACCCCCCAGGGTTCCCCCCAGGTACCCATGTCATTCGACGCTGGGTGGGCGCCGGGGCCGCTTCCAACGTTAGAAAAGTTCCCGGATTTGAACCAGCAGGGGATCGAACCCGGGACCTTGAGCTTGGTAGTCAGACGCGTTACCGAATTTTTTTTAACAAACTTTTATTTTATCAGCATATATACAAAATAGATCTGCTTTCTTACATAAATTCTGTTTAAAGTATTGTATAGAATTTTTAACATAGTACAAAGTGGGAAATAACCTTTTGCTAGGGGTCTGCAGGAAAAAGTAACAACAATTAAGAAATTATGGTAATACCAAATGTTTACTACGACAATTGTGGTTACAAAAACAAAATTAAAAGTTAGTTCACGACAAAGCACCTTGCTTCAAGGCAAATGCTAAAACCAAGACCTTCTTCGGCGAAGTGGCATTGACTTCTTCAGCAGTTCTGAATGGCCGGGTGCATTACCGGACCTGAATGCAGCGGAGCACTTTGGGGCTGTTTTGAAGGACGCAGTTGAGTCCTTGATGATAGTGGAACACGGACCGCACCGCTATTCCCGGCCAACACTCCTTGCACATCTGGAACAAGTCCTCCGTAACATGGAATGGAATACGGACTGTTTGCGAATCTCCTGAGCTCCTACCCTGATCGTCTTCGTGCTGTGAGAGAAGCAAACGGCGGACATACTAACTTTTAATTTTGTTTTTGTAACCACAATTGTCGTAGTAAACATTTGGTATTACCATCATTTCTTAATTGTTGTTACTTTTTACTGTGGACCCCTAGCAAAAGGTTATTTCCCACCCTGTAAGTAATATAGTAAGAGTCCCATTTCCTCTATCTGATACAAGATGTTGGCGTAAACATGCAGTTGTACCTATAATACTAATATCCGTTTCTTCATATATTTAATAACTGTTTACACTTTCACACCACAAGTATACAATTATTGTTGTCTAAGCAACACTGAGGTAGTTTCCAAAATACTCATACATTTTTGGATATTATAACATTTTCCATCTGGTTCTTTTTAAATACTGTGTGAACAAAATGCTATTGCTCTCATACTTTTTACAAAATACATAATATGTTGTATTAGCTATTAACCAAATTACTGCATTGTTTTTCTTTTCTGGAAAATATTTGAAATCTGGTCTTGTACACATCGACGGTTGAAAGTACTGGGGTGCTGTTCGACATATTTGTCCTAGATATGTCGTTAGGCATTTCCAAATTCCCTGTTCTCCATTACATGTTAGTATTCTATGTTCAGTGGTGTCTATCTCTCCACATATGTTGCATTTATTAGTTGTTAGTCTATTGATATTATGTAAGCGTTCATTAGTTGGTATAATATCATGTATTACATTGTACCAAACACTATACACTGATGTATCCAGAAATTTGTTATTTAAATTTTTCCAAATATTTTGCCATCTGTTATTGAGAAAATGTTTTTCAATGCGGTGAGTCGGTATCTGCAAGTGTTTGTGAAACAGTGTATATAAGTTTTGAGATAGTTTTACATCTTCACCTTTTGGCGGAAGCACCACATATCTGAATTCTTGCATCAAACTTCTCTTTTCAATCTGCGTAGATCTGGCGGATTTTGGGGCGGAAATTCCTCCGTCCATAACTGTATCCATAATGATGTAATGGAATCTTCAATGCCATATAGCGTATAGGATCTTGCCAGGAATAGGGATTTGCATTTGATCTCAATATTTGTGAGCTCCAATCCTCCTTTTAGTTTCATTTGCCATAGATTGGATAGTGGTATTCGAAAAAAATGTCCATACCACATAAACCAACCAATTGCTGAATTCATTATTCTGGGGTATTTTTGATTGATTGGGATCACTTGGGCCGTATAGTTTAATTTACTAAACATATATGTTTGCAAAAACCACACCCGTTGTATCATGTTCAACTGTCTGCTGCGCATTTGATAACATTGTATGCGAATGTCTCTCGCTATCTTTTGCCAATTGGATTCTAACATTTGTTCCTCGTCCCTGTGAAAAATTATTCCTAATATTTTAATTTCCTGTACATATTGTATCCTTATATCTGGATATTTTTGAGCCCATGTACCAAAGGGTAGCGCCTTTGATTTTTCCATATTTATTTTGGCCCCACTAGCACGGCAGTTTATATGTATCGCTTCCATCATTTTTTGCATTTGCTCGTTTGTGGTGATACAAGCAGATAGATCATCTGCAAAAGCAAACACTTGGTTTTCTTTAAAGGTGTGTATCTCGTCGGTAGTAGTTTTCCTGGTATATTGCAGCAAAGGGTCCAGGTTTAAAGCAAACAAGAGCATACTTAGTGGACATCCTTGCCGAATTGATCTTGTTATATTTATTAGGGACGACAGGAATCCATTGACCACTATCCGAGATGTTGCCTGTTGATAGAAACCTTTCAAAATATGAATAAATTTATCACTGAATCAATATGCCTTTAGCACCTCAAACAGGTAGTCATGCAACACTAAATCAAACGCTTTTTTTAAATCAAAAGCAAGCACACATGCATCACGTTTCTGCACCATACAATAGGATATCAGATCGCGAATCCCTCCAACTGCACTGAATATGTTATGCTTTTTGCCAATGCATGTTTGTATCTCGCTGAGTATCCGTGGTAAAATTAACTTTAACCTATTTGCTAAGATGTTTGCCATTAATTTATAGTTACAATTTAGTAATGTTATTGGTCTGTAGTAGTCTACTTGTTAAGCGTGTGATTTTTTCGGTATCAATATGATGATGCCTTCATTTTGTAAAACTTTTCCATTTTTAAAGGCATCTTGTATGATTTTGATTAGTTCATATTTTGTAATCTCAAATGACTGCAAATAAAACTTGTAACCAATACCATATTTTCCTGGTGCTCCTTTAAGGTTGCATGTTTGTAACGCTTCATATAATTCTTCTATTGTAACTTCAGTATCTAAAAGTTGTCTATCCTCTTCTTGCAAACCATTATTTAGCGATTTCAGTATTGTCTCTCTTGCTTCTGATTCCCCCTCCCCGGTCTGATAAAGCGCCCCATAATAGTCATAAAATTTTTGCATGATTCCCGGCAGACTCACATGCGATTCTCCAACTGAATCCACAAGATTGTTGATCATGAATATTTTTTGTTGTTTTTGAATCTGTACATAGTGATACATCGAAGTTCTTTCATCTTGAGTTAAATTCTTGGAATTGGTTTTTATTGTTATGCCTTCCATTTTTTGCCTCTGGAGTGTTAAGATTTTGGCTTTATACTGCTGTATGGCTTGGTAATTTTTGGTGACATCTCTCCCTTGACATGCCCCGTGTAAACACTGGTAATAAAAGTTGATCAATCCGTTTCTGACTTTTGCATTTTCTTTTCCATAACAGCAGAAAAAAGTTTTTAATTTTGGTTTTACATATCGAACCCACCAGTCAATATGATAACTGTAATGCTTTTGTTGTTTACACCATTCGACCCATTTTTGTGCAAATATTTCATTGAAATGTGGAAGCTCTAATAACTGTATATTTAGCTTCCAATATGAAGGACCCCTGACTAGTTTTGTTTCTTCCAAGTTTATTGCCATTTATACTGCCATATGCGCTGCCCATGCTTCGATGGATCTTATATTTTTTATTTGATCTGTATTTGTATATAACCTATCGATTCTCGATCTAGATTTATTATTAAGATATGCAAATATTATATCCTGTCTCTTCTGTAACCAAATATCTTTCAAATGCAATTCTTCAATTAATGTTAGAAGTGCTCTTGAAGCTCCTAAACAATCGCTGGTAGTCAATACGTGATTAAAATCTTCCCCAAGTATTATTTTAGATTCATTTAACGGTAGTAATTATAATATGTCCTGATAAAAAAAATGTTCACGTAACTGTCTATTTTGATTGCCTGATGGGGCATAAATATTTACAAATGTATAGTTGGTACTTTGAAAGCTAATGCCTCTCCCATCTACTAACTTTTTTTACATTATTAATGGTTAGGCCGTTTCTAACAAGTGTTGCTGTCCCACGGCCATTGATACCAGTATTAACTATGGCTTCTTAACCATATATTGATGGAAAGTCACACATACAAACTTCCTGCAAAAACAATATGTCTACGGAGTGTACCCGTACAAATTCTTCTAACATTTTACATTTTACAGGCGAAAAGACTCCACTAATATTAATAGTACATATTCTAGTGGTATATACCATTAATAAATGAATAATGTAGCACACAGTTAAGAGTACTTTCCGACCGTCCCTCGTAACTTTGAAAAAAAAATTACAAATAACAAATGTAATATCAAATTAAATTTCCCTTTTTAGGGTTTGCTTCTTCTGTTCATTACTCTATTCATACCTCCTACCTCTCTCACTGATCTCCTCTTCGCTACTGTGTTCTCGCTACCTTTCGAAGTATTCTTCGTCCGTTTTTTTGCACCCATCTTCTGAGATTTTTTCCACTTTGACACTGAAGTGGCACTTTCGTCACTTTCTTTATCTGTATTCAATTCACTTTCCAGCTCACAGTCTTTCGAAGGTCCCTTGTCGTCCTCTTTTGGGACGTTGTCCTTTGCCTCTGGGATGGGAAGAAGATCAACTGAGTTCCCTTCGTCCTGCATCTGGGCATCCTGCATTTCTTCACTTCCTTCTTCCTCTTGTTTGTCTAGGTGGGAAGTTCCCGGTTGTTTTGTGTCCATCGATAAGATTTTCTGGTTGTGATCTTTCTTTGTGGTCGCCGTATTTGCCGGTGGTAACATTTCCACCGGGCGGGTGTCACTTGGCACATTTTTTATCCCCTTATCTTTTTTTTGTTCTTTTATCACCTTTTGTAGACCTTCCGACTTGTTTTGATTATTATCTGGTTGGAACTGATTGATCACTTTCTAGGAACTCCCCTTTTCCACTATTATATCACTATAATTTCTCTCTCCGTTTTTATTCACACGAACCGTTGTTATCTGACGACTATTACATTGCCAGGTATCGTGTCCTTCTTTTCCACACTCCCTGCACGTTCTCGGCTGTCCGTCGTATATCACATGGAACTGATGAGATTTTACTGTAATGAACGACGGAATCGTTTTTTTTTTGTTCCATTTTCACTATTCTTACCCCGTTATAAACTTAATATTTAAAGTTATCAGACCACGCTTCTTTGTCTGTACATTCCACCTTCCCAAATTCCGTCATTTTTTCTATCACACAGTCATCATCTAATTCTAGTGATAAGTTAAACACTCTTTTCTTTCCATCCCAGCATCACTCAAAATCACTTTTACAGTTTCACCATTATCATAACAAACGTTTGTTTCCGGACCACATTTCTCTAATATTCGCGTCATTATTGCTTTTCTGATACATTTTACGAAAACACATCGAAAATGCGTAAGCATTTGTATTCCCAAGATCTCATATACGTGGAGTTGAAATTGTCCATGTATAAAGTCATGAATTTCTCGCGCCGACGGCCTCGGTGCACCGAACGGAAAACGTATCTGGATGGTATTTTGGCTAATGATATTCATCTTTTTACTAATGTAAAGTACTTTTCCAATTCTACTTACTCGCCAACCAGCTGCACCAAACGCCACAAGCAACACACACACGGCACTCCCGTTCGTTGTTTCCTGAAGGCAACTTTTCACTGGCCTTCACGGAGCAACTACTGTAGTTTCCGCGTCCGCTCTCTCTGAAGGCTTCCATGGAACTGTCTGAGCCACCGCGGCCACCTCAAAAGATGGTTCTCAAAAGGAGGTTGTTACTCCAGTAAAGCGAAGGGTTTCCGAAAAGGAAAAAGTAAGAAAGAATGTAAAAGCGTGTCGTTCTTTAGGTTATTAGTATGTAAGTGGAAAGAGTCATCAAGTTATTCCTTCTCGCAGATTGCTTTTTCCACGTTGTGAGTCACGGACATGCCAAACAAGAGGATTGAAATGTTTCCCGACAACGAGAATGGTTGAGTAAGTCAGAAGTCAGAAGAAAAAAAGTGGAAGGAAAGAACGCTTCATTATGCTTTACCAGATGACCATAACGTAAGACAAAGAGTATGTCGTAAAATGTTTCTTAACACACTTGCAATAAGGATAATGCTAATGAAGTTAAAGAACCAGTGCATGGTAGAAGAAAAGAGAGGTGGACGTCAGACAACGTAAAAAGAAAGAGACGAAAAAATGCGTACAGATATTAAAAAGTACTTGTCGTCCAACTTAAGTATTGCAAAGATGTATGAACTATTCAAAGAAGAATTCCCAAACAGCTCGGCATGTTACTCCTTATACAGATCAGCTTTTAAATGTATGAAGTTAAAATTTCGTTCTCCAAAAAAAGATCTTTGTGGTTTGTGTAAGACGTACAACTCATTGAAATCAGCTAATTGTTTATCTAATCATTCTGACTGGATTGAGAAATATAAGCAGCACATACAGGAAAAACAGAAGGTGAGGGAAATTAAAGGTGCGATGAAAGATACAGCTGTACAAAATTTACAGGAGTTCGTGCCTGCTTGCTTTGACATGGAGCAAGTCATAAATCTACCACAGAGCAAACGAACTGAACTGCATTACAAAAGAAAATTATCAGCCTACAATTTTACAATTGATGAATTAGCTAGTAAAAGCGGTCATTGCTACGTTTGGCACGAAGGATTAGCGAAAAGAGGTCCGAATGAAGTTGCAACAAACTTAAGGAAGTTTCTCCTGATGAAAGATGAACAAGGTGTAAAACAGGTAGCGTTCTTCGCCGATGGATGTGCATCTCAGAACAAAAACAGTATCCTGCCTTCTATGTTCGTTTATTTTTTAAACAATGAAGCACAAAAGATTAACACCATACATGTTTTCTTCTTCGAAACGAGTCACGGACAAAGTGAATGATTCTTTGATGCTATTCACAGTACAATTGAAAACGCACTTCGACGGAGTGAAGATATCTTCATCCCTGCCCAACTCATCCCGGTAATCAGGATGGCAAGAAAGAAACAACCATATGCTGTTCATGAGTTGCATACTAAAGACGTTTTAGATTGGAAACAATATTCGCAGTACCTGCGTATCCTAAAAGTTAGAACAACAAATGAGGGTCAACCCTTGGACTGGACAAAAGTCATGCAAATTCAAGTGCGCAAGGGTTGTCCCAATACATTTATAAAAACATCGCATAACCTAAACACACACTCAAGTATATCACTTCCTAATCCACGCAGTGCTAAAGAGGACTACTTACCACCAAGGGCTTTTACTTCAAAGCCAAAACTGCATATGAAAAAATACCAAGACTTCCTGTCATTATGTCAAGGAGTAATACCAGTAATTTCTCATCCTGATTATAAATACTTCCATGTCAGATTACCTTACTAATTGTACAACCATTTTGCGTCTATTAACTTTGTATTTGATAACAGACTAGTGTTGGTCAATGTATTACTATTCTGTTCCTTACATTTTGTTTCCTGAATTGTATTATTCTTGAAATTTATTTGCGGGTACGTCTAGTGTTGTGTGAATTTCTCTGTTTCTCACTGTTACATGTTAAACTGTTATGATGTATGTTATGATTAGTGTATTAAGGATTGGCCTAATATTTAACTCTGTATAAGTATCCAATAAATAAGTTGAAAGTTTTAGCCTTGAACTGTAGAATTCGCAGTTTCAGTGAAAATTACAATGACGAATCAAGCTAAAAATATTCCATTTTTTTTCACGAACTGACGAATAGATGCAATGAAATCCTTTGTTCATTTATTGTTCATTAAAATTCTTTCTACGGTGTTCTTTCTCATGTGAACTACCTTCTCAGACAGCATTTATTGTTATCTCAAAATATAGTATAGCTCGAATATTTTTTTCAATGTTTCGCAAGTAATGCAAAATTGGCTACTTTCAACTTCGTTTTTCTCAAAATCAATATTTTGCACATTCGCCGGTTCGTGATGCAGGGGAGTTGACACATTCGCCAGTTCGTGAAAACATCGACGATATATAGTGTCCGCTCCTGTATTGCAGCTAGCAAACGAATCTCATCTTCGTCTATCCACACGTTGTTGTGTTTATTCGAACCTCCAGACAACTTTCACTGATACAGTAACACTCCCGACACACTTCTAGAAACTGGACTGGACACGAAACGCAAACTGTAGTGGTAAAGGTTTCTTCAACCTATCTTTAATCAGGAAAACGTTATGACAGCATGATTGTAACACATATATAATTTTCCAGGTGTGAGAAAACAGTGTCATATCACATCACCACCTCCTCATTTAAAAAATTCGAGTTGAATTCATTATGGCGGACGTCCGCTTGGAACACACAAATGTGGTTCCTCCAAAGCCATCATTTTATCATGACCAATTGTACCCAGCCTATCTTTACTTTTTCTAGAAGGTCTTAAGGCACTTTTGAATCACCCTGTAGGCCCTTATATGTGGCTTTGTCAACATGAGATCAAGAATTGCACATGTATGCGTGTGTGTGTAAAGGCAGGTAGGTAGATGAGGGCCTTGGTAATATTTTGCGGGGGTGCCAAGATTTGTAGATCCGGCATATATTTCATCTGTGTCATTTTGTCATTTCATAGTATTTGTTTTTATATACAAGTTCTTGTATGTTATGTCGTTCATGTAATGTCTCATAATTTTCATGTATAATCATAATCATGTACTCTGCCATATCTTTATTTCTTTTGTGATGTTGGCTTAACCTCGCCCATGAATAAAACTATGAAATTGATCGCATTGAAGCGAATGTATGTTTCAAGACTTACTTGATCGCTTACCCTGCGTTTGGGACAATTATATCACATTTCTTTGCATAAATCAGGCACGAATAAATGTGGCATGTATAGCACGATCATGACAACAACCTGAATGTACATACCGGGTGGTCCAAAAGTACCGGAACGGTCACATATCGTGAGAAATACACATCGAATCGGAAAACGAAAAAGTACCTGTTTAATAAGTGAATGAAAGTTATTCAATAATATCACACTTGATTCCCCACCCCCGACCCCTGGGGGTGGGGCGGGTGGCATCTGTGAAATTTTAAATAAAACTCCCCATTTTGTATTGTAGAATCTGAAAGAGGACTTCATTCCGAGTCCAACGAGCTATCAACCATCCTCTTAGCTCAAATAGGAACGGAGAAAAGGCAATTTTAAATTTTCGCGCGCATAAAAAAGGGGTCTACCATATAATCTAATGAAAGATATTGACATGCAGATTCCGAATCTGCAATCGCTTTCACTCTAGCTCAATTAGGGGCAGAGCGTCCCTTTATTTTTATTTTTTTTGCGAAAATTAAAATCGCCACACCTCCGTACACACGTACGTGGCTATAGGATTCGAAAAGCAATCCCCTTTCAATTTAGTGTGGAAGTTTTCGCAACAGGGGAGATCACCCGTACGCATCGATTCTAAGCAAATTAGAGAACCTTGTGCTTTGAAATTTGACTTACTAAATTATGTCGAAACCAGTCGACGATTATCTTATATGGTTACAGGAAATATCACCGTCAGTGGTGTAATTTTTTTCGGAGAACGGTGTATCTCGATGTATCCATATTATTCACCGGATGCTTTTATTTTCACAGCTTCTGAACTACACTTATATTTGTGTAAACTTTTTAGACCTCTGCAAAAATTAATGAATAAACGGTATCATAAATTGCAACAAGAAATGAAGGCTTTTGTATATTGTATCAGAAAGAATATGGTTTCAGAAAGAAAAGAAGTACCCTATTTAATGAGCTATTTCTATGCTCTTTGGTACAACGAATAGATGATTGAAATATCGTATCACGCCGCAGACGTGAATCGAACCTAGGACCCGGGTATCATAAATAAATAGGCTAATCACGTTATAAAAAGGGTCCCGCTGAAGCATTGAAAAAAGAGCTTCTTAAAAGCTCATCGCGACAGCGTCCTTCAGCGGAGTTGGAAAAACTCCGCTGACATTGCATTAGAAAATGAAATAAGGAATCAGCGTTCTTCCTCAGGATTGCCGTTGCGAGAGGACGCGATCGAAGCAAGCGTCGTAACGGCCGATAGTTCAAATTTCACATAAATAGGTCGCGTGAGAAAATCTCAGTCTTAGTTGTCTTCCGTCAGTCAGATGAAGTAGTTATTACAAAAGAAATCCGTGTCTAGTTGTTTGCAGTTTACGCGAGAGAGCTCCAAAGGCATCGTAAGTTCAGAAAGAGGAGCAAACGAATAATCGGGAAGTTAAAGTTATCGTTAGAATATCGGTCGGCGAAAGTACAGAGTTTGGAGCCCGGAGTTGCTCCCTCGTCCGTTTTCTTTCAGAGTAGGACCACGTCGATCCAAGGACCAGCGGAGAAGAGATCGCCGTAGAACTCCAGGTAACGAACATTCCTTGTCTTTCCTTCCCCTGCCTGTTCAGTCAAAGGTAGTGTTTAAATATATGTCCGTGTGTTCTTACTTACGGGGCTAGTCCCCTTGTAGTTAAGTGTCGACGTGCTCTCCAGAGCTACCCCCTTCCTTTTACAACGTTCCTCTCGCCTAACAAGCGAGTGGCTAAAGGCTGTCATAGCCTATCTACGATCCCCGCTCTTAGTCTTTATACGTGGTGGAGGTTTTGCGCGGCTTTTTTTTTCATACATTTCCCCTCGCGAAATGCATGAACGAGATTATTGTTGTTATTTTTTTAGCTTCTTTTCTAAAGTTGAGTAACTTTCCCTTTCTTTTTTGTTGTTCTTGTTCGACTTTTATTCCTTTTAGTATGTTTCATGTCGTTCAACGAGGTAGACGACCCTCTTAATCACACCTTTCGTTCTCTTCCCTTCCCGGACGAATTAGATGAGACGCTCGATCATCTCGCGATTCTAGCCGAAAACGCGGTCAGCTTTCGTCTTAACGACACAGGCCCTACGGCCGCATCAACTCCAATTCGAAGCCCCATCTTGCTTAATCGTCACACGTGGGAGCGTCCCGCGAGTACCTTGGCTCGAGTCCCACAGCGCCGCCCGAAGATGGCTTTTTCCGGGTTTCTGAACCCGTTTATGCTCGACGGCGTGCAGTTTAACGGCACGACCGGCGAGGACGTTCGCCGCTTTTTTGACCGTGTCGAGAGTCTCGCCACCCTTAACGATTGGGATACGCCGACGAAGCTCAAAATGGTTCCGGCGCTGTTGGCAGGTCCGGCGCTTCGTTTATTCGAAGCCTGGAAAACAGCGCAGGCAGGTAGAGTGTTTACCTATGATCAGCTGAAAACACAGCTGATTACGGAATTTACGGGCTCCGTAGACAAGTTGCAATTGGAGGATCAGATTAAAGCTCGCCTCCACAAGGACGGAGAAGCCGTCACGGACTACATCCGTGACAAACACCTAATGTTGTACCGACTCGATCCCGAGATGTCTCCCGCCACTCAAATTAAACACCTCACCTTAGGCCTTCAGCCAGAGTTTATCCGGGAGACATATAAAAAGGAATATGCTTCCGTCCCGGATTTTGTACAGGATCTAAAGGCTTTCGAGAAATTGCAATTTCTCATTCGGAAGCGCAAAATCCAAGATTTATTGTCGGAAGCGAACACCGACTCCCTCCTCGCCCAGCTGCGAGCGCCGCCTTACAGCGCGCACGTGAGACCGGAAGCGCCGGTGCTCTCTCCCGAGGTTACACGCTCACGCGAATCCCCGGGACTTGATCTCCAGGTGAAGGCCCTACAAGCGCAACTAGACGCGCTCCAGCACAAACAGATGGCCACATCGAACCCGCAACCTGTCCCTAAAGAAACGGGCCTTGAAGATCAGCTGAAGAGTCTGACTCTTCGGCTGGATGAGCTATCCAGTCCGTCTCACGGCCAGCAGTCGCCGGGCGACGGAAGACGGAATGACTTCTACCACCCCCGCAATAATTATCGCGGTCAGACAAACAGAAGATTCTATAATAATAATAATAATAGATCATTTTCTGGTCGCGGCCAAGGCCAATACCGTCCCCGGCCTAATAACTTCAATAGGTTTGACCGAAATGACCAACGCCAACAGTGGCGGAGGGGTAACTCGCGGTCTGCATCTCCCAGTTTTCAATCATCTGCGTCGCGACGCGGACGGGTGGAGCAAGGGGAACGCCGCGAAGGAGTCCGCTGTAACCGGTGTTCGTACCCCTATCACACTTCGGATGTATGTCAGGCCACCGATAGTGATTTAAACGGCCAGTAGCTACTTGGAGACGAGACGTCCAGGTAGCCCCCAAGATTAAATGTCTCTCCGTCAAGACTTTTCCCCACTCGGAGTTAATTTACGTCAGTGCAGAGCTGGACGGGCAATCACAGAAGTTCATTCTTGATACCGGATCTATGATTTCTGTAATTGGTGCGCAGGACGTTCCAGCCAGTGCGAAACGTTTCCAAATTCCCACTCTCATACAGGGTGTGTCCAACACACCCCTTGCGGTAAAGGAGATCGCGCTTTTGACGTTTTCCTTAGGTGGATATCAATTCCGACATCCCTTTCGCGTTCTTCCACATTTTCAACAGGGTGTAATTCTGGGGAACGACTTTTTAACGAATCAGAGGGCTAATTTAGACTTCCATAGAAATCGTCTCACCCTGTATCGTTTTGGATCTCCAGTAAAATCTACTCTTAGGGCCACTACCCACAGGGCGTTCGACGTGTCTATCAAGCTCGCGCACATGATAAAGGCTAATCTCACTCCCGAATTTGTCGCGGCGAGGAAGATAGTAGTGAAACCTCGCTCTCACCTTTGTATCCCTGTGCGTTTGGTGAATGGTATCGCCGATTCCGACACGTTATTGGAACCTGACGTGCCGTTTCAACAGAAATCTGGCTTATTAATACCTCGGGCTATTTTAAATACTCAGTCCAACCTTCTTTGGATTAGCAATCCATTGACGCATAGAATTACAATTCCCAAAGGTCAGCGTATCGGCGCCGCGGAAGCGTGGGAACTCCCCGTCCCGGTTACCCACACCGGGGCACCGGTCGCCCCGACCGGGGAAGGTGCGAGTGACACCGCCAGTGTATTTCCCACCCCGGCTCAAGTGAATGTCACGACAGAAACTGAAGATGCAAGTCACGCATCTCCGGTTGACAAGCAGTTCGACATTAATCCGGACCTTACGCCCGTACAAAAACAACAATTATTGCAGCTCTTGAATAACTATTCCCACGTTTTTTCTTGGTCCGAAACTGACGTGGGTCGAGCTACAAATTACGTACACCGCATTCGCCTAAAAGACGATGTTGTTTTCCGATCCAGGCCGTACCCGGTGCCCATTCATTTGAGAAAAGAAATGAATGAGCAAATCGACTCCCTGTTACGGCAAGGGGTCATCCGGGAATCTACGTCCCCTTACAACTCGCCTGTGTTTCTCGTGCGCAAAAGTAACGGGAAATACCGCATGGTGCAGGATCTTCGTGCACTGAACTCGAACACCATCTTTGATGCGATTGGTATGAACGATCTCAATGAGACTCTATATCAAATGGGCGGCAAACGTTTCTATTGTAATCTTGATTTGCACCAGTCGTATTTTCAGTTACCCCTGTCGGAAGACAGCAAGCCGTATACGGCATTCACAGTGCCAGGAAAAGGCCATTTTGAACTTAATTTTGCTGCAATGGGCGCAAGCACCAGTCCTGCAGGATTAACAAGATCAATTCACTTGGCTTGTGTACAAATGGATCCTTCCACGTTCGCCTCCTACATGGATGATCTGTACTGTTTTGCCGACGAGTTCTCGGTCTTATTGACCACCCTCGAACAACTGTTCACGTGTTTAGAGGCGGCCGGTTTGAAACTTACCCCTTCTAAATGTTCCTTCGGTTATAGCCAGATCATTGCCCTCGGGAACCGAGTTGGCCGTTTCGGTTACTCTATCTCGGATAAGATTATCGACTCTATTACGCACTACATCCAGCCCAAAACCGTGCGTCAGGTGCGTCGCTTTTTGGGTCTTACTTCCTACGTCCGGCGGTATATTAAAAACTACTCGGACATTGCCGCACCGCTTCAAGCTTTGGTAGGAAAGAATAAGCGTTTTCAATGGGAAAAGGAACAACAAGACGCCTTTGAAGCATTAAAAAAGGCTCTTATTACGGCCCCCGTTCTCTTGCCGTATAAGCCTGACAAAGAAGTTCGGGTTTATACTGATGCATCGACTACCGCGATTTCCGGGATATTGATGCAACAAAACTCTGAAGGGGCGTGGCTCCCTTGTGCGTACTGCTCACGAAAATTGAAAGATCACGAGACTAGGCTCGGGATCATTGAACTTGAACTGTTGGCCATTCTTTATACGTTAAAGAGCTTCAGGTTCTATCTTTTAGGACGCCACTTCTTTTTGTTCACCGATAACAAAAGTATAACGTATCTGCGCACCGCTAAATCTCTCTCCCCTAAACTCTTACGTTGGTCATTATCGATAGATGAATATTTTTTTACGGTTTCCCATTGCCGCGGTACTCAAAATCCGGCGGACCCCTTGTCTCGGGATACTGGTATAGAACCGACCGACGACGCGCCAGAACTAGAAGAGACCAAGGTTTTATTCATGCAGGATAAAACCATTGATATTGCCTCTCATCAGCGCGCGGATGAAACCCTCGGCAGTATCATTCGCATTTTGGAGGATCCACAGGGGGAGGGCAGCCAAGCCCCCGCCCCCCTCCAACGGCAGGCGTGTTACCATTCCATCGAAAATGGGTTGCTCTATCGGCTCCATCGAATGGCCTCGGGTGCACAGAAGCTTCTGTGCATACCGACCGCCCTCCGTGACACGGTGATTGAATCTCTCCATTCATTGCCGACCGGAGGCGGCCACATGGGTTTTTCCAAAACTTACAATCGAGCCCTCAAAGAAATTTATTTTCCCTTTATGAAGAACTTCATACAGCGGAAAATCAGGGAATGCGCAGTGTGCCAAGCGAATAAGAAGCCGCCCGGTTATCCGGCCGGCGAGTTATTAACTTATCCGCCGCAGAAACCATTCCAATCCATCGCGATTGACTTCAGTGGCCCTTATCCCGCTTCAGGACCGCTCAGACATAAATATATACTCGCGGCGACTGACTTTTCAACCCGGTATATGGTCGCACGTTCGACTCCCGACGTGTCGGCTCAAACGGCGGCCGACTTTCTGTATGAAGAGATTATACTCCGGTTTGGGATCCCAGAGACCATCCATACCGATAAAGGAAGCGCATTCACCTCTAAGCTTTTTCAGGAGTTGAACGAAAAGCTCGGAGTGCACCTCAAGTTCGCGCCCACGGCGTGCCATAATCCGCTGGGCCTCCAGGAAAAAGGACATTTTTCCTTGCAGCAGATTCTTAAAAACTTTGTAAATAATGCTCACACGAATTGGGATATGTATCTTGGCCCCGCCCTATTTTCATATAACACGGCCCGCCAGCAGAACTTGCGTTTTTCTGCATTTTATCTATTGCATGGTTTCGAACCTCGCACTCCTTGGTCTGCAATGTTACACAGGAGCGTCTGTGCAAGCGTGGAGAATGAAACGAGACTTAAAATCCTAGACAAAGCGCGTGCCGCGGCCGTGGAACACCTTCAAGCGCGCTATCAATC
The DNA here is from genome assembly GCF_977018435.1 of Lepisma saccharinum. Lineage (NCBI taxonomy): Eukaryota > Metazoa > Arthropoda > Insecta > Zygentoma > Lepismatidae > Lepisma > Lepisma saccharinum. Next base: position 106,990,590 of record NC_139230.1, read on the forward strand.
CGTTAAGCCAGCTTATGACCGACGACATTCTCAAATCTCGTTTAATAAGGGCGATGAAGTCCTTATTTTTGATGCCACTCAGCGCATCGGAACGTCTAGAAAATTTTCTGGACGTTTCACTGGGCCTGGTACTGTAATAGAACGCGTTAACCCCAATTCGTATCGTGTCCAATATCCAAATAAGCGGGGCGTTACTGTCATAGAGGAGATTGGCGTACAGCGTCTGAAACTGTATCATTCCCCCACGCCTGAGTCCGAAATTCAGGATTAGAAACCACCAGGACGAAAACGACGTTGTCCCCCCCCCCCCCCGCCTACGTAGCTTACGAACCGGTCATCTCTTTTTTTTTGTTACAATCAGCGGTCAATGAGCAGCGCCGTCCAGACAGGCAAATTTTTTTTGGGGTTCATTTTAACTTAAAATATATATGGCTAATCAATAACTATTTACCTATTTACCTATTATGCGAAAATGTTGTGAAAAGTATTAGTTAGAGCCAACCACCACAGTGGCGCTTAGCGACACTGTGAGTCACCCACACCAAATTCCAGAAGGCTCAGAAGAAGCAAAGTTTGTTAAATAACACTAAGAGTGTTTATATGTAGCGCACAGTGTAGTAGTCTCAACGATATAAGTTAACAATTCAGATAAACGGCGCTTATTTTTTCCCCTACGCGTCCCCTATGTCCAGCTGACGAGCTCGAACCTGAAGGGACACTTTCTGTTTAAAACAGGAAGGATGAACGAATTAAGCCACCAATGGCTTTTGTATTGATTTATTTCTATGTCGTGTGCTTAGCACACGTTCAATGAATAGCGAGAATTCAATTCTCCGTATTTGGTGTGTGGATGGACTAAAACTGGTTTTCAAAATACGTTCACATTTTTACGCATATTATTTTTTTTATTACAGGTGGAAGAAATTCATTCCCACCCCTTTTGTTCCTTTCCCCTTCCTTAACCGGCACGGGAAACGAAAATCTTGGGTACATGGTAATTTTCATTGCTTGCGCGGACATACTTTATTTCACGCCCCTCAAGTTGTATTCTTGCTCAGCTTCGATTCAAGATACGTTGAATTAAATGATATACCAATGACTTCGTTTTAATTTTTTGTAAAGAGATTGCGCCACGACAGAGACTACGAATCAATTAATACATATAATAGTGACTCCGGCAAGGCCTGCCTTCACTAAGTAAGCGACGAAGATATTTTTGTTCCGTTCAAGTAAGAGGAACTGGGGCTTTAGCGCCCGACTTACCAGAATGGCGTTATTTTTCTTCGTATTATTCTTAAGTATGTTTTACCCGCAAGTGCAAGCCTTAACTTTTAAAGAATTTATTCGTCAAGCCTTTACATACCCCTATTTGTTTGGTACTTTTGTTATCATTGCTCTCTTGGCCATTTGTTTGTTTTTAGTGCTTAGTTGCATGTGTCACCGTTGCTCTGGCCGACGACCCGTTCAAGTTCAATCGCAGAACGCGGATGACATCAGCATGACCGATCTCGGAGGCGAATGTAGCTTTCATAGTTTACACGTATATGAAAATGCAGGTTTTACCGCTTCAACGGCGACACTCCACGAAGACACGTCCCCGCATGGGCAAAATCCCCCAGTCTTGGAAATTATAAGTCCGCCCCCAATCTTACGTCAGTACGATGACGTAAGGCCCCCGGTCATGGTTCCGCCCTTGCCGCTCCCTATCAGCGAACTCTCTCCCGTCAGTTTACTTGTGGAGCCCGCAGTCTGTAGTTCGCACCAGGCTCCACCCGCCTCCGTCGAGGTGTCCCGCACACAGGCGCGTGACCTGTCCGCTGATCGGCCGTTACCCCGTCCCCGAAGTAGAGATGGGCCGATAGCCTTTATTGCCCACTCCTCGTATGATGACTTATCTTTCTTTTAAATAGTTTTTCGGGTCCAGAGTTGGTCTGGGATGGCTTGTTTTCTCCCACCAGGAATGGTGCCCTAAACGTGCTTTGAACGCCGACTAGCATTTTGTTTATTTTCCTCGTCCCCAGCCTGGTAATCTGGAGGCACCTCGATTGAAATCCACGCCGCGAGCGCCGCCGTCAGCTCGCTCTAAAAACGGCTCATTTTGTTAAATGTACGGTTGATTGTTTCCTACGTCATAAGGCAAACCAGAGGCGACGGGTCTGGCGCGCAACCTTTTCCGCGCAGTTAACGTCTACCGGCCAATCCCCCCCTTCTGGCGTCTCGCTTCCCGCACGGAAAAACCTCTCGCGAGGTGCCCACGATGTCTTGCTCGGATTTTGTTGTGCGCTGCAGAAAACTTATAACTGACCTTTGTCCGGAGAGAGAGGCATCAGTTCAGGGTTGCCAGGCCCCAGTTTTTAAATGAACAGAGTTTCAGTCGCCTTTCTTGTGGTCTGGGATTTCTCTCCGCTCGTGTCCTCCGTCACGACACTGGCGACTTCGTGCCCCGCACCTCCACCACGTATAAAGACTAAGAGCGGGGATCGTAGATAGGCTATGACAGCCTTTTGCCACTCGCTTGTTAGGCGAGAGGAACGTTGTAAAAGGAAGGGGGTAGCTCTGGAGAGCACGTCGACACTTAACTACAAGGGGACTAGCCCCGTAAGTAAGAACACACGGACATATATTTAAACACTACCTTTGACTGAACAGGCAGGGGAAGGAAAGACAAGGAATGTTCGTTACCTGGAGTTCTACGGCGATCTCTTCTCCGCTGGTCCTTGGATCGACGTGGTCCTACTCTGAAAGAAAACGGACGAGGGAGCAACTCCGGGCTCCAAACTCTGTACTTTCGCCGACCGATATTCTAACGATAACTTTAACTTCCCGATTATTCGTTTGCTCCTCTTTCTGAACTTACGATGCCTTTGGAGCTCTCTCGCGTAAACTGCAAACAACTAGACACGGATTTCTTTTGTAATAACTACTTCATCTGACTGACGGAAGACAACTAAGACTGAGATTTTCTCACGCGACCTATTTATGTGAAATTTGAACTATCGGCCGTTACGACGCTTGCTTCGATCGCGTCCTCTCGCAACGGCAATCCTGAGGAAGAACGCTGATTCCTTATTTCATTTTCTAATGCAATGTCAGCGGAGTTTTTCCAACTCCGCTGAAGGACGCTGTCGCGATGAGCTTTTAAGAAGCTCTTTTTTCAATGCTTCAGCGGGACCCTTTTTATAACGTGATTAGCCTATTTATTTATGATACCCGGGTCCTAGGTTCGATTCACGTCTGCGGCGTGATACGATATTTCAATCATCTATTCGTTGTACCAAAGAGCATAGAAATAGCTCATTAAATAGGGTACTTCTTTTCTTTCTGAAACCATATTCTTTCTGATACAATATACAAAAGCCTTCATTTCTTGTTGCAATTTATGATACCGTTTATTCATTAATTTTTGCAGAGGTCTAAAAAGTTTACACAAATATAAGTGTAGTTCAGAAGCTGTGAAAATAAAAGCATCCGGTGAATAATATGGATACATCGAGATACACCGTTCTCCGAAAAAAATTACACCACTGACGGTGATATTTCCTGTAACCATATAAGATAATCGTCGACTGGTTTCGACATAATTTAGTAAGTCAAATTTCAAAGCACAAGGTTCTCTAATTTGCTTAGAATCGATGCGTACGGGTGATCTCCCCTGTTGCGAAAACTTCCACACTAAATTGAAAGGGGATTGCTTTTCGAATCCTATAGCCACGTACGTGTGTACGGAGGTGTGGCGATTTTAATTTTAGTGGCATTAGTTTCAGTGGCTTCCTGACTGTTCAAACTTATAAAACTAACATATTACTTATGAAGATGCAAAATATGACATACACTAAGGTCAACACAGACTTTGGCAGCAATACATGGTGGAAAGGACAACCTGATGATAACCATATTGACTTGCCAATTTCTGATAAAACAATTGTAGTAAAATTTGATGATGGACTGGTTTCGAATTTAGTAGTTTCCAGTAACCTCGATTCCTGGGAAGTTAATTTCATCAAAAGTGTGGTAAATCAACTCCAATTGGATTTGAAAGGAACAAATGCAAATGACACTCCAAGAAACAACAACTTTGCCAACATTCGTTCTGTGCCAGATGTGTATACGAATGTAGAGACATCTGTAACAGGAAAATGTGAAGTGATGTATGAAATAGCTCCACTTCCAAGGAGTTACGTTTTGGCTCATCCTAGACTTCTACCACAAGCAGGTTTATGTCGGGATCATAATTATTTAGAAGTTACCAAAACAAAGAATTACGATAGCTGTGATCCTTCTACAGTGTATCACTATGGGCTTCCTGCAAGTTTGAAATGCCAACCAGGAGGAAACACATGTGGGAAGTTTTGGAAGAGGGCTTCAGTCACTCAAATTACAGGCTGTGGAGATCGAGAGAATTTCTTCCCTCAGACCTTTGTGACTTCGTCTCGCGTGATTACAAATATGCACCTCTACAATGGCAGCCAAGGTGCAGTGAATTCATACCTCAATATCACTTTACTGTTCCGGAAGCCTTTAGTAAATCACCTTATTTCACCCCCTAATCCTGCAAGATATGATGATCTTCTGTACACCACTGATGTTGGGTTGTTTTACGCCCTGACCAATGTCTATTTGATCACGTATGACGTCGATACGAATTCCTTTCATCTCCTACTAGAGACCCCCTTGCTCCCCTTGGACGCGATTTCTCCGGTGTACCGTGCAATTAATTTGGGATCCTATCAGCAGAGCCACTGGTCCCGTGTTCGAATCCCGGAATTGACATACAGGGTGATGCAGAATGGCGCGCCCCGTTTTGTGGAAATTATCGCCAGTGCATGTAAATTTACTAACTTCCTTTACGTGTGCCACCATACGGAACTATCTATAGACCCCCACGTCACATGTTTGCAAAATTTAGTGGATATCAATTCCACCGAAGGATGTGCCATGGAGATTAAGTCTCACTCTGGCCCCGAACTCCGTAAAACCCGGTCACGCCACGGCATACTTGTAGCCGGTATTGGTAAATTCATTTCCTCCCAGCTTCTTAACGGTAAAATCCATACACGTCGCACTATTGAAGTACTTCCCGGTCGCACTGTTTTCCTGAATTACAGTCAATTTGACCAACTCATTTTTGACGATGAAATTATGCACACTCGCCCTATGGCCGACGCCTACATAGAACCCCGACCTGTTAAAATGTTTACGGACGAGTCTGTTAACTTTACGGGCCTGGTTTTTCCGGACTGGACTGACATGACGCTGGCGCTACAGCAGTTGAATAATTCCCTCAATCGCGATATTCCACTCCATGATGTTTTAGTTTCCAACCTCCCAGTTACAGTTTTTATTTTAATTTTTTGGAATGCTGCGTTAACAGGATATTTCCTGTATTTCTGTTATCGAACCCGGAACCAACCGGTTTCTTCCGACTAAATTCCGTGGTAACAATCTACGTGCTAGTCGCGATACATGTTTTGCGTTTCGCTTACAGTTTTTAGGTTTTAAACCCCTTTTTATATTTATAAAGTTTATATACCCCCCCCCCCCATCATGACTGAACAGGTATCACCTCTTTTGTTTTTACTAACTTCTCTCTCCTACACGCTAACCTATGTTCGTGCCACCTCGCAACCCACTGAGGCCCGGATTTATTCATGGACTTTCACGGGCGGATCCGGCGCCCCATGAAGGATGGGATTCCAGACTTCCAGAGTGCTCCAGGAGGCGGTGACCTCCCCTTACGTCACGACCAGAAGACTATCCAGGACTACTACAAAAGAGGCCTCCCCTCTTACAGGACAAAAGTGCATCGTTCAACCCCTCCAGGACTCATCTTGCTAAGCGTCGTGTCCCTGGGTCGCAATCGCCGGAACTTGTCCAGAATTAGCAAGCCCCAGTTGTTGTTCGTGCCTGCACTCACCAGGCCCCGAATGGATTCCCCCGTTCCAGAACAGTAGCAGTCAGATGACCCCCCAAGAGTCATCAGTTCGTCCCAGCGACACCCCCCCCAGGAATGTCCCAGGTGTGTGGCTAACACCTTCCCACAGTGGCTTGTAACCAGATATCACCAGCGGCCCCACCACTACTCTTCAGGTTCCCGAGCCAAGGAGGACCCAGCGCCATCGGAACCCCCCCTCCTGAGTCCTTAATTTCGTGACCAGCAACGCCCAGTGTCCCCGCATCAGTTCACCAATGTGCTAACGTCACACTTCAGGATTCACGTTGCCGCCGCTGTCCGTCTGTCCACTCCAGGACCCCCCCCCCCCCTCGTCGAGTTTTCACCATTTGGACCCAGTGCCCATTTCCGCACCACATCTCTCCTCCAAGTGCGTCGTCCAGTGCTTCACTTCGACGCCAGCGGGAAGCACCTACTTTTGCAGTCAACGGTGTTACCCCCCCCTTTTTTTCCAGATTGCCCAGATTCTTCATACATGTTCTTGGGTTCGACACTTGATCCAGGCTTACCCAACATACATCGCGCGCGTTCGTGTGTTCGGGTCTCCTCATCGACCTTCGACCTGCATACGGCCACTTCTTGGTGGACCTCCTCACGCTCACTCATGCGTTCCCTCACGCCGTATACCGAAATCTGTGAAAATGGACGCTCTACCAGTGCCGTTTTCGCGTGTCTGTTCCTCCTGGACTCCCACTGTACGCGAGCCAGAACTTTCTTCCAGGAATAGCCTTTCGGTGACGTTATCCGGACTTATAGGATAACCTTCGTTCCTTTTTCCAGGATCTCAGCTGTGCGTGTGTCGTGTGTGTGTGTATCGCGTCGTCGTGTGCTCATGTGTTCGACTCCCGTCGCCGGATCTGCAAGAACAGTTCGCCGATCTCCATTACCAATGAACGCTCGCCATCGCGATTGCTAATGGAGTATCCTTCAGCTGTGCATAAAGAACGCTAACTAAGTGTCTTTTTTTCTGTTTCCCTCTGACTATATGTCAAAAACACAAACTTGCAGTGTACCTCGGGAAACAGTTTTTTTTCAGACCGGCAGAAAGACTTGAACAATTTGAATGTAAATTTCTGCCACTAATGTTAATACTTTTCAAATTCTGTGTATCAAATCAAAAGACATTGATTTTTTGGGAAGCAAATCATCCCATGTACATATATTAAATATTTCAATTTCACCTTCCTTGTGTAAGATAGTTAAAAATATCATTGCTTGCGAACCCTTCAGGTCTCTACTTTTGTATCTTATTGCATGATTTTTTTTCTTGGGTATTGATACCAAGTTGTTTTTTTTTTTTTTAGGTGATATAGACATTCCCCCGTTAATGGGGTAAAAACAATCTCCGTGTTTTCCGAACAATGCGCAATGGAATTACCCTTGCCCAGGAATCAAAGATACCTTTTATCTTCCGTGTTACAGTGCTTTCGTGTGCTCCGGTGTCAAGTGCTTCAGCGCGTGCCGAGTGACATGTGATAAATAAGTTCGTCGTCAGCGCTGACACGAGAGATTGCTCTGTCAGCGCCACCCGAGAGTCATAAGACGCACGACGTCAGTCTCGCGAACCGCAAATCGGTTCAGTATGTAACCCAGCAGTTTAGAATTAGGTTCTGCATGATATTATGTTGTGTTTATTTTTTGGTTGTGTACCGATTCTTGCCTTTTTGTATGTTCTCTGGTTTTTATTCAAATATACTTTCTTCTATCCTTGACTGGACAGGATGGGTAGACGCGACTTTTTTTATTTAGGCAGCAGGTCTACACACGAAATTAACTTCCCTCGAGGATGAATAGTCGCGCCCATTTTTTTTTATTATTTTTTTTATTTTTAAGCAGCAGGTTTTCAAAAAATTAACTTCCCTACGTGAACCTAATTTTTTGCCCCAGAGCGGTGTGCCGTATCACGCCGCAGACGTGAATCGAACCTAGGACCCGGGTATCATAAATAAATAGGCTAATCACGTTATAAAAAGGGTCCCGCTGAAGCATTGAAAAAAGAGCTTCTTAAAAGCTCATCGCGACAGCGTCCTTCAGCGGAGTTGGAAAAACTCCGCTGACATTGCATTAGAAAATGAAATAAGGAATCAGCGTTCTTCCTCAGGATTGCCGTTGCGAGAGGACGCGATCGAAGCAAGCGTCGTAACGGCCGATAGTTCAAATTTCACATAAATAGGTCGCGTGAGAAAATCTCAGTCTTAGTTGTCTTCCGTCAGTCAGATGAAGTAGTTATTACAAAAGAAATCCGTGTCTAGTTGTTTGCAGTTTACGCGAGAGAGCTCCAAAGGCATCGTAAGTTCAGAAAGAGGAGCAAACGAATAATCGGGAAGTTAAAGTTATCGTTAGAATATCGGTCGGCGAAAGTACAGAGTTTGGAGCCCGGAGTTGCTCCCTCGTCCGTTTTCTTTCAGAGTAGGACCACGTCGATCCAAGGACCAGCGGAGAAGAGATCGCCGTAGAACTCCAGGTAACGAACATTCCTTGTCTTTCCTTCCCCTGCCTGTTCAGTCAAAGGTAGTGTTTAAATATATGTCCGTGTGTTCTTACTTACGGGGCTAGTCCCCTTGTAGTTAAGTGTCGACGTGCTCTCCAGAGCTACCCCCTTCCTTTTACAACGTTCCTCTCGCCTAACAAGCGAGTGGCTAAAGGCTGTCATAGCCTATCTACGATCCCCGCTCTTAGTCTTTATACGATATATCTTCACAACAATCTTGGTCACACATTGACATTGTAAATAAGTTCTTTTACTTTTATGTATTTGAAGTTGTCAATTATCCGTTTGTATTTCATATTGAAAATCAACCATTGCTATTTTATCTATTGTAATATAACCCCTCAGGTATTGTAAATCTTCCATATTATCAATTGTAAAATAACCATTCTGATATTGTAATCCTATATTATTGATTGAATATAAAACATTTGTATATTTTAAAAAATATATTTTATTTCCTGTACTTATTATAATAGAAACTGCCAGACATTTTCAACTGCACAGTTTTTTTACATTATCACATTTGATACGTTCTTTGCATCTTCCTGAAGTCTCTTTGACACTATTCAATTTTGGACATTCAAGTTCGTCGATGTTACGTACGGAGATTTTACCCATACGTTTTTCTCCACAATTTTTTACTTTCTCCGTACTTTTGACGTACACTTCCTGATTCACAAGCACAAAATATAAAAAGTCTCATAATTTCTCATCAGTAGCCACCCATCTCCCCAGTTGAGACCGTGTTTCTTGGGACGGAGCCAGTAATTCACTCGGCGATACTTTCCACTCAAAAAGTGTAAACCATATGGAGATTTCACTAAACAGTCAAATTCATTGTCGAAAGGAAATTTTAAAATTCCGACTTCTTTCCACACGTATTCTCCTTCAGCTCCTCGTAGACCCTGAACTTACAAAACATAAACATCCATTTTGTTCAACAGGTGAACACAGTCAATGTATCTTCAATGCTACCCCGGCATACGGCACACTTGTCCAATTGAGAAGCACAGGATCCGCAGGAAACAAAATGTCGACACGGAAGAATTACAACACTGCATGGATTCTCAAAACATATTTTGCACACTGTCACAGAATCCACACTAGGTTTATCGGACGTTTGAGTTTCTACACTGTCAAAATACTTGAAACTCTTTGAGTTACGATGTAACGCCGCAACACTCTGTATAAAAGGACAATGGGGTATCAACAGGTAATGTCCTAGAATCGGACAATCTTTGGGTGTCCAATCGCAAAATCCGTACGAAAAATGTCGCTAAATCCTGAATAGTAAAATCCCGCAGTAACTAATTCTTCCGGAGTCTGACGTAATCCTGTAGGCCACTTTCTGTACGTTCTGTATCTCGAATATACTGATAGGTAATTGATAACATACGGTCCGGCGCGAGTCCAGCAATCGTGGTAAGTAAACACTCTCATATGTCGTAAAAGGTAAAACAATCGGATACCGTAGGTGATGCCCCCCGCCCCCGGTAATGCCGATAAAGGTACAGCCAGAGGATCGTCGGGGAACAGATGTCTGCGAACACCAAAACCTTCCTGAGGAACCACAGGGAAACAGGGGTGTCCTTCTAATTCACTCTCTCCTTCAAAACTTCGTTGATCTTGTCCTCCTCCTTCCTGTGACGTAGTTCGCACATACACTCGTGACTTGGAAATCCTTTTCCCTCGTCCGCTCTTCTTTTCCTCTCTTCTATCTCCTTTAACGTCCCGCAGCGATAATGAACTCCTTTTCCTAATTCGTTGAACAGGTAACATCCACACCATTGAGATTCAGGTAGCGCTACATACATGAACGAAAAATAACTCAGCAGCCGATGCAGGGCCATTCGATCGTTGTCCAGATCGCCGCAAGATCGAACAAGTTCCAAGAAACTCCTCGTAGCTGCTTTCGTAGAAATTAACACCATTATCAGGCAGTCTTGTACCGCACATATCCATCCTCACATGGTCACATTATCTTTTGTCCCTTCTATTTATACCTTATTTTTTTCTACGTCACGTTTTCCGTTAACCATATTTAAGCAATTTTACCTCTACCCATTTCAAACATACCGCTCACCGGTTCCGAGAATTTCATAACATTTCCCTTATCTTCTCAACCGTCATCTTCTTTTCAATTAACGACCGACAAAACTCTCAGGGTTTCCAGGAACTACTAAACAAATAAGGAAGAAGAACAACGTTTTACGCATTAAATATGATTTCCGCATTCCCCACCCCAGAAATCATACTCACACACAATTCCAAGAATTTCAACTCATTAACTTCAACGGAAACGCCCAAATTCCAAGAAAAACATATCTGCCCCCAGGGCTCAAAATCTTGCGAACGGGGGTGTGTTACTACTGCCTTAAATTGTCACTTGATTGAGGCTGTTCATTGCCCAAAATTTTGGGAGTCGGCGCCAAGCTGGTTGGGTCTAAAAATAAGTTCGTTCGTCATTTGGTTGCCTAAGCTTTACATTGGAGCAAGATAGGAATGATATTCAAGAGATATTTACATCGAATGTAAAAGTTTCTTGGGTAAATCTAGAATAAAATTGTGCTTAGTAAACCTTTAAGATTATGTAGCAAGTCATAAGTTTCCAAAAATTACATTCTCCTGAATCTAGCAATTAATATAATAAAGCGCAATGGCCGGGTAGCTCCAACCGGATAAATAAACTTGAAGTCATATGGTCGTCGCTATACCTGCCATGGGTCTATAATACATAATTTCCTCTGCGCTTTTAGATTGATTGGATTGATATGTCGTTTTAAGTCCACTTTATGCACTGGATCTACAGTTTAAAGTGGAATCCGAACCACTTAGTGCGTGTCTCCACCGGGAATCGAACCCAGGACCCCTTGATTACAAGGCGAAGACGCTACCACTGCGCCATCGGGGAGGCCCTCTGCGCTTTTAGAGTATGAGTATGTAGAGTAAAAGAAACTCCTGAAATTATCCACAAGAAATGTATTAAGTGCTGAATATGCGCCGATATTTATTATTATACTCTATACCCTATCCGATAATTTAACGTTATATATGTTTTCCTTGTATGAAGTAGACATTTTGCATTCGTACTTTCGTTCTTCTTTTTTTTTTGTTACCACACTATCAAAACTATAATTAATGTAAATAAGAACTCCCTAGAATTTGCGAGACATGAAACTGAAGAAGCCTTTTTGTAATAACTATTCTCGATACATGCATATATATATATAAAACAAAGAGTTATATTTACAGCTATCGAAAAATGTGATATCATGTAAGAAACAAAGCGTCAGTTAATAATTATGAATTATTATTTAACTAACTCAAAACAATAAAGCACTTAAATTTTTAAATTACAATTCACGTAAACAAATGCTGTGTATTTTTTTAGTTCCGTTTTTCTTTCTTTGTTAACGATCATATTTTCTTGAAAATCCTAGTTTTGCAGTACTGATTATTATTAATCGATCATGGTCCGGCATAATTTCGGAGATGAATATGAAATTAAAGTTACAATTTAATATAACAGCAGCACATATAGCATCAAATTTCCCATGTATTTAAAACACCTGTGGCAATGATGTCCGTAACACCCACAATGTATTTTTTGCTATGGTATTTTACATCTTTTAAAACAATCATTCCATATTAAACATTAATTAATCATATCATTTTCATTAGTTATTATCATTTCAAAATATTTGAATTAATAAACTGAATAATTAACTTTTGTTAATCTGTATGAAATTTATAGTGCTAGTTCAACTTTCCTGTCAATATACATGTTGCAAGTACAAACAAAAAGAAATAATTTTCGATAACTCATTACAAAACTAAAAACAATATTCAACCTTTGAATTCGATAGTAGGAAGACCCCCTCCCCACGATAGCAGATCTCTTCATTTCTACTACAGCTGTAGTAAAATACCGCATAGCTACATACAATTGATTGATTGATTGACTTCCTTTATTTTAATTCGCTTCTCGTGCCATAATTGGCTAATTTGCGAAAATGAGGATGAATGATGATAGGATGAAACTGATGAATGGAACTCACAAACATCCATGCCCAGGCTAGGATTCGAATCCAGGACCCCTGGAGTCGTAACAAGATGTACTAACCACTCCGCAACGGGGGCAGGCGCATACCTACACACAAACATTCAGACAAAAAAGCTGAATATGTTTGTTTAAGGAATGTCAAGGCTGTAATATTATTTCACATTTATTGAGATGAAAATTTTTGTATTGCTTGTATTTGATTACTCATGACAATGAGTATTAATGGTGATAAGATGAAAGAAAAAAATTGGGATAAGGCAAATACATATGTACAGGTCTGACGAGGTCATTATTAGATCACTCAACACTAAATTGAGGCAGCTGGAAAGATTTTATAACAGACAGCGAAAGTAGATTTTGCAGAAAAATTTATACGTCTTATGAAATTAGTGAATATGAAAGAGGAAAATATTCACACTGCAAAGATTTTTCTCAATCTTTAGGCTTGTCAAGATCCATCAGCAGAGAATTGGGTTTCAAGATATATTTTCGGTGAAGTTACACGAAAGAGCATGAGGTAGTACCCTCTAACGTTTTCTTCCTGCTTTCTGCATAAGGGTCCACAACCGGACTTATTAGCGGTTGTACCTCGTGGTTCACAATAGCTGAGGGACCAGCAGGGCAATTATCTCCACTAAAAGTCTTCCTTTACGGATGCGTATACGGTTGAAATTTAAGGCCTCCTAAACTTTGGGGTGCGTACGAAAATTACGATGCGTATCATCCGCAGCTACCCAAATACTGTCGGATTTCTACGTTGCGTGCAAAATTTAATGACTTCGACGTGTTTTTACGGCTGTGTATGCCCGTCTTTAGAGGCTCTGAGGTCCATCCAGTCTCATATAAATTGGCAGCAGGGTGCAACCCTGAGGGGTAGGCTAAAGGCGGCCAGACGTGATGCTGATCATATCATCCCAACTATGACCGAGATCAAGAATATGTGGAGTTCTATAGCTGCATATCACCCCATGTGTCTTTATGGCACGTGTGCACACGCACAGGGCTAGCTTTACTTTACTTTACTACTTATGGCAGTTAATTTCTGTAACTGACAGTGTGTAAATCACAGAAAAAAATATTATCTGTAACAAATTATTCGCTACAAGATCTCCATTCGAATTGCATGAACTTTTTCCAGAATTCCAGCTGCGTCGTCCTCGATGGAGGGTGTGCGAAAACTTCTGGCCGAAAATTTTACTTGTTTGTGGTCCTACTATACCGTTGGTGAAACCCTTCTTTCGTTATTTTGTTGGACGTTCATTCCTACAAAAAAATCATCAGACAATTCACGCCCAATATAATATTTACTAAGCGACAAATAACATATATTATCCCAGTCTGCGATCTAACAATAATATCTAATATTATCCGAGCATCCGAAATGTAACAAGGCAACATACGGATCAAAATCCCTTTCATCTCTGGTAAGTCAAGCGTGGAATCAACTGCCTGTACTTTGCAGAGAGGACAGAAATTTGGTCAAATTTGAAGACAAAATAGGAAATTAATCTACGAATACTGACACGTTACCTCATTGCCTCCTTCACATGCGCTACTTGAAAACCTGTTTAAACGTTACTTACTATTATTTTTTAATTTTTTTTTAAAAATACATACATTTGTAATTTCCATATTTTGTATATCTGCATATATACAATTTGCAAAACTGTATACGTAACATATTGATTCATGTAGAACAAAAAGCTGTTTTTTGTAGTTAGGTAATCAGTGTAAAATAGACTAACGTAAGTTTAAATGTAACTCTACTTCAAATAATAATAATAATATTAATAATAATAAGTGCTGAAACCTACGGCCTGTAAGTCACAGGAAATAATATTTTTGTTATAAAAGATCGCTACATTTTCAACATTCGAATTACATTAACATTTTCCAGAAATCTCAAGGAAGGTAAATGCTTCCTGCCCCCCCCCTCTGCGGGCGCCTTTGCTTACTACGGTTCATTTTCTCATTTCAGTAAAAAAAATGGTTCGCGTTCTCCATGTAGCAATAGTGTTACACGCAGTATTAAGACATAAATCCAGAGAGTTGAGAGTGAGTAGTTTTATGCTGAGTTTTGTACTGTTAATATGAATAGAAACTCTATAATATTATTCTACTAAATAATGGCTTACGAAAAGAAAACAACGTAATTTTTATATTTTATTTGACATGAAACATTCGTGCCTAAATGTATGATGGAACAGAATGCAACATTTTACTTGCACATTGTGATGTGCCCTTGAGGTCTGACTGGTATGCCATTGGTATTTTTGTTAACCTCCTGAAACCTAAGCAATGAAAAGAGTCCTGGACACTATTTTTATGCGATGGAATACTTTCCGATGGTCTCCCACGTTAGGACCCAAGTAACGCCGATGTTAGGTAGCCCGCCTAGAATTTGAAACCGAAATCTGTAGACCCCCTCCCCCACCTATTTCAGGCTGGTGCCGTCACTGATGCAGTATTATTGATAACTATCGGCCTTTTATTTTCAAAATCAATGTAGAAGTTTGATATTATGTGACATGAAATTTCGAAGCATCAAATCCTTTTTTGCGCAACAATTGGATGGAGACTATAATCGTTAAACGCGACATTCTGTTGCATTTCATTTTTAATCAAGGAAAGAACGAAAAAAGACAGAGAATTATTGCTTTTCATTTTTTTTATCATCTCTTCATTTTTTCTGTTTTCATTTAAGTATTTTATAAGTCTTTCATTTTTACTGTAATTAGCAGTATTATTAAAGTTTTTGAAATTATACAACATGGTAATTCACAAAAGCAATATCAACAAGAAAATAAAATACAACATGCTACGCGTTTCATATTTTTTTTAAATTTTCAAAATGTAATATTCTTCCTTTATGCCAATTATGGATATAGCATCATCATCACCAGTATTCTACCACGAATATTTTTTTTTTGTAGAAGTTAAATGCTTTCATCCATGAACCAGGTGCCGTTCCCTTTGGCGGAGTGGTTAGCACAGAGGCACCGAGTTCGAATCCCGGCCTGGGCGTGGGTGTTGGTAAGTGTCCATTCATCAATTTCATCATATCATCACTTATCCCAATCTTTGCAAGTAGCCAAAAGTGGCAGAAAAGCGAAGTAAAATAAACTAAATTAATATACCACGTGGCAATAATTAAAGTTTCAATATACTAAGGCATCCATGGAGCATCTGGTTGCGATGAAACTTCGTACAGAGGTCATGGAGGGCATGAGAAAGAAGTTACAATTTTCAACACCAAGTGCAAAGGTGGTGTTGGAATAACAACAGCTGAAAATCGGACATCCAAAATTTTATTTTTAGTTTGTCTGTACAAAAGTTTTAAATATGTGCGCCTTCAACGCGAATGAACCTTTGGAAGCGTGAGACAGTGTGACCAATGATCCATCAACAGGATGTTGTTAACTATGCACCAGATTTCAGCGTAATACTTACACCTGGTGGTGAAAATATGATTTTTTTTTTCATTAGAATTCTCTTCCCCATGGTCACCATAGCAAAGCTTCACCGTAATCCGATGCTTCGAACGGGCTCCAAAGGGCTCTGAAGAAGGAAACTATACTGATCGCAACTCCAACTGGCAGTTGACCTTGATGGCTATTTCTGGCGCGTCCTGTTCCCCAATCATTTTCGGTAGCGTGTGGTCATATGGGTGTGAACAAACTCAGTTGCGAAGTAAAACCTGAAGGGATCACACCGCTCTTCTGAAGCAACATTGCCAAGCGTACTTCTGTATTTGCCAGTTGTCTTTATATAACTGTGTGTCCGCCTGCATTCTGACCTGTGGGTGGTCCTTCCGGAAACTTCATCATCGCTCAGGACGCGTGTGCAGTTGTACCATCAACTCCAGCTGATTTCTGGGGCTGACAATACCGTTACTCGAGAAGATTTTTTCTAGCCTTCCGGTACGTTTGGCAACATCTGGTGGACCCAACGCTCATTTGTTTCGTACCGCGAACAACGTTGGGTAACTTGTTACTCGAAAATACCCGATCTCAGTCGAAGAAAATTCGACTTATCGCTGATTCGCTGCTTCCCAGCCGCCAGATGGAGTTGCGTTCAGTATAATTATGGCGACCTGGAATTTAATGGAAATATAATCTAAACAATCCAAGTTCACGAAACTTAGCGTATACTCTGTAGAAACTTTGAAACTACAGCACTGGTACGAACTAAGTGTCAGATATAATAACAGTAATAACAATATAATGTTAATATCATGTATAGGTCTATGCAAATTATTTGAAGGGCTCGGGTGTAAAACATTGTAAGTGACAACATGCAGGTTTCGAGATATTGAAAGTTGATGTTTCAAAAAAAATCTGATTTACAAATTAATAGAAATTTCTAAATTACTTCCAGCAAATATGATTCACTTGTATGTCTACTACCATACAAACATGATATTTCATTCGAATTATTTATTTCGGCGGTGCTACATGCGATTTGTTTCAATTCATTTCAATTCAATTTTCCTTTATTAAAGGGCGAGGTTCAGCCTGCGGTTGTTCTACCACCTGTTCAAAGAATTGTTGTAGTTACCATGCTTTACATGAAACGATATTATCAAAATGAGTAATCAGATACCGCTTTATTCAAACTAACTTGTGATGTCAGTTCAATAATAATATTTTGACATTAGACTTTTTATAGCAACCACAACAATTTGTAACACAAAAATGAAAGCCTTTAATAATAATAATTTTATTCAATAAACAATAACCTGAGCTACTTGTTGTAACAAGTTCTTGCTTTCCTATGTCTATGACTGAAAGGAACACCATTAGAAAAGTAGATTTCATCGTTGTAATAAGTTAGTATTTAAAAAGATTAAGTTCTGAATGCTTGTGATTAAAAATAACTTCCTTATATCTATATGGAGATCGATATTCCTAAAACAATCTTTATATAGGAGCGGTTTTTCAGCTTCACATATCTACTCCACACACACAGAGGCTCTATTTATTACCTCAGCATGCCAATAGCCCAGTCAATGAAGGACAAAAAAAATGACCAATGTCGGGAATAATTCCGTAAAAGCTGAATTCTGGTCAGTTGTTAAAACACCACTAGTAGTGCAAAATCCCAAAAGTCCCCTGCCCTCCTCGCGGTGCGCACCCCCCCCCCCCCAGCGCCCACCCAAACATCAATTTCGCAGACTCTCAGTTATTGACCTGTATCTCCGTAACGAAGGGTTGTAGAAAGGTAATATCTCTTAGTCTTAATCCTCATTAGATGGGCTACAAACAAGATTCTGTTTAATGTTTCGATAATGTTGGTGGTTTTGCCGCAATTTAAAAAATAATCTTCAAAAACTGAATATTTTCTAAAACTTTCTGACGTTTTTGCCCTGTACCTTTTGAACAAATTAAATGACAAAAAATTATTTCGAATAAAAGTTGGAGCCGAATTTATAAGCTTCAAAACGATATCACTTTTAATATATTTTAATGAAAGATGCGTCATAAGATTGTTCTTTAAATGGAGGACAGCACCAAAAAAATGTGTTTTATCGCATTCCGGAATCATTGAATTTTCGATAAAAGCATGAGACTTGGCAGAATCCATTGTTATACCACATAAGACATGTTCAGTTGAGTAGCAAATCGCCATTTTGAAAAGAGTCCGCCATATTCGATATTTTTATTTGATATATCTCGGAAACAGTGGCACCTGTCAACGTTAGGATTTTTCTGAAATGCTCCAAATAGTGTAAACTTTCATAATATATCACCAAATCTATTTTTGAAAAATAAAAATACTGATTTTGTATAAAAACTCACTATAATACTTTATGTGAATAATTCCGAGTTAAAAGTCTTAATAATTCTCGAACCATACAATAGTATTGTATATTTGGTAACGTTACGAAATGTTTGTTAGAAGACTTTAGACGAAATAAACCCTTAAAATACTATTTCTTTTGTATTTATAAATTTACCTCAAATAACATTTTTAAGACAAATGCAAGATATACTACTACGTACATAAAGTACCCGGAATTTGTGAATAAAACACAAAATACGTGGTTAATCATCAACATTTATTTTGTCGCCTTCAAATGCCATCAGATGCAACACACATATGCCAACCATTTAACCCAGTCTTCAAAACACTTTTCAAACGCAGAAGACGGTATGGCCCTGAGTTACTTTTGCGAATTCTGTTTAATAGATTCAATTGATTCAAAACGCCTTCCTCGAAGTGGTAACTTGAGTCGCGGAAAGAGAACAAAATCACACGCAGCCATATCTGGAGAATATGGGGCTTGGGCGAGGACATATGTTGAGTTTTTGGCCAAAAACTCGCGAACAAAAAAAGTCGACGTGTGCTACGACGCATTATCGTGGTACAAAATCCAAGAATTGTTTTTCCATAACTCTGGTCTTTTCCGGCGAACATTCTCACGTAGACGCCTGATGACGGTCACATAAAACTCTTTATTCAGTTTGTCCCGCTGGAAGGAATTCTGAGTGCACAACACCACGATAATCAAAGAAAACAATGATCATGACCTTAATTTTTGAACGACTTTGACGTAATTTTTTTTGTTTTTGGTTCATTTTCGATGCGCCATTCCGAAGATTGATGATCTGTTTGCATGTCATACTCATCACCAGTTATGATGTGTTTCATGAAGGTTGAATCACTAGAGGTTCGCGAAATCATGTGTTCAGCAACATCCCTGCGATGTGCTTTTGCAGGAAATTCAGCTCCACGCGTTTCATGCCTAACACATCAGTCAAAATGTTGTGAACGGACGTGTGTGATATATCAAGATCACGAGCCACCTCTCTCACACTCACACGCCGGTTTTGAAGTGCCATTGTCCTGATTTTTCCAACGTTCTCGTCAGTCGTCGACGTGGAAGGTCGACCAGAACGGGGCAAATCAGCAACAACTTCTCTGCCTTTTTTGAAAGCCTTGTACCATGCATGAGCTTGTGTTTTCGAGAGACACTAATCTCCAAAGGTCTTTTGTAGCATTTTCAGCGATTCAGCACACGACAGTCCGTTGGCATCACAAACTTTCAAACAAATTCTTTGCTCGATATTTGTCCCCATTCTACAAATCGCAGGACACTCATCAACACAACTAACGTAAACAGCTGTTGTGCACAAAACTGATGGATATATTACTCTACCCCTCTGCGTGGTCATTCAGTATAGTGTTGCCATCCTACGGACAAAATGAATTCTCGATACCTCTAATGTGGGACTTTTACCAGCCAAATTCCGGGTACTTTTTTTTTTACTGAAGGTATATAACCCAATTTAATTTTTGAAAATATGAATGAAGGAAAAACACATTTCCATTGTAACTGATGATACGGAAATAGTGAAAATTATTTAGAAAATATTTTGCTATGAATTTTTCATAAGTTCATTCCCTTCTTTGATCAGATGTCAGAATCGTATCCTTCGGATTCGAATAATGTAGTGGAGGTAAGATTTTCCATTCAACTCTTGGAATGTCCAGTTCACTGTTAACTTGGCGCGTATTTTATGATTTCTCTCTAGATATCACCAGCAAATACTTACATACATTGTCAGCCATTGATGTATACAAGGACCAATGTCGCTCTATTCTGCTCCATCAGAAATCAGCAGAGTTTGTTTTGACAACAAAGGCACTTACAAAGATACCAACCCTATGGCTATAAGTGCTGGAGGTTCTTTCATGATACAGAAATTGTATTATTCTAAAATCCTCATGTTGACAAAAGTGAATCACAATATCCCATTCTAACCATGTCAAAACGAGTAAAAACTATTGGGATATTTTCCAATAACTGCACATTTCCGGATGGCCTTAAGCTCAAAACACATTTATCTACATAAACTATTATCCTCTCACATATTATCTATGAAACAAAGTCAAAGTTAACAAAAAAGAAAACAAAAAAACACAGTAATTTTGCCTGTAGTATTATTGTATGGATGTGAAACTTGGTCCATTGCATTAAAAGAGAAACATAAATGAAGAGTATTTGAACATAAAATCCTTAGAAAAATATTTGGATCTAAACGTTATGAGGAGGAGGTGAGTGGAGATGGTTACATAATTTAGAATTATATAATTTGTATTCATGTCAAGATACGTATTATTAGAATTATTATACGCAGAAGAATTTGGTGGGCAGTTCACGTGGCATGAATTGGAGAGAAAAGAAGAGTTTACAGGATTCTTGTTGGGAAACCTGAAGGTAAGAGACCTGTAGGAAGACCAAGACGAAGATTGAGGACAACGTTGAAATGGACCTAAAGGTCAGTCAGAATGTAAAAGATTGGATTGATTTTGCCCAGGATAGGGAAAAATGGAAGGCTTGTGCAGCTGCAGCCATAAACCTTCGGGTTTATAAATGCTAGAAAGTGAGTGAGTTACTTAAACTGAGTACCTATCAGCCTTCAAGATCTGATGAATTAAAAATTTGCAAGTTAAGAAACTACCTGTTAGATGAGTTGATAGCAACGAAAGTAAGTCTCTGCCAAAGAGGGGCTCCAACAATGAAATTTTGCAAGGAAACGGGTTGCGTGTACGGGCAAAAGGGACTGCAGTTACCAGCTGTTTTTATCAGCGTATACTGCTTTGCTATCTTTCTCCCCTTCTTAGCGTTATGGGCTGGATTGATCCAGAGATTTCTAGGATAGAGTAGAGGTGTCTGGTATTGAATGCAAAATGTTGACTGAATTACATTATCCAAATGTGAAGGATTTGAATTTTAAACCTGATGAAAAGAAACCGATGTAATGAGAAATTCATTACAAAATATTTTGCAAATCAAAAGTCAGTATTTTCGTATCATCAAATACAACGAATGCTTTTTTCTTTCAAATAATAAAACAATTTAATAAAATTTAAATTTCTTCTACTTTCTGAAATCAAATTGGGTTGTACATAAATTGAATTTCTCTTAAAAATGTTAATTAAGGTAAATTTAAAAATACAAAAAATTGTATTTTAAGGGTTCAGTTCATCTAACGTCTTCTAACAAACATTTCGTAAAGATACCAAATTTGGAATACTATTAGATGTTTCGAGAATTATTAAGACTTTTAACTCGGAGTTATTTACATAAAGTATTATAGTAAGTTTTTATACAAAACCAGTAATTTTATTTTTCAAAAATAGATTTGGTGATATATTATGAAACTTTACACAATTTGGAGCATTTCTGAAAAGTCCTCAAGTTGTCAGGTGCCTCCGTTCCCGAGATATATCAAATCAAAAATGTCAACTATGGCGGACTCTTTTCAAGATGGCGGCCATCAGAACGCTGATTGCGATTGGCTACTCAACTGGACATGTCTTAAGTGGTATAACAATTGATTATACCAAGAGTAGGGGCAAAAAGTGAGTTCTACAACAGAAAGTGGTGAATTTTTTGCAACCTTAACGCAAAATATCATACGGCAAACGCGAAAGTGGTGCGCTCGTGTACTTTCCTTAGTCTAACTTAACCTAAAGCAAGGAGCTAGAGTAGTTGTATTCCACCCGGTTCTGCGCCATCAAGTGAGCCGCAGTGTTGCCAGCCCACCCCAAGAAAATTTCACCATGTGATATTTTACAGGCGAGGCTAACCTACAAATAGGAGTTGGCAACACTGACTAGTTGCTTCTCAGCGTCTTGGAAAACGTCTTAAGACAAATGTCTTAATCTTTAAGAAAGTCGACTTCCGGTATCTCAATTCCGGCCTGTCAAGAAAATTTTCTTAACACAAAAATCTTAAGACGTTTTCCAAGACATTGATTTTCTTGGCTCCTAATTGAGCTAGGATGGTGATTTTAGGTTTGTTGGATAGGATTCGACGAGAACTATTCAACTGGCAAATAAAATCGATTCTACCCCCACCAAATCTATATTTTGTACCATATTGATCTATTGCATGCTAACCAAACCTCTTGGGAGGCAGGGGGCTCTTGTAACGCCACGGGTCCTCCACATGTATGGATGTAATGCGATTTGTGGGGGGAAGAGGGGGCCAAATTTTGAACTTACAGCTAGAAATGTTTCTATAAAATAACAATGCCTATGAACCTGTTTGGCTTCAGGAAGCAAGCTATGGAAGTGCCCGTCCAGCCTACGTCGTCATCGAGCTTCAACGAACTCCTGCCTTTCATGCTATCTAAACTTAACGGTCTGTTAATTATACACTTGAATAGCATCCTGACCCAGTATGACGAGGATGTGGGCAAAACGTTCTATGTATTCAACAACAACTTAACATTATTACCAGTTCCCCATCTCCGGCAAACTTAAGTTCGACATGAATCCCGAGAACAAAGGGGAGGGCAAGGTTTCCTCTGGCAAGAACATCTATCGCATCAAGCACGATAGGATGGATGCCACTACAACGTACGATGTGTCTGCTGGCGATCGCCTGTACGTGGAGCTCTTGGACGACTACGATAAACTCATCCCTCTTTTCATAGAAATGAAACCTACCCTATAATAAATAACCATAGTAGCAACAATGCCTAACGATATTTTTGGTCACACCAAGCGCGAAGATCACGGCGACGAGCTTCTCATGCTCGACGTCAGGGTCAAGAAGTTGCGAAGCGACCTGCAGACTTTGCAGTCCACGCTCAACTCCAGCCTCCAGTCAGAGATAGCTAGCCTGCAGTCTCAGTGCCTGAACCCCGTACTCAAAATTGACGCCGAGCTTAAATCGCTGCTGCAAAAGTACACCGACCTCGCGTCAATAGACAACTTCGATAACTTGGCACTGAGCGTAGGCAAGCTCCAAAACGAACTTGTGAAGCTGCAGCAAGCGCAGACCTCCGATGTGGAACAGCTGAAGCGACACTTGCCGGACCAAACGATCACCATCCAGACTGAACTGCAAAATATTATCCAGAGCATCAAAACACAAGATGACTACGATCGCGTGAATGCCAGTATTGCCAAATTGCACGAACAGTTTCAATCGTTCGAAATTCCTACGTTGGAAAGCATCAAGGCTGAGCTTCAAACGGACGCTTTGCTTGCAGCCATCAACGAAGTCAAAACTAAACTCCAAACGCTACAGGACTTCATCGACAATCTACCTTCGTCCAGCGAGCTGAATGCCATTGCCCGTAGCGTGGCCAACATAAAACTCCAACTTGAGACCTACTAGGATTTCGAGAAGCTGCAAGGTACCATAGCCCATATTGAAGATGCTCTCGCCGTCATCAAAAATGATCTGCCAAACGTACACGAAGCACTGGAATCCAAACTGCCTGGCATCAGGGATACTCTGGCCAGCGTCCAACAGCAGATCACCAAGTTGGAAAATCTAAACACCGAATCAGAGTTGTCGCATTTTCATCACTTGATCGACGACATACAGGCTAAGTTGGAAACTTTGCAACAATCCACCCCTACCCAGGACGACATAACACAATTAGAAGAAGGCATACGCGCTGCTGCTGCTGCCTCAGAGTTGGATGCGATGAAAAAAGGTTTGGAATCGCTCCAAAACACGGTGGCCACCCTACCTACCTCGCAGGAACTGAAAAGCGTGATGTGGGCT
Organism: Lepisma saccharinum; assembly: GCF_977018435.1. Classification (NCBI taxonomy): domain Eukaryota; kingdom Metazoa; phylum Arthropoda; class Insecta; order Zygentoma; family Lepismatidae; genus Lepisma; species Lepisma saccharinum. The sequence goes on from NC_139230.1 coordinate 107,014,627, forward strand.
CTCAACCGAATACTCAAATCCGACGACATCAAAAATATCCAAACCGAAATTGAATTGCTTCGGGAGTCCGTTGCAACCTTGCCCACCAACCAGAACATCAACTAGCTACATGGCTTGTTTGCGGAAATTAGGACCCAGGTCCACGACCTCGCAACCCAGAGCTCCAAGTTGACACTCGTGGAAAGTCTGCAGCAGATTATCGCCAATGTGAAAGAGCAAATTGGCAGCATCAAGGCGAGCAAGGAATCGGCCATAACCAATTTCAGTACCCAACTACATGAGATAAACGAAAAATTCAAGAGGCTTATTGTCGATGTGAAGATCAAGCCCGATTACGACACTGTTGTCCGTGCTATCAAGGAACACCTGGGGTGAACGGTAGATTGGAGGATGTGGAGAGCGAGGTTCGAACCAATGTAAACACCCTGAACGCCAGCATCGACAATCTCAAGTCCACTGTTGTCATCGAACTGTACAGCATTCCAAACAGGGAATTTTCCTCGCTCTTCCATCCGGGTGCCAAACTCTACATGCTGACTCCTGCCGAAGCCTATCACCAGTTTTTCATCGCTGGCACACTTCAGTTCGTCAAGGTTTCATACTGGTCTTTGCCTCACGCAACCCACTACCCAACCATGACCGTAACGAACATCAGTGACGAGCCTAAAATAAGAGGAGTGGAGTTGGTTGATTTCACCCACCCCGAAACTCGACTCGACTGCCTATGCCGAAGTTGCCACTCAAATTATCGACATAGAAATAGGTGATAAGCTGTACATAGAAAACCCGGCATTGTCTGCAGCAGAAATCCAATCCAAGATATATTCTTATTTTCGCGCAATGTCTAGCAGGCTATTGTGAACGAGTTGCACAAACCTGCACGGCGAAACTACAAACGACTGGCGATAGTGACCAAAGGCATAGACGACTTGTGGGAAGCTGACCTTGTGGAAATGAGCAGTGGCAACTTAAAAAATTTACATTAAATCAACAAGGGATCACCGTTATAGACACATTTTCAAAATTTGCGTGGGCTTTACCCCTCAAGGCAGTAACAGGAACCTGTGTAGTGGAAGCATTCAAAACTATTTTCGATGAAAGTGGCAGGCGACCTCGATTTCTTCAAACAGACAACGGAAAAGAATTCTACAACTCTGTGTTTCAGCAATTTATTCAAAAACAAAATATTCAACATTACTCCACCTTTAGTCACATCAAAGCCAGCATAGTGGAACGTTTCAACCGAACTCTCAAAACACGGATGTGGAAACAATTCACTCTCCGGGGGAATTACAAGTGGCTCGACATGCTTCCGGAACTCGTTAGCAGCTATAATCACAGTTTGCATCGCACGATAAACATGAAACCAGCTGACGTCAACAAATCTGACGAGCGACGTTCAATTTCTACGGTTTATTGTCCACAGTACAAATTTACAAGCAAGAAACCGAAATACAAAATTGGAGATCAGGTGAGAATCAGTAAAATTATACGTGTGTTCGAAAAAGGCTTCACAAAAAATTGGAGTACGGAACTTTTCACCGTAGTTCGAGTCTTACCCGGAAACCGTCACACGTATATAATAAAAGATAATCGCGACGAAATTCTGAAAGGGAGATTTTACGAAGAGGAACTTTCTAAAACAAAATACGCCGACACGTATCTTATTGAAAAGTATTACGTAGAAAAGGTGACAAACTGTTGGTGAAATGGCTGGGACTCGAGGAAAAAAGTTGGATAAACGCAAACGAGGTGATTGTGTAACGGGTGCTTGGGACGTGGTACGGCGACTGCCAGATTTTCCATCGGAACGTCAGGATAGGAAAAATGGCGAGCTTCTACCCGACAACATTCGCTGTCTTATTGTTGGACCTTCTGGATGTGCAAAAACAACGTTGCTTATTGATAATTTTCTTCTTGCTCCCAACTGGTTAAACTGGAAGAACAGGCACCTGTATGTTTTCTCCAAAAGTTTGGAGCAATCGAACTATCGCCAGCTGTCGAAATTGTACGAGGGACTAGGCATAGCTATATTTGCTTCTGAAGTGATACCACTAGACTGCTGTCTCGAGAATTCGGTGGTGGTTTTTGACGATGTGATCCTGGAGAACCAAAAGGAAATTCGCAATTTTTTTACTCAGGGTCGGCACAGAGGCATGGGCTGCTTCTATCTTGCTCAGACTTTTTCCAAAATCCCCAAGCAGCTACTCCGAGACAATGCTAATTTTATTTGTTTGCTTCGTCAAGACTACACCAATTTAAAACACGCTTACGATGATTATGTAGGTGGGGACATAAACTACAATCAGTTTTCCAAATTTTGTTCTTCATGCTGGAACCAAGATGATTTCGGATTTGTCACAATAGACATGACGAGGAAATCCAATAACGGAAAATACAGAAACAAAATTAATAATTTTCTAAACGTTGCAACGTTACAAGAAACGTCTTGATCTATTATAAATAACTACATACAAAAAAAAATGAAACGCAAACTTGCAGACGACAACCTGAAGCTGCGTAGCTACCTGGCAAAACGGTTTAAGGGTTGGAAATCCGAGAATCGCGGAATTTACGAAGAGAAAAAGCGTCAGGACAACCTATCATCGATGCCATCAGTGGACTTGGTAAATAAATCAAAGATGTCACCGAGCAAAACAAAGAGTTAATTAACAAGCTTGTGCCACTCACCGCTCAAAATTATACCATACCCACACCGATATCCAGCATTCACACTACTCCGTTCGAACTTACTCTGGCTCCGAGACGTCAGGCCCTAGGCAGTACCTCTTCGGACGAGCTAGTCGAGCTGGGTCCGTTGGCGAGGGATTACCTAAGCCCCGGGAAATTCGAAAAAGACGAGGTATTCGGATTGTACCCGACCTTGGAACCCAACGAGGGTGTGGTTTGGAAAATTGGAAAATCGAAAGTCACGTTCGAGGGTGACGACGTGAAAATATATTTGGGCGAGAAGAACAGCTGGACTAGGTATCCCGGCACGGTGGGACTGTGGGAATTTATCACTAAGAAGCAACCTAAAGATTATACAGACGAGGATTACCAAAGTTACACAGACATTTTGATCATGACGGACGCCCTGTACCAAAACAACGGCGCGACACAGAATCGCGTGAAATCTAGCAGTGGAGAAAAGTACAGGAACCTCATCAAGCCAATATGGACCCAGCTCGAGACTGGCAGCGGTGTCAAACTCTACAATACCCTACCTAAAGAGTTTGTTTGGGTAGACGACGTAAGGAAGCTTGTAGATCGATTGCTGGTTATCGCAGGCGAAGAAAATGCAGGCAATTGCAACTTCCACAACGAGAAGGTGGGCATCATGAACATGATTAGCACCAAGCTTAGCAACTTCATTGTCAACGACAGCAAAGGTATAGGTTATCTTATCAAAATCATCAACACCCTGCCTCCCAAATTCTGGAATGTAGCCGAGGGTCGAGATTTGGTGAACGATATTATCAACAAGCTATCCTTCGAGATGCACCTGCCAGGTTACCAGTACTGCGGTCCGGGTACCAAACTCGAACAGCGACTGGAGAGAGGAGACAAGGGAGTGAACCCACTGGACGCTGCATGCAAGGATCACGACATTGCCTACAATACTCACACAGATCTCGACGCACGTCATGATGCCGACAGGAAGTTGGAGCATGCAGGTTTCGGGAGACTCGTCAGCAGAGATGCCTCGTTAGGTGAACGGGTTGCTGCATTGGGTACGACCATCGCCATGAACACAAAACGAAAATTGGGGTAGGGATTGTAACTAAATAACCCTTGTGAAAAAAAGCAACTTGTATAACCAACCTATCATTACTTCATTGTATTAGGGGCAAAGCCTTACCTTTTCACGATATATATAAATAACATACTATCACCATGAAGCCCAAAGGTGTTGTTTACCAAATACCCTACGCAAACCTCAAGTCTCTCGGAGCTCTTGATGGATTGCTCACCAAAAAGCAGCGCGAGAAGAAACATTCCTGCTTGGCAAAAGGGCATGGAATGAAATTGCTGCTTAGCATTCCTCAGTTGAGGAGTTTAAAAGGTTCGCGAAAGCAGCAGAAGACTGGAGGTTTCATATTCAGCATCCCGGCTATCTTGACAGCATTGGGTGTTGTAGGCAGCTTGGCAGGAGGCAGTGCCGCCATTGCCAAGACCGTCATCGATGCAAAAAAGAATAAAGCCGAGCTGGAAGAGCAGAAACGCCACAACCTGGCTATGGAGAAGAAGGGGAAAGGTGTGACCAAAAAGCGAAAAAAACAACTTCGAAGCTTTGAAAAAGTTTTAAAAAAAGAAGATATTGATCTCTGATCGAATTGTTGGTGGTCAAGCACTTCAGGGGCGTTTTCATGTCTGATTCTCTACCTTCTGTTGTGAAGGAAAAAGAGTGTGTCGTGGTTAACCTAGACAGTTACGAAAATCCAGGTACACATTGGATATGCTACCTCAAAGCCAACAACAGCAAAGCATTTGTTTTCGATTCATTCGGAGGCACGCCACCTGCTGGGTTGGTAAAGTATCTAAGTGTTGCCAACCTCTACTACAATGACGAACGCATCCAGGGTTTCAGCGATGTGAACTGTGGCCATCTCTGCGTTTCCATGCTTGTCTTCCTCTCGCAATTAAATAACCCAGCAATCGAGGATTTCCAGAAAGCATTGTGGCACCGAAAGCACTATGGGAGTATTCCATCTCACAAGCGAAACTTCGCTTCTGAAACTTACATTGCATGACGATATCATCTATCCTAAATCTATTGCTCTTCGTGCATTCTACAGCATGTACCTGATACCTAATATGACGGTACACAACAATACCATCAAAATTTGCAGCGAAAAAATCAGCATCACCCCTGGCCAGTACAATCTGTCTACCTTGCAGGCTCAATTACCAAGAAGTGTATTGCTGTCGCAAAATTCTGTAACTCACAGGGTGGAACTGGTGTCTGCCACGGAAACCGTAGACCTGGGTACCATCGGAGAGCTTTTGGGATTCGAGAACAACACAAAGCTCGAACCTGGCATCAAGCACATTGGTGCTAACATTCCTAAATTTCTAGCCATCGAGACTCTGAACATACATTGCAATGTGGCAGAAGGTATGATCACCAAATCCTCGGACGGCATCTCAGGGAGTCACAAGCAGACAGGTATTATCGCTACGTTCAAACCAAACTCTGAGTTCATGGAGCCAATTATCTACACACCCTCCCCACCGATATACTTTCCTGTATCTCGTAATCGCACAGACAACATAGAATTGGCAATTAACAACGAGAAGGGGTAGGTGGTTGATTTTGCAGGAGCCACGACCACTGCCGTGGTGGAGATTAACATATAATAAATAACCATCATGGAGCAAATCGAAAGTTACGAGTTGCAGTCCTTCCGTCCCAATCGTCGCACGTTTGCCAACCTCAACGAAGCGAATCGGGAGATAGAATACGACGTGGACGTCGGGGATGGATATATTCACCCTCACAGAGCTGATTTGTATATTAAGTTTGATGTTGTGAAGAGAGACAATGGCGAAGCATTTCTTGCCAATGCAAATTTAAGACTTGTAGATAATTTTGTGCCATACTTATTCTCGCAGGTGGAAGTTAGAAAGCATGGCACCGTCATCGATAGGGTTGACAACCCCGGGATTACCTCTACAGCTGTGGGAACACTGAAGCTCTCCAAGACCGATGCAGCATACTACCAGGCAGAGGGATTCGAAGCAGGTACAAAAATCAAAACTCAAAGTCACACAGTACTGTTTCCCATGCGCCTGCTTCCTGGTTTCTTCTCCGACTACACAGAGATTATGTGGAAGGGTGGTTTGCGCGTCACTTTTCGCAGAAGCGCAAACGACAACAATGCGCTGATGCGTTACAGCACCTTGAGTGCAGATGGGTCAGCACTTCCAAACACACTACCCGATCCTGCCAAGTACATCATCCAGTCCATGGAGCTGCGCATTCCCGTAGTGGAATACGAAACTAACTACGCTCTCAAGTACAAAGCAGACATTTTGAAGAAGCCCCAAGTACCCATCCAATTTTACGGTTACCAGTGCGTGCAGAAACCTGCTTCCGGCAACCATTTTGAATTTGACGTGACCACACAGTTTAACAGCATCCGGTACGATATGCCAGAGTTTGTGGTCGTGCTCTTCCAGACGGGGGAAAACAACAACCAAGAAAAAGATTCGAGCCAGTTCGACAATTGCAAGATCAAGAACATCTACCTCAAAAATGGAAGGAACGAGATATTCCCGCGTGATAACTTCAACCAGAATATTGCAAACAACGATTACCTGAAACTGTACGAGCCATACACAGCTTACAAGAGAGTGACTTCGGGTAACGTGGACGTGTACTACAACCCCAATGAGTTTATAGCTCGCAGACCCATGTTCGTTATTAACACATCGAAGAGATAGCAGGTGGTTGTTAACGATCGCACCAACATGAAGATTGTCTGTGAGTTCCATGACGCCTTGCCTGCGGACACACTGTGCAGCGTCATCCTTATTGCAGAGAAAACTTTTGTGTATGATGTCAGGAACGAGCGAGTGACAGAGCAGTTTTAAATATACATAGGAAATAACAAGAAATAAAAAATTTAAAAAAATCCATGCTTGAGCGCGCAAAGGAACTTCCCCTTTGGCCCTGCACATGCCCAAATTTTCGTCCCATAGGACACGGCGGGAGTTAGTTCCGTTAAAAAAATATACATACTATATATTTACAGACATTGTTAATTATTTGTATTCTTTTGTGTAGGTCAACAAAAAATTCTGTTGATTGAATATATCGTATGTATTACAAAAAAAACTGTGAAATTAATATTTTGAAAAAATATCCCACCTGCACCCCCTCGTTTTGCATTCGAGGGCAAAAAAAACACTAGTAAATCAAATTTTTTATTTTTTTATTTTGGGCACACAGAGCAAGTTTTACCTGTTTTCAGGCGATAGTGACCCCACGGCAGAGTATGAATCCCACATTCGAGAACACATCTCTTGTCGTCTCGTGCATCCAGAGCAATTTTCCTGTCGGAGTTGGTTGTAAGTATATGTTTAACACTCTGGATGCGATACTCTTTTCGCAGAATCGGCTTTTTGGTTTCGAGGCACTCGACGTAGTCTTCAAACTTGAGTTTTCTCTGAACCACCTGCTTGCCTATGCCTTTATCTTTTTTGGTCACAGAACTCTCAGCTTGAATTGCATATGCTTTGGCAAACTCTAATATAATATCCCCATCTTTCTCGTTCTTTAGTTAGTTTACCAGGTACTTTTTTGTTTCGAGCCAGGATTCCATATCGATTTGGTTGTGGATAGCTCGACGTGTCGAACAAGTTAACGAGAGCTGGAATCGTGGTGATATCTTTATATGCGTTAGCAGTGTGGGCGTGATATACCAGACTGTCCGCATCTGTGTAGAGAAGATTGATGTTACCATAGTGCAAGCGTAGTATATCATAATATATCTCGAACATTTGCAGCTTGCTTAACTCTAACACTGTGGCACCAACATAGACTGGTTTGTTGAGCTTTACCTCACCACGATTCATATGTACCAAAGCAAGCTGTTTGTTGTAGATTGTTCGAGATTTAAACAGTGGGCTTGCAACAAGTTTGCGACAACGGTCGACACTAGTAAGCAACCTTATATCTTCACGATTTCGCGTGTTTTCCATTGTTTTGCCAAATATTATATTATTCATGTCCTTAAAAAATTTGCGATCAAGTTCCGAGGTAGCAGCATTGATTGATTTTGTGTTTTAAGTCCACTTTATGCACAGTAAGGCTAATCGGAACTGGACCTACAGTTTAAAGTGGAATCCGAACCACTTGTGCCTCCACCGGATATGGAACCCGGGACTCCTTGGTTACAAGGCAGCGACGCTACCACTGCGCCATCGGGGAGGCCCTACCGAGGTAGCAGCAGTACGATGTTTGGTATTGAGGTCGATGTATGGCTTCAACCAATTTGAATGGTTGAAAGTGAGGACTCGGTGAATTGCTGTAATCGTGACCCCCCGTTGCATCAACCACCGAAGATTTCGGTAGTGCAACCCGTAACGCCTTTTGGGTTCGAAATCCATGATGAGTTTTTTCTGCTTCGACGCAGGTGGACACTTGAATTCCGATGCTGGTGGGAGGTCGCAGAACACATCCTGCAGCTTCTCGGAAAACTCGAGATCCACCTCGACAAAGAAGCCTCGTTCCGAGTCGTCGAAACCTTCTACGTCGAATTTGGAAGGATCAGCCCACTCAAATCCTCCAAATGGAAGTTTTTGCACCATGGAGTGCCCGTAAAGATTATTAGTATCCGTGTACATGATGTAGCTGGATGGTTGAGAAGGGTCGTACCCGGTCGACATGTGTTGGTTGTGGGCGCGAGCGTACCGTTGTGACACCTGGACCATGCCACCCCGAACAATCTTTTCCACAAAAAGCATCATGTCCACATTGGAAATAAGCTCGAGCTTGACTTTTGTTAGAAGAAGCATGGCCGACCATGCCAGCCCGGGGAGACCGTAGAAGTATGCAGGGTCCAGCTTGTAGATTTGCATTGCATTTGCGCGAAACGCTTGAAAGACGTCTGTGAGGAGTGTTACATCGAGTTTTAAGTAGGCATCGTGGTATTCTCCAAAATTTCGACAACCCAGCTTGAGCCGCATGGACTGAGCATGCTGATATTCTTCATCGCTGATGCCCGAACCACGCAGCCGGCTGTGAAACTTAGCCTGGGGAGGCAACGACTCCTCCTCGAACTTGGAAGGGTCGCTGACATACTCGTAGGGGTAGACCCCCTTACACCTGAAGAGACTAGCATCAAAGTTTGGGAAATTGACTGAGGTAATAATTAGTTGATTGTTGTTGAGCATCCCAGCAAGAGCATCGAGGCCTGCCTGGAGAAACCTCAGAGAATCGAGAAACCGAAGTTCTATGCCTTGCACCCATTTAGAGATGGCAATGTAGTGCTACTCATTTTGTGGTACACTATTAATGCGCGCATCGTCGTATCCGAGATGCCTGATAAGGTGGTGAAAATCGTACCCGGAGCCGTTATGGAAGAATACGGGGACGAAGCGCGAGTCCTTAGCCTTCAGGTTGCACCCGTTACACCAAGAATCAATATAGCTTCCGGTGAAGTGATCGTGGTGTCGAACTTTCTTTTTTTTCCTACTGTCAATAAATTTTTCGTTACAAACTGGACAGTGTGTAGCCTCTTCGTGTTTACGCTTTTCTTCGGGAGTTAAGTGTCGCACAGCTATAGGATCTAACAATACTTCTCGTATCTCGTTCACTTCTACAATCATCCTCTCCAGAAAATGTTTGGCTGCTTCGGGACCGCGATATACATATGGCTCAGGGGCAATTATTTGATTTCGTAGCACCACAACATAGGCAAAACTGGAGACCTTGTGAATTTAACAAGGCATGGTAGAAGAAACTTCTGGGTTGGGTTTACAGGTGGACAGCGGTTCAAGGAAGGCCTCTAAATCTGCAATAATAATAGCAGGGTGCTCTCCCATAGCACTATGCGCCCGAAATTGCTCCACAGTACCAGGCTCGTGTAAGACTGCAACCCCAGGCCTGTTGTCGTTACAATAGCGCATGTGGTGTGCAAGCTTCTGGGCAGCAATGTCGGGACCTTGAATGTGTTGGTAATCTTGTGGTTTTTGATTATCAAACATGGACAAGCACCTGCGACAGACTTCTATGCAACCATTATGCTTGTTTCTTTTACCTGAAACTAACCGGGAGAGAGAGCGAATAAGCGTGTAATGATGGCAAGTCTCGTTCTTGATAAGTAACAAATTGATTTCTTGTACAGCTTCACCTTCCATGTTGCTCACTCGAATAGGGTATACAATATTTGTGTTCTTAGTAAGGCCGTAAACATTGATAGCTAGTTGCAGGTTTAATAAGTTGTGTACACGGGTCTCGAATTTGTTTATGTCCGACAACTGAACTGGGTAGGTAATCCCCGCCATCGCATTTTCTAATTTTGATTCGTAGGGTATGTAGTGGGTAACACGATGCGGATTATCTTTCCAGTGGATACGATGCAGAGCTGCCAGCACCGACCAAAGAAAACATTTTGAATCGTTATTCTGGATATTTAGAACAGCCTTCTTGACTGCAATTATTGCCGGCAGTGGAACATACGTAGACCCAGACAGTGGAACAAACTTGTTAAGACTCAATTTAAGTTTATGCGGAGTACCACACAACGAACCTCCCGAGCCTTCAGCCTGATGTTCTTCCTGTTTGGCAACCAGCTCCAACAAGAATTTGTCGTAGATACTCTCGAGGTTGGCAACATCTGCCAAGTGCAAGTGCCTTTGTATTATGGTGAAAGCTGTATTCCTCATCAGATGGTTTTTTTGTATTGGCATCACAGCGATGCATAAAATTTAGTAAAGTTTAAAGCCAGTACATCACTTAAGATAGAAATTATCTTGGGTCGCACACTCTCTAGGAAGCTACGTACATCGCATAAGCTATCTGAAGTAGAATCAAAATCCTCTAATATATGACCAAAGGCAAACCGGCTTGCTTTTGTTGCCGACTTGACGCGTTTGGCAGATGGTAATATGTTTAAAAAATCTGCTTCAGCCTTCCTTTTGACCGAGGTCGATGGTTGCAGCACAGGGCCTCCAGTACCCTTGCAATTAGACATATGCTTTTTGACATGTGCAATTTTAAAGTGTTTGTTACACTTAGGACACAATTCTGTTGCTGTTAAATGCTTGCCAGGCACACAGGTACGACTATGTCGTGCATAATGAGCACTGGAAATATTTTTCTTACATGTAATACAAATCTTCGTAGGACGCATATTTTTTGGGGGTGTTTATTTATATATGTAGATATGCTGATGTATAATTTTTTAGATGTCGAATCCACACGTACTGTTTTACAATTAGGTACAAAATGTTGTACAATTAGGTATAAAGTGCAGTACAATTAGGTACAGAGTATTGTACAATTAGGTACTGAGTGTTGCACAAATAGATACCCCCATAAAAATTACTACAAGAAAAATAACTACTCTTCAATCAGTCTCACAAAAAACTCAACTACACTGCACTGTGTACACAATTTTTAAAAATCAAACAGAAAATAATTGCTACTCACCATGTAAGGCAAATCTACGAGGAACACTGCGACAGGACGTTCGTACTCTTCAAGCTGCTCTCGCCGACTGTGACTGACTGCTATGTGCACCCCCTTATATAACCTCGATTTATTTATGACGTATTTTTCCTCCAATCAGAAGTGACCACGTTAAGTATGAGTCATCATATTACGTCATAATTTGTTCCGCAATCAGAAGATATGAGTCATCACATTACGTAATAACTTGCCACAGTGTTGCGCAATCAGAAGATATGAGTCATCACATTACGTATTTTTTAACTAATTAGAAAACACAATATAAAAAGCATTCGCCTCTAGCGAACTCTGATTGGAGGCTGGAGTTGAGCGTGGACTGCAGGGCCTGCAGTTCGCTTCGCAACTTCTTGACCCTGACGTCGAGCATGAGTAGCTCGTCGCCGTGGTCGTCGCGTTTCGTGTGACCTAAAATATCGTTAGGCATTGTTGCTACTATGGTTATTTATTATAGGGTAGGTTTCATTTCTATGAAAAGAGGGATGAGTTTATCGTAGTCGTCCAAGAGCTCCACGTACAGGCGATCGCCAGCAGACACATCGTACGTTGTAGTGGCATCCATCCTATCATGCTTGATGCGATAGATGTTCTTGCCAGAGGAAACCTTGCCCTCCCCTTTGTTCTCGGGATTCATGTTGAACTTTAGTTTGCCGGAGATGGGGAACTGGTAATAATGTTAAGTTGTTGTTGAATACATAGAACGTTTTGCCCACATCTTCGTCGTACTGGGTCAGGATGCTATTCAAGTGTATAATTAACAGACCGTTAAGAGTAGATAGCATGGAAGGCAGGAGTTCGTTGAAGCTCGATGACGACGTAGGCTGGACGGGCACTTCCATAGCTTGCTTCCTGAAGCCAAACAGGTTCATAGGCATTGTTATTTTATAGAAACATTTCTAGCTGTAAGTTCAAAATTTGGCCCCCTCTTCCCCACATAAATCGCATTACATACATACATGTGGAGAACCCGTGGCGTTACAAGAGCCCTCTGCCTCCCAAGAGGTTTGGTTAGCATGCAATAGATCAATATGGTACAAAATATAGATTTGGTGGGGGTAGAATCGATTTTATTTGCCAGTCGAATAGTTCTCGTCGAATCCTATCCAACAAACCTAAAATCATCATCCTAGCTCAATTAGGAGCCAAGAAAATCAATGTCTTGGAAAACGTCTTAAGATTTTTGTCTTAAGAAAATTTTCTTGACAGGCCGGAATTGAGATACCGGAAGTCGACTTTCTTAAAGATTAAGATATTTGTCTTAAGACGTTTTCCAAGACGCTGAGAAGCAACTAGTCAGTGTTGCCAACTCCTATTTGTAGGTTAGCCTCGCCTGTAAAATATCACATGGTGAAATTTTCTTGGGGTGGGCTGGCAACACTGCGGCTCACTTGATGGCGCAGAACCGGGTGGAATACAACTAGTCTAGCTCCTTGCTTTAGGTTAAGTTAGACTAAGAAAAGTACACGAGCGCACCACTTTCGCGTTTGCCGTATGATATTTTCCGTTAAGGTTGCAAAAAACGCACCACTTTCTGTTGTAGAACTCACTTTTTATCCCTACTACCAAGTCTTGCTTTTATTTTAAAAATCATGATTCCGGACTTAACCGACGGACTGTGATAAAGACACACTTTTTTTTGGTGCTGTCCTCCATTTAAAGGCACATTTTATGACGCATCTTTAATTAAAATATATTAAACCTGATATCGTTTTAAAGCCTATAAATTCTGCTACAACTCTTATTCAAAACAATTTTTGGTCATTTAATTTGTTTAAAAGGTACAAGGCAAAAACTTCAGAAAGTACTATAAAAAAATCACTTTTTGAAGATTATTTTTTAAATTACGGGAAAACCACCAACATTATCGAAACATTAAACAGAATCTTTTTTTTAGCCCATCTAATGAGGATTAAGACTGAAAATGATTACCCGCCTACAACCATTCTTTACGGAGATAAAGGTCAATAACTGAGAGTCTGCAAAATTGATGTTTGGGGGTCGCGGGTGGGGGGAAGCACCGCGAGGAGGGGAGGGGACTTTTGGGATAATGCACTACTAGTTGCGTTCTAAGAACTGACCAAAATTCAGCATTTACGGAATTATTCCCGACATGAAACCTTTATTGACTGGGCTACAAGCAGAATGCGATTCACAAGCCTCTCTTGATACAAAGCTGTGTTATGTAGACTATCCAAATTGCATACAATGGCAATATTAGATCTTTGTGATTCAATAAGCAATTTATACATGAAATAGGGATGGCGTATTTTTTTCGAAAAATTGAAAATCTAAAAAACGTTCTTTTCGAAAATGGAAAGTGGAAGTACGAAAATTTTTTCGAGAAACAAAAAAGCGAAAAACGATATTCTTTTCGAAAAACGATTCTCTTTTCGAAATACGAATTTTTTTTCTAAAACGATTTTTTTTCAAAAAACGGAAAACGTTTTTTTTCTTCGAAAAACGTTTTCTTTTTTTCGAAAAACGATTTTTCTCGAATTAAGATTTTTTTTCGAAGAACGAAAAACGATTTTTATTTCGGAAAACATTTTTTTTTTCGAAAAACAAGAAAGCGATAAACGAAAAACATTTTTTTTAGAAAAACATTTTTTATTCGAAAAACCGAAAAACGAAAAATCTAAAAAGTTCATTTTCGAAAATCGAAAAACAATACTTTTGAAAAGGCCATTTCTACTTTAAATCTCTATCTTCAAGATAACAATTATTGGCCTCCGTGGCGGACTGGTTATGAAATCGCGTTACGACGCCAGGGGTCCCGGGTTCGAATCCCTGTCTGGGCATGGATGTTTTTGAGTGCTTATTCATCAATTTCATCATATCATCACTCATCTCCATCTTTGTAAATAAGCCAAAAGTGACACAAGACGCGAAGTAAAATAAAGGAAATCAATGAAGGCACAATTATGACCTTGTAACTTTCTGTTGCAATTTTCTTTAACTTGACATGTTAGTAAAGAATGATTTCAAATGTACACAGGACTTAATTTTTTAATAGTTCTCACTGCTATTTACCTGTTATGGATTAAAATAGTTATAATTTCGAACCAAGAAGAAGACATATTTGATATATCAACAATAAAATAATTTGTGTTCATCAAAATTACACATATCATAAATACGAAAGTTAATTAAATTACAAATACGTTATTAGGTACACCATAAAAATATTATAAGTTTTAAAATGCGCATTACAGATTTATGAAAGAAATTATTTTATAAAAAAACTAAACTGATCCAAATAATTGATATGATTCAGATCAAACTACATATTCCTTAAGTGTAATACATTTTTGACGTTGCTTGTAAGGCATGGTATTTTAAAGCAGCTTTAAATGCGTATACCCAATTAAAAATCAAACCAATTGAAGGGCCAGGGAGAAAAGCGATGAATGTTCATTCAAGACGATTTGCCAGGAAATGAAAAACAAGTATTTCTATTCATAAATACGTCATTATATGCCAAAATAATTATTTTTAAGTATATGTTTACTCCCACAGATGTAGTTAACCATAGTAAAATGTTTCTGGAGAAGCAGAGAAAACCCAGAAAGAGTAATAAGCAAAATTATGCTGAAAAATGTGGTTTCAATTCTACATTGCAGGTGTGCACTAATGAACAAAGACAAAAGGAAGTAGCACTACAACATTAAATAGAGTGATGTTTGTCATTTATCAAACTATCATCAAAATGAAAAAAATTGGATCAGTCTTTGGGGTAACTCACAAATTATTCCTGATCATCAACGAAGTAGTCCACATAGAGATCCTCATCATTTTCTACCGTAGCGTTGGTGGCTAGCATGGTCTCGTAAAACTGTTGAGCCTCTGGGTTGGTGAAAAATCGATTCAAATCCTGGAGATACTTGTACTTGGGCAAAGGAATGGGCAGCAGTCCATCGTACAGGTTTCTCAAAATGGTTCTAGGTGAAGTATAGGTCCCTATGTTCTTTCCTCGCTTCGGTGGTCGCCACATGACATCACCGCGCAAGTAAGTGGCAAGATAGGTATTGCGGTAGAAAATTTTGGTAGGGTTTTCAGCTCGTATCTCCAAACAATGCACTGGCCTGGTAGGAAATGGACATTTTGGCAAGTAAATTGGCTTCAAGAACTCAGTCCACGTCTTGAAGAGCTCCTTCGTGTAGTTTACCACAGCAAATGCCGTTGGTTTGTGTCTTTTGCTTCTTATTACATCTCTTCATTCGTCCGGCAACTCAACATAGGACTGTTGATTTGGTGTCATGTCATTTGCGCCGACGCTTCTTATCGGTTCATTTCCGCCGTGACATATGTCAAGACCTTCCTTGGCTGGTTTTCCCACAATCCAGAGTGTCATCACCGCCGCGCGCACGTGTTTTTATGGACACATGGTGCATTGTGCATAAAGTGGACTTAAAACATAAAATCAAACGTGTGTTTATGACGATGCACAGCTGTTTACACTGAAATGTTAAACCTATCCAGAGAGTCAAATATGACTTTTCTTTACTTATTTGAATATACGTTACACAGGATTACTTGTATCAATTTTATTCCACAACGGAAAATACATAAATCAGTATCAGCCTATTAACTATTAATCATTTATCGTTCATTGTCAAAAAAACATTGTAAATATAGTATTTGTTAACATATTGAAAGCATTCTACAAGTACTACGTAAATGTACACTTTGGAAGCAACATAAATGTGCCAGTCTATTACACTTAATTATTATACACTACATAAAATCGTCAAAAACATTATAAATTCAGTGTAATTTTTTGCAAACATTATATACGTAATAGCTACGTATATATAAATACAATATTTCGATACACTTGCACAACAACAATACAAACGTTATTTGAATTCTTGTAGGTATGCAAATGCTCGAAGGCATTGCACGTGTTCTTTCTACTATTTCCATATTCTCAGCCATCTTCTCATCTCTCTCAAGTCTCAGTTTTACATAAATACTAATTTTCCAATGTATATCTCTCATATATACTTTCATCTTACATTCATTTACCAATCACCTTCCTTTCAATCAAAGATACATACAGCTGCAGCTGTGCAACGTCATAAACACAGGTGCGCGCGGCGGTAATGACACTCCGGATTGTGGGAAAACCCACCAAGGAAGGTCATGACATTTGTCGCGGCGGGAATGAACCGATAAGAACCCTCGGGGCAAATGACTCAGCACAAGCGACACGGACTCGTTGATTTATGTAGCTCATGTTCTTATTGCACTCTAAGTACGAGTGGCCCCTGATTGAAAAAACATGTTGATGGCATCGAAACGACATTTTTCTGTCACGAGATGGTGAAGGTATCGAATGACAGTATAATTCTTGTTCTGGCCGGCAAAAGAATCACAAAAGATGACCACGCGACAAACTTTTTCTGGCAAAAAGTTGTGCACAAAACTATCGACCATAGACCTCACATCATCTTACACTTTATGAGCAACGGTTTCGTCGTTAGTGAAGAAAACTGAATCACCAGAGGAAAGGATGTGAATATTGAAGCTCTAGAGGCTCAACTAACGTTTATAATACACATCATTGGTGCTAATGTTGGGTGTCGGTAAATTTTTCTGAAAATCCATGGTAACTGCAGCTATGGTGTCATCCTTTCTACTCTTCTTTTTGTATAACTTCTTGAGGAAATAAAACTTCTGAGCTTTCAGTAAATGAAGTTTGTGTTCTGTTTCCAGTCTTGAGAGTTCTGTTTCTCTTTTTGATTTTTCAGAGTCATTGATGCCAGCTTCAACCACAGCTTTTTGCGACTTGTACGAGTCACTTCCTCTGTTGAGATGGGAACGTGACGTCAATACGAACAGATTATGACACATTTCTAAACATATATACAAGTTCCAACCACAACTGTACCAATATAATTAAAGTTGTCTGTGACATCTTGCACATAATTTGAAATAACAATCAGTTAAAAATCTTAACATCTCAACAAATATTAAGCAAACATTCAGGTTCGTCACAAATAGTACACAATAGAACTGATCACAACACTGCACGATTCGACACACGCACAGCGAAGGACTGGAATAACCTTCCCGTAGCGCTAACCCGTTTCAGTGAGGCACACATTATTTAACAGTAAACACTCCCCCCGACGCTCGGACTTTCATCGTTTTTTCCCCTTCCCCGTATGTTTGAATGAGTTTTTCAGGCACTTCTTACCGTTTCCCAACCAAGGCCGTTCCCATTCTTATAGTACAGCTTCTGAGCTATCAGATGGCGCTGCGATCTCAAAATGGGTGAAAAATCGACATTCATCGTTTTTCCCCCTGGGTCTTCAATTTTTATGTGACTTCAGTTATTTATATCTAGTAGATGAAAAGTATGTGCTTCTATATTAGATCGCAAATCACATCCGGGTATGAGATTAAAATTTAATTCGAAACTGCCATTATGAGCATTGCTGATTGTAAACAATGGTATCTACAGTAGATACCATGTTTTACATGAAATAGAATGTACGTGGCCATGCACAGTTTTAGTCGCATTTTTGATTGGCGACCTCTTCATTCTCCTCATTCTTAGTAGTGGTACATATTCCGGGTCATTATTGGAATCATATACACTTTCTCACTCGTTCTCATCTTTGCTGTTGCCAGACCCTGTGGCCGAGTGGTCAGTTCAGCGGAAGTGCCCTCGCGAGCAACATCGCCGTGCCTCTGGTCGTGAACCGGTGAGTCATCGGGACTCTGGCGTACTAGACAACGCGAAACGCGTAAATTTTCAAGTTACGTAAAGTTGTTGAATTGAAGGAAAAATGGAAATTCGTCGCGTAAATACGCTAAAGTTATGGTTTTCAAGTGTGAAGAAGTTCCCATCATCGCTGATGCTTCATCGTTGGATACGGGATACTCTTGCATTGACTGAAGACCAGGTATTAAGTATTGAACTGGACCAATACCGTAAGTGTGTATATATTAAGTTAGTGACGCGTCTATTAGGCGAACAGTTAATTAATAAACCTGAAGGGAAGTTAGTGTATTGTGATGAGGATGATGAACATGAAATTAGATTAGACTGGGCTGATAGGACAACTACACTAGTGAGATTACATGTTATACCAATGGAAATAACCGATAGCCATATCCGTACAGTGCTTGCGCAATATGGTGAAATTAAGACCCCTCCGGTGGACGAGCGATATTCGGATGAGCATATTTATAAAACTCGTACAGGCATTAAATTGGTGAGAATGGTTCTGAATAAGCCAATCCCGTCCTATGTATCAATACAGGGTATGCAATATTGGGTAACATATTATGGACAGAAACGTACCTGTAAAATATGTGAAGACACTCAACACACAGCACGGTTTTGTCCACAACGACGTGGTGCTATGGGTGAGCGAGTGATACAAGATAATAATAGAGCATGTGCTACTCCTGTAGAAATCCAGCCTAAGCAGTCATATGCAGCAAAGATACATAGACCACCTAGCCAACGTTCAGCGCATTGAGACGGAGATAAAGGCTGACACACAATTTACAGTGTTGCCAATTCCAATGCAGTTGCAAGAAAAACTGTGAACAATGAACGCGAGAAAAATCTGCAAATAGAACCGAAAAAAGCTGATGTTTTAGAACACCAACTGGACCCTACCAAGGAAACACCTCTACCTGTGTCTATCCACAGAAAATCGTGGACGGAAGAGGTGGCATCTTTAGACAACCTCTCCAGTGATGTACGGGATAACGTTTTGGTGACTGACAGTCTGGAAACAACTGATGAAGAGATGCGCGAGTCTGACACTACGAGTAATCGTGAAATGGAGACTGACATATACGAAGAAGGAGGATCCCATACACTGGAAGATCAACAAAGCAAGGTCCAGTTTGGTGAAGCCACAACAGGAACGAAGGGCAAAGCCAAAAGAAAATCAAATGTGAAGAGACTCCAGGAACAGAAGCAGTTGAAGAAGAAAAAAGTACAACAAAATGTGGCACCTAACCCCCACCACAAGAAGAATGTGAAGCAGCTGGCAATAGCCCCCTCCCCAGTGCGTATAACCAGATCCCAAAGTGTGACAAATTTGGCCCCGAGTGTTGATTTACAACCTGTGATTGGATCCAAATTTAGTGTTTCCCCTAGTGTGTCTAGTGAATGTGTGGGTGCAAGTAAAAATAAAAGTCAGAAATAGTATGTGTAAAATGAGTAAAGGTATATGATGTTTGATCAGGTGATTGGTGTGAAACATTCCATACATAGCCAGAGTATAACTTATAGCTATTTTTTTCCTTTTAAGAATCTTTGTGTGTAAGGTAGACCTAAAAACAGTAAAACAATGTATATATTTAACAGTATTGTAAAAGCAAGTGTTTACATATCCATAGTGATGCTTACCACCATTAGACTTACTAGTATAAACATAAACAAACTACAAAACAAAACAAAGCAAAGTGCATTGCGGACTTTCTAATTCAGTCCACTATACATATTGCTCTCATTCAAGAATTAGCAATAACTAATTATGAGTTACCCTCTAGTTATATTGTCTATAATAATTCCACATATTCAGCGCAAGGAACAGCTGTATTAGTTCGAGACAATATACCTGTATCAAATGTAGAGTACCATCCGAGTGGTAGAATTACAACTGTACAAGTGGAAAGCCTGTGGATATGTAATCCGTATGCGCCTTCTGGTAGTAATCAAAGGCAGCAACGCAATGAATTTTTCGCAACTGAAGTAGCGACGGAACGTCAAGGTAAGAAGCAACATATTATTTGTGGAGACGATTTTAATTGTGTTTTGTTGCCAAAAGACCAGCGCCCTGGATTTAATACATCCAATGCGCTGCAACAGTTGGTAACTGGGTTTCAATCGAAAGATGCATGGGACACATTGCACCCAACAAGTGCAGGCTTCACAGGTTAGATAGATTTTATGTTTCACCATCAATTATCCCTAATATCACTAATGTTAATATGGTGCCAACTTGCTTCTCAGATCATAGTGCAATTATAATGGCGGTAAAAATGCAACTGCCAAATATACAATATGGGTATGGATATTGGAAAATAAATATATCTTTATTTGATGATCTACTTTTTGCTGACAAATTCCAAGAGAAATGGAAGTATTGGGAACGATTAAGGGCGAAACAAATAAATATAATTAAGTGGTGGGATGAATATCTAAAGCCAGCTATCACACGATTTTGTAGACAATATAGTGGGGAACGGAACCACGATTGGAATAATAAATACAATTTTTACTATAAAGTGTTGCGAGAGCTAACTGATGAAGGGTTAAGAGGGGGAAAAGTGCAACAGAACATTAAACAAGTACAGGCAATATTGTTGCAATTACACGCGCAAAAAAGAAGTGGGTGCAAAATACGTAGCAAACTTTTACCTTTTGACCCTCTTGTAATGGCCAATATTAGTCATGTTCTACATGAACGTAATCGTGGAAAACGCCAAACGATTCATAAGATAATAGACGAAGATAATTCTGAACATAGTAATGTGACTGACATAAAGGAAATCTTTTACCGCGCTTATCACTCTAGATTTCAAGGAACAAGTTATGATCCAGCTCAGGAACAAATATTTTTACAACAATTTCCGGAAATATTTTCTGTTAATGACAACTTGCGGATTGAAAAGACCTTTACAGCTGCTGAGGTGTACGAAGCGATTCTAGGAATGAAGAATAACTCATCGCCAGGAATAGATGGTATTTCCATAGAATTTTATAAAAGATTTTGGTCACTTGTAGGTAATATTGTGAGAGACTGGATAAATGCACTGCTTGGGAAAGACGAGCAATACAGGTGTAATCGACCTGGTTCCCAAAGTTCCTAATCCTACGATAGTAAAACACTATAGACCTATATCTTTGTTGTGCACGGATTATAAAATTTTTGCACCATGTTTACTTCGTCGTCTTTTTCCTTATATGGAAAGAATGATCGGTGTCCATCAATACTGTTATGGTAATAATAGATCGATCTTTACTGTTTTACAAACAATTCGTGATGTCATAACTAGTTATAGACATACGACCATACAAGGTCACCATGGTATAGAGGCGTTGGATTTTCAAAATGCTTTTGATACTTTACAGCACGAATTTTTAGATGCTGTATTCTTAAGGATGGGTTGTAGTCCAAAATTTGTAAATGCGATTAAGAGTTTATATACTGATGCCAAATCGTGTGTAAAAATCAATGGTTCTTTAACTAAGACATTTCCTATACAAATTGGTGTTAGACAAGGTGATCCTATGTCTATGATAAGTTTTTGTGTAGCGTTAATGCCATTTTTAAAGGTACTTGAAATGCAATTGCAGGGGTTAAATATTCACTCAACAACGATAAACTTATTAGGTTATGCTGATGATGTCACTGTGTTTGTGAAATTGCCGACAGATATGGAAATACTTGAAAATGTGATAGAAAAATACAGCTCTGTGGCTGGCCTAAAGCTTAACTATAATAAAACTCATTGGATGCACTTAGATGCTACAAACCACCCGTATCAAAACGATAAAATTCAACAAGTAAATGCACTGAAAATACTTGGAATAATTTTACCCACTCTCTACAAGAAATGATTGCTCAAAATTATTCAACATGTATTGCTGGCCTGAAAAGTTTGGTTAAACAAAACAAACTTCGTGCCCTTAGCTTGGTTGCCAGGGTAGCCTTTGTAAATATTTATGCGAGTTCAAAGCTCTGGTTTGTGGCACGAGTGCTTCCGATGAGGAAATTGGATTTTGCACA
The DNA here is from genome assembly GCF_977018435.1 of Lepisma saccharinum. Taxonomy (NCBI): domain Eukaryota; kingdom Metazoa; phylum Arthropoda; class Insecta; order Zygentoma; family Lepismatidae; genus Lepisma; species Lepisma saccharinum. The sequence goes on from NC_139230.1 coordinate 107,036,587, forward strand.
GATAAGGAGTGCGATAAACTGGTATGTCTGGGCACACCAAATTCTGCTTGTGAGTCACGAGAATGTGTGTCTACTACCGGTACTGTGCGGAGGACTTGGCTTGACTTACGTGGAGTTAAAGAGCCAAGCTCTCCGCGTACAAGCAGATATGTCAATATTATTAAACTTCCCAGACAGTTTAACGGGTGTGATACTTAAGCAGATTTTGGACACCATACCATTGCAGTCTCCGATCGCTATAGCAACGGTGCCACCGCATTATAAATATTTACAAGAATCAGTGCTAGAAATTTGTTATATACTACTTTCAGCGAAACCTCTTGAAATACTAAAAGTATCTCAATTATACAAGTCACGTTGTTTGGCAACACTGCCTAGCTGCAAGATAATGATTAAACAACCAACACATCCCTGGAACAAGATATGGAACAATGTTCAAGCACCACATTTATCGCCCTTGGTAAAATCTGCGTGGTACTGTGTGGTACAGGATATAGTGGTGACGGAAGAGAAATTATATAAATTAAAACTGTTACAAGACCCACGTGGTAGGTGTAAACAAAATGGTTCGATTTCACACTGGCTAAGTGAATGCATTCGGACACGTGAAACATGGAAATATCTATGTCTGTTATTAGGAAAAATTTGTCGCAATGCCTTTACTGTACATAACATAATGTTACCTACGTTTTCGTATTTTCCATGTACTAAATTGCGTACTGTGCAATGGTTGGTTGGACATTATATATTGCTTGTCTGCATATATAAAGGTATAGATTTCCATGATCAATTTTTAATATATGTTAAACAGGAATATCATAAAGTGTCTCAAGATAAAAGAAAAATATTATTCGCACATTTTTTAAAGGTGCTGATGGAATGTTAAAGTACAAAGAACTATTGTTATAAAAAAACTGTAAAATTACTGTATGAAAGAACAATTGTAAATAAATAAATAAATTTAAAAAAAGTGGTTAGCACATCGCGCTGCGACGCCAAGGGTCCCGGGTTCGAATCCCGCTCGGACTTGGTTGTTTGTGAATGTCCATTCATCAATTTCATCATTTCATCACTCATCCCATATTCGCAAATTAGCCAAGATTCACAAAACGCGAAGTAAATTAAACTAAATCAATCAATCAATCAATCATCTTTGCTGTTGTTTCAATACTCGCGAACTTTCTGAGACACGATGCAATTCAGTAACAGCCGTTTCGCCGCCATCTTGCTACTTACCATACTTTACATGAAACAACTGGTAGATACCATAACTACACGACTCATATTGTAACTCCAAAATGACCAAAATGTCACTTACCATGTTTTACACCCGATCCCTTCATTTAATATTGTATTGTGTAACTCTATTCCTCGCTTGCAAAAATCTGAATCAGATTGTGTGCTAGTAGTTAGTCGCTTGTTTCTTTCCTGGGAAGTATTACGTCACACGTCATGTGGCCGAAGGAAGGGAAGCCTCTCGCGTTGTGTGAAGGGCTCTCTCACTCTCCCTTACTCTGGCAGCCGTTGGGTTCACAAATTCAAATTCATAAATGCTACTATAGCAGCACTTGTTTTGAATTAGAAAAATTCCTATGCCAGGATGATCTATGGGTTTTGTATACTTTTGAACAACCTTTAAAAAGTATTGAATCCGATTCAGTTTTTCATAATAACGAATTCAAAAATGCTACTACAGGTTGGCGCCTCAGTAGCACTTTCACCAAATTCGACGGAAACGATGCCATTTCGTAGTCTAGGTTATGTAGCGTTTTGAACAACTTTCAGAAGGACAACTTCAAAAATTGAAATTAAAAAGTGTTACTATAATAGCACTTCTTTTGAATTCGAAAAATGTTTATGCCAGGATGATCTATGGGTTTCGTATTGCTTTGAACAACCTCTAAATTTATTCCGTTAATTTGTAGCCCCATATTTTTGTACCATCCAAAGTCATTTTTCAAATTTTGTAATATTTATGTGCTACTCAAAGATACTAAAAATAATTTTTGTACCTATCAATTTACTGCCGAAAAACAAAAAAATCGATCTTGGGGTTACAGATTAATGACTCAACCTCATCATCGGTTAAGGCTAAGTTATCCACATCAAAGATTGTACCATTTATGTTACATTTGTACCACTATTTAGAAAGTTCGTACCCATTAGAAGCAGCCAGAGAAGAAGGCGGGAAAATTTGTATCTTGCAAGCGCATATTTTTGTAACGTCTCGAGTTGCTTCGTGGAGTATTATGCTATTTTTTTTACTAAATTTTAAAATTAAACTTGCTACGCACCTACTTTCGATTACGTTGATATCCGATTCTTATATCATTGTTTAAAACCACACTTTTTTTAAACGTTTTCTTATTACGTACAGAGAGCAATTCACGGAAGACTTGAAAGGATATTATTGAATGTGTGAGGTTTATATCTCCTTAAGGTTTAAATAAAATCTTCTAAATTAGTACTTTATTTCTGTACACTCACGGAAACCCGGGAAACATTTTCAAAATTATTCGTTTCACGCCAAGACACGCACTTCACAAGAAAATATGGACCAAATATTATCGAATGTGTGAGGTTTATATCTGCTTAAAGTTTAAACAAAATCTTCTAAATTAGTACATTCTATAGAGCCCATTTTTTACTTTTGTACAGTTAGAGAAAACCCGAAAATAATTTTCAAATTTTCGTTTATTCACTTTGATATAGTAATTCGTATGAATACATGGACAAAATGTTATTTTATTTCTTAGGTTTAGAGCTCTATAATTCTTCAATGAAATTTCACGTACTGATACTTTGTATCAAGTACCTTTCCGATTTTTGTACAGTGACGAAAAAACCCGGGAAATATTTTTTTCAAAAATTTGCTTCCTTAGTAAGACACGCAGATCACAAGAAAATGTGGACCAAATATTATCGAATGTGTGAGGTTTATATATGCTTAACGTTTAAATGAAACCTTCTATATAAGTACACTCTATTAAGCAATTTTTCATTTCTTTACCGTTACGGAAAACCCAAAAATAATATTTAAATTTGTTTATCCTTTTCATTTTGATGTACTAATTTGTATGAAAACATGGACAAAACCTTTTTATATTGTAGAGCTTTAGAGCTCTATAATCTTTCAATTAAATTTTATGGACTGGTACTTTGTATCAAGTCCTTTTCCGATGTTTGTACCGTCAGGGAAAACCCGGGATATATTTTAAAAATTCTTCTTTCCTTGCTAAGACACAGACACTTCACAAGAAAATATGGACCAAACATTATCGAATGTATGAGGTTTATATCCGCTTAAAGTTTAAATAAAATCTTCTCGATGAGTACTTTCTAGTATTAATTCCCTTTTTGATTTTTGTACCCTTACGGAAAACCCGAAAATAATATCAAATTTTGTTTCTTTAACTTCGATCTACCAATTCGTGTGAATGCATGGGCAAAATTGTATTTTATTTGTGAGCTTTAGAGCTCATTAATTCTTCAATTTTCACCGACCAGTGCTTTGTATTGAGCCCATTTCCTATTTTTGTACCGCCACGGAAAACCCGGGAAATGTTTTTTTAAATTTTTCCTTCCTCGGCAAGACACGCAGTTCACAAGAATATATGGACCAAATATTATCGAATGTGTGAGGTTTGATATCTAAGTAATGTTGAAATAAAATATTTAAAACTATTACTTTCAATTAAGCCCCTTTTTGATTTTTGTACCGTTACGCCAAACCCGAAAGTAATTTTCATATTTTTTTTTTTCACTTCGATGTACTAAAACAGTGGTTTCACGCTGTAATATTGTAATTGGAATTATAGTGTTTTTTTTAATTTGTTTGCAAACGAAGCGCACGTATTAATGGTATACTGAATGGTGAATCAACAATTTTATAAATATATTCTGGGTTTAAAGTAACGGTACAAAAATCGAAAAGGGACTGAATGTATAGTACTGGTACATCAGACGTTTTTTTTTTTCAAAAATAAACAGATATAACAGATATAAACCTCACACAATAGATAACATTTAGTCCATGTTCTCCTGTAAATTGCTTGTGGTAGTGAGATACCGAGAATTTAATCATTATTTTGGAGGTTCTCGGTAACAGTTCAAATATCGAAAACGGAATTAATGTAGCGTACTGGTAGTACGTAAGATTTTATTCTAAAATTAAGAAAAATATAAACCTTAACATTATGACCATATTCTGGTATAAATTGCATGTCTTAATGAGGAAGCAACAAATTCCAATATATTCTCGGCCTTCTTCATAAAGGTACACTTCTCCAAAAGTTACTTGACCACCCTGAAAGTTTTCCAAGTCCAGAAATCGTTAATTTGGCAACATAGCTCTTGACAACAAGCAGAGAGTAGCGAACTTAACTGCAGGTACCCTCTACTGGGCGAGAAACCCTGTGGTGAAAGATTTACATTCTTTTTAATAATATGAAGTCAGAAATATAATTGCTCAACATATTAATAGAGAACAATACAGAAAACTCAAGTATGAGAAATAATTTAAGAGAATACTTGCGATTCGGCATGTTAAAATTGGAATCAGAGAAACTTTTGTTAGTTTTGAAACACTGCACTCGCTCGTGGTACACTTGGAGGAAATCGCTGTCAAGTTTGAACAAAAAAGGACATAATAACGAATAGTTTATGGAAATGAAATATAACAACACCTTGCAAAGTGCTGTGAAATGAGCGAAAATTAAAGAATCTCGCATTTTGTAGCAAAAATCTGTCCGTCGCATAGAAAAGTGATAGCTTGAGCAATCATCAAGTCTATAAAATTTAATTGAAAGATTATAGAGCTCTAAACCTCAACAATATAAAAAGGTTTTGTCCATGTATTCATACAAATTAGTACATCGAAATGAAAATAAAAAACAAATTTGAATATTATTTTTGGGTTTTTAAAATTTAGTAAAAAAAATAGCATAATACTCCACGAAGCAACTCGAGACGTTACAAAAATATGCGCTTGCAAGATACAAATTTTCCCGCCTTCTTCTCTGGCTGCTTCTAATGGGTACGAACTTTCTAAATAGTGGTACAAATGTAACATAAATGGTACAATCTTTGATGTGGATAACTTAGCCTTAACCGATGATGAGGTTGAGTCATTAATCTGTAACCCCAAGATCGATTTTTTTGTTTTTCGGCAGTAAATTGATAGGTACAAAAATTATTTTTAGTATCTTTGAGTAGCACATAAATATTACAAAATTTGAAAAATGACTTTGGATGGTACAAAAATATGGGGCTACAAATTAACGGAATAAATTTAGAGGTTGTTCAAAGCAATACAAAACCCATAGATCATCCTGGCATAAACATTTTTCAAATTCAAAAGAAGTGCTATTATAGTAACACTTTTTAATTTCAATTTTTGAAGTTGTCCTTCTGAAAGTTGTTCAAAACGCTACATAACCTAGACTACGAAATGGCATCGTTTCCGTCGAATTTGGTGAAAGTGCTACTGAGGCGCCAACCTGTAGTAGCATTTTTGAATTCGTTATTATGAAAAACTGAATCGGATTCAATACTTTTTAAAGGTTGTTCAAAAGTATACAAAACCCATAGATCATCCTGGCATAGGAATTTTTCTAATTCAAAACAAGTGCTGCTATAGTAGCATTTTTGAATTTGAATTTTTGAAGTTGTCCTTCGGATTCAAAACTTTCTGAAGGTTGTTCGAAAGGATACATAACCTAGACTACGAAATGGCATCGTTTTCGTAGAATTTCGTGAAAGTGCTACTGAGGCGTCAACCTCCAGGAACATTTTCGAAATCGTTATTATGAAAAACTGAATCGGATTAAAAACTTTTTAAAGGTTGTTCAAAAGCATACAAAACCCATAGATCATCCTGGCATAGGAATTTTTCGAATTCAAAATGGTGCTACTACAGGTTGACAGACATGCAAAAACGTGCTATGAAGCCAATAGCCCGGTATTCGTTGTAGCTTATCAGCGTGCGGAAAATGCATAGCGCGCTGCAAATTTTTGAGCTTCTTAACGTGAGAAGTTTCATTTCACTTCAGTGTTTTACTCAACTTCTTGAATCTATGAAATTTGTCACTTTTTCTTTACATTTTAGCAAATTGAGTGACGTGCTATAGCACGGTAGCACGTATTAAGCAGCCGCCACTGCTCAGATGTTTTTTTCCGATTTAACGGATATCTACTAATCATGTCTCTCAGCGTTCATTTAGATTTAGAATTTCCCCCTTGCAAAGTGCTGATTGATAGATATTTTCAATATTAAAATAAGACTTAACGCATTGAACAAACTTTAAAACAAGAAAAGAACTACAATCTGATACTGGTACACGTGTTTTTTGGCCTGTAAAAAGTATGGTTGTATTTATAATTAGAATTATTAATGTTAATCAGATTTATACATAAGCCATTCAATTGATGAATTGAATTGTTGTTTGGAAATTTCCTGTTGCTAAAAGTTAAAATGTTATATATAACCAAAAGTTTATATTTGTTGTGTTTCATCAATAAACTATTGAAAATAACATTTACTTTTCGTACGTCCCACAAAAGGTCTCTGACCCTGCTAAAATATTATATTTTTTTTTAACGCTGCTTTACATAGTTCTTTCGCAAAGTAGATTCGTCTGTCACTTGGCAGTGTGTAGCTATACTTATGTAGATTTTTTTAGAGTAGTATTGGTTAGCGTCCATAGTGGAATATCTGCAGCTAAAAAGCTTCACACAATTCAAACGAAAACTGTGAAAAACTATTATTAGAGCACTCACCTATCAGTTTTTGAACTGGAGCACGTCTCAAAGACTTCAATTTAATATGTTCCTTGTGTTTATTAGTGTTCAGGTGCTGAAGGATTTGAAACGTTTGTCACTACCAACTGTTTTTTTAACACGCTTGGCAATAAAGAATTTTGCCATCACTAATTAATATTTCTCTCTTGAACTCATCCTGATACTGTTGCAGCTTAAATTTTTCACTTAACTTCACTTTCAGCTTCCCAGAAAACCGTTAACACTACAAAAACAGATCACGACCACCGCTAGAATGTCAAAAGAACATACTTGAAAATACCTTATTTGCTTTAAGAATATAATATCGTTTAATAACGGCGATAAGATTCCTCTACACTAAATTGGTGAAAGTATAATAATTTAGGGGCATGAAACGTTTGGAAGGGGGCAGTCAAGGGTGGCCACGCCTACCCCTTAGAAATAGAATGTCAACCTAATTCACAGCTATAATTTGATTTCAGTCATAGTAATTTCCATTAATGCGATAATTCCAAATTCAAATGGTGTTTTTCTGAGGGGGCAACAGTATTATCGGGGTAATATGCCCCATGGAAAAATACCTTGCTAGTCTTTGCGTGGAAATAATCTGCGGACGTCCATGATTAGGGGGGGGGCTCTTGCCCCCCTTGCCCCCCACCCCGTGCCCACGCCTATGAGGAGGAGTGTTGGTCCACGTTCGCATGTTATTAGTTCTCAAAGCAGTGGTAGTGTCGGTAGTGTATTATCTGTCGTTGCAGTTCGTACCAGTGTAGACGGGTTTATTGGGAGTGAACAGTTAGAACGCCAGCAGTGCATTAATGCAATGGAAAACAAAAAAAATGTTTATTTTGTTTGAAATCACTGTGTAAAATCACAGCATTTTTCAAAAGAAAAAATATCGCCAACCAAATTCCGTTCATTTCGTATATGAGTACATACTTGTTTTCAGTATTGAAAACGAACTTTGTAAATAATTGTGAACCATTTGTTGTTTAAAGATAATAATAATATGAACTGTTCAGTGTCGTTGTTTTGTAAGGCCCAAGTTCCATGTGTATAAGTTAATCTGTGATGTTATGTTTCCTACAAGCAATTAATTTTCATTCCCTCTCGTATTTGCTTGCTCGAGCAGCTTAGGTGGTTCAGGTTTGGTTCTCTTACTTTTATAATTATACGCACGCGAGGAAATAATAAGATAATTAAACCTAATGATTCTGACCTACTTAAAACGTATAAAAATTAATGTATGCTCATGGGGGCACTATTTTCAATGTTGTTTATTTTTATGTACATATTCTACTAAAGGATCACTTGAAGTAAATGCAACTTTGTATTGAAAGCAGCATATTTTCAGTTACTATTTTCACCAAGTGGTCAACCTCCTTTTTGTGCCATTTTCACCTAAATTCATGATTCCTCACAATGTGGGAATTATTTTATAAAACATTCACGTTCTCTTGTAAGATTTTGTTTTGCATTGCTTGTTAGATTCTATGTCTCAAAAAATAATCATCTATACCATGTGATATCACTGCTCTCTCTAAAAAGTAAATAATAATAATCATCATTTTTAATTTGTGTTAAGCTCTATGAGTGATTTAACTTGCAAAAATTGACAATGTGTGAATTATAATAGTATCTCTACTTAATAATAAAAAAACTGGTGGAAATAACTTGTTCTGCTAGTCTCAACACCTCATGAATGTAGTTGCACATTTTTTTTTTATTTTGAGAATAATTACTGAAAATCATGGTTCCCATTGTGTGATGTTTTTTTTTAGAAGCTATACAAGACAATGAAAAGGTGCTTTCAGTACTGCAAACAACTGTGGGAATAACTTTGCAGTTCGAAGAAATCTATCTGTGGAAAAAAAAAAACACTTCAGAGTGTGATCATTTCCACAATTTATCTATTTCAAGATGAACATTTTTGTGTTCTGTAACATGCAAGTATCATGATACACACAGTACAGTAGTTACTGATATAACAGATTAATCAAGTCTAGTGAAATGTATGCAAGTAAGTAGTCTATGCTGCACACTGTTTATGCTGTACTTCATTAAATACTAGTTGCTCATGTTATAAAACTATGCGTAATAACTACAGAAAGGAGGTATGGAGTAGCAAGGTCCAACATGATTTTTTCATTTTTGTAATGGTGCTCGTATGTCCTTAGGATAAAGCAGCCAAAGTTGATAATGAAGACATGCATTTCTTAAAGTGAGTACATTAAGTACATCATTTTTGTTTGCGATAGCTTCGGTCCACTTTATTTTTGCAAAGTGTACTCTCATTTATGTGGTAAGCACTCCAGCATGTTGGCTACTGAAATGTTAGTGTCACTAGGGGTTACCCATTGGGCAGTTCCCAGTACATATTTTTTTAATAGTATTTGAACATGAAAATGCAAGAAAATGAATCCCACTGTACATATTTGGAATGAAAGTACTAGTACTTTTTTATATAATAGAGCATTTATTTATTTTCGAGGAATTATCCACCTGTGTGTGTGTTTTATGTACACATCAAGATAGAAGAGATACAAATGCAAAGTCTGGTATGGGGCTTGGACGTAGGAAGTGTAATAAATATGGCACTTCTCTGTTTAAGTCTCGTATCAGCTGACACAATGTTCATCGTGGCGAGGGAAATAATTCAACATTTCTTCATTCATGTTCAGCTATTTAGTTAATGATGAGTCTTTGGTTTTTAAATAAGCTGTTTTATGCAAGAGATATTGTAGATATTATATATATATATATATATATATATATACATACATATATATATGTGTGTGTGTGTGTGTGTGTGTGTGTGTGTGTGTGTGTGTGTGTGTGTGTATGTGTGTGTATGTATCATGTATCATATTTTTGTTAATATTTTCTTTGTATTTTTAAAGTAGAAATATTAATTTTCAATATTAGGGGTTTTCATTATTTCAATTGCTTTAAATGCTGAAAGAAGTCTTCAAGGAACAGCAATTAATTTTCCAAAATATATTTTCATACTTTTCCTTCAGTGTAAAAACCATATATTTATAGTAGGTGCTGCTGCACTTGCTACAATAAGGTATGAAATTTCACTTCAACTTAATGGTCAGTGACATGACAGTAAATTTGTGTGCAAGGCTGAACCTTTTCGTAGTATTCAACCTAGTACTTTCTATATATTTGATTTTTGAGAAAACGTCCGAGCATTCTCTTGGAAATTATTATATTTTTTTCTGTGCAGACTAACCTATTTCTAATCAGTGCCATAAGGTATGTGAACTTATCCCTGACAGTATTGATATTTTTCTTATCGAATGGAGCGTAGTTGCTGTACGCAGTCATTTTTTCCGTTTTAATATGTGGCAAACAAAATATTTTTTATTGATCGGTGTAAAATCTTGCAATACAATCCTGTATAGCCGAAGGATCAATCAGGAAAACATATTTTTGCAAATATGGATTAGCATGATATAAATCGTTCTGAATTCTTGTATACTTATTTCATTATATTTCTCCACACAAGAAAAAAAAAGTCACCTACTGTCATTTTCGTATGATGAAGAATGTTTTTAAAAATGCCTTTAGAGGAAATTATATATTTCCGCTCAAAGTAAGAGTACAATTTAAGGAAGTTTTGGTAATAGAACGTTTTGCATATAATTTTCGTATACTTTTATTTTTGTGATAGAATCAATTTTAATGCGAAAAGTTTGTAATTAAACGAAAGCATTGCATATAATTAATTTCCGCCACTTCTAACTACGTTTAGTCAATTTTCGCGTATATCTTATTATACGCGCAAATCGCCTGAGCTCAGTTAGAAAGTATCGGAAAGCGAAAGGTACGGCACACGATAGTGTTTTGTCGTTTCGAGCAATCTACGAGTTCTTGCGCATAACGTTCGTCTTCTGTTCTTTCCCCGACGGTGCTGCCGTCGGTGGTCGCGAGGAAACGACATTCCAGTGCCTCCATACTGTCAACCATTTTTAACACGCAGCTGTAACATCTTGTAGTAGTATGTCTATGAACGAACCTGACGGGCTGGTTTTATATTTTCACTTCTTGCATTACACTAAGTTCTATATTTTACACTTATATTAATGCTTTTAAAGAAAATGATACCTACAACAACATGCAACACACGTTCATACCACTCTTGTCACACACATGCACGTGAAAACACGACACAAATCTAATTTTAACTTCCAAGTCAATGTCCAAACGACAGTAAACGGAGAAGCATGATGTGCGAAACATGGGATATTTCACAGAAAGAATGCGTCTATTTTTGACATTGATATGTTTGGCTATTGGTTTCTACCAAGAGCCAAACAATAAAATAATTATGAAACAGTGAAATTAAGATGCATTTGCTTTTTCAGGTGTTGAGGAAGGAAACAGACTGACTGGAGAAAAATAATGTAGAGTTACTGATAGTGTGTCGATTAGCGGCCAGAGCTTTCATCAGCGAGGCCTGGGTTAGATCCCCACCTTGGGCAAATCTTCTTTATTATTTTCTATTAGTGAACAAGTATATTATATTGTTTTCTAAGCATTTTGTGGAAAGGATACGCATCAAATTTAATATTTTAATCTGTCCTATCCTTCTTCTAATAGGTTCTCTATCACAAGGGATATAGAGATTATCAATCTTGGCGAAGGATATCTTATCAGTGGTTCCGTAGCTACGATTCTCCAGTCCCTTCCACCCACTTGTCCTATTTATTTACTTTCTTCATATTTACTCACAAAATACCATGAATCTAACGAAAACACACAGATATAGTTAGAACAAGAAACACACCTCGCATCGAAGGTTCCAGGCTCGAGTTCTGGATTTTTTACGAGGGTGATTATTCCTGGGTGTCTATTTATCATCTTCGATTAAAAAAATCATTCGTCACTATTCCCGTGATTAACCTAGGGAGAGACCAAAGCTACTCAAATAACAAATGTACAGAAAATGCAAGACACACCTGCCAAGGCATGTTATTCCGTGGGAATTAGCAATCTGAAAATAAACTTTCGTTTTAGGTGACATCTTGCAAAAACGTTTCGTGTTGTCTCGTTTAGAGTGTTGGTTATCGTGTCGGACTAATTAGCGGGAAACCTGAGTTCGAGCCCAGCGGAAGGTAACATTTTTTTTATATATACTTGCGCTTGCATGTTCGAATCCAAAGTAATACGATTTGTATTATTCCCAGCAAATGACATTGAAACCATTAATAACTGTTTTTGCAAAGTGATATTGATATCATATACTAAAATAATAAAAATGAAGAATTTCGCTTCGATCAACTTATAAATTATATTAAATTCAGTGGATCATACCCTGATGTAAGAAAAGACACGGGGAATCGAACCAAGGATTTCCGCTTGCAAAGCTGATGCTTATCCAACTTCGAGGCAAGTCGCGGTGCGGTAAACTTGCTTTTCGAGTAGTTTGTCTTCATTGTTTCATCTTTAGCTGTTCACCTGCAAACGTATAAATTCTCTTCTCACTGATTATATTCATTTGCAGCCAATATGCTTCATTTCATGACGTCTCTTTAATGTGCACGCATCGTTCACAGAATAAAAGTATAAGTTGTGTGTGAAGTTTAAGGAAGAACTTTGAATGTTTTTCGTTAGTGGTAGGTTAGTGTTTCCAACCCTCAATAATCATTGTGCTCCATTTCCGTCAGCACAGCAAATTCAGCTATGTGACTTCGAAGCGTATTGACCAGCGTACTATATATATATATATATATATATATATATACACACACACACATTAAAATATTCACCATTCTACTTTTGTGCTACATTTTATATTACAAAACCAACGTACACGTGTAAAAAAAGGAAAGCCTGACAATTTTAATTTTAATTACTGAGACGAGAGTCATTGACTTATTGTTAATAGCCTGGATGACTGATATGTGGGGGGTACCTCCTCTCATGTGCCTCCCTGGCTGTTACATAAACTCTTCTTGCATTCGGATTTCTATTATATTTCCCATCGCATATTCAGTGACGACTTTCTGATTCTGTTTGCCAAAGTGGGCGAGGAAGAGTTTATACGTATATTCTTCAAGCCTTCTCCCAGGCTAGGATAACACTTTTTCCAAAATTACATCATTTTCAGGAATTACAGCAGCACTTTTTCCACATCGCTTATTCTAATTGTTTTTTTTTTTAATTTTTCTATTTTCGTTATTTAATGTTGCTTTTCTTCCATTTTCGGTTACTCGCGACGATGAAAGGAGACCGTGGTACTGCTTTCCGACCATTTCCTGTGGCTGTACTGCCAGACATTATTGCCTACGAAGCTGAACTTCAACTCAAAGGAGTGTGCCATTTTTTGTGACCAGAAATGGACGACGATAAACAGGTTCATGCAACTAAGACCAATACGGTTAAACGAGACCACGTGTGACTTGGGATGCAGTATTGTGAATTACTGTCGCAGTTTGGCCTACTACATGCTCTTACATCAATGCTAGATGATGAACATCTCGATGATATTAACACATGATCTATCTGAACCTGGTTGTTTCCATGTTCCTTATGTATAATTTTATGGTCGAATAAGGTACTTTTTATTATAATTATTTCTGAAGCTGCGAACTGTATGAGAAAATTTCAATTTTAATATGTTTCACGATGCAAAGAGTATTTTCCAGCTACTATTGTTACAAAATATTCTTGTCCTATTTTTGCATTGAAGTTGCTTAATATGATTTTTATATCATAGTTTGGCACTTTTCTTAGGTGTCTTTTGAATGTATCATAAAACTGTTCTTTTTCATTAACTTTCTTGTCTTCAGTAGGTGCATGACTTGAAAAAAATGTCATGTTCTTACATTCTCCTTTTAATCGTATTTTACATATACGATCTGAAATTGGTTCAAAAGAGATAATGTTATTTCTTGTTTTCTTGGTGACAATAAAGCCTGTTCCTAGCTTCCCTCTTCTCCTATCTGGTACGTATGCTATAGTGTTTTTATCAATTCTGCCCTGGCCATTCCATCTAATTTCCTGTAGCTACTATATCATTACCATGCTTCAGTATTTCACTAGATATTTCATTCATCTTACCAGGCTGTAACATAGTTCTCACGTTCTGTGTTGCTGCTTTTACATCAATTTTCTGAATCCTTTTCCTATTAACATGCTTTTGTCTTCTTCCAATTGATCAGTCCGGCTTTCTATGTTTTTTGGGTTTCTGAAAAATGCTTTTTTTTTCAACCTCTAACTGGAGGGCGGGGACTTTTTCTGTCGGAGTGTCCTGACTCTAGGAGTATTTCCTCCTACTCTTTCGCCGATCAAAATACACACGTGGATGCTGCATTTGACCATAAGTGATATGGTTCTTCCGCCACCATTCCTTGATGAAAGTCCTGCTGCCAGCTTTCATCATCTTGACAGACTTAACCTCAAGTTACCCTGGAGTAGCTCTGCCAAGACCCCTTTCTCCCGTTTGTTTGTCGACCCATTCCTCCGATGGGATTGGTTACCACAACCTCAGAATGTGTTACTCGACTTTACAGGGATCACGGCGTGTACGTGAGAGTGGAGTTGGAGTAGAGAGACTAATTGACCTTACTTGCAGAGGTCAAATGTTGCTCATCGTACTCTCTTCAGCCCCTCTTAAATATTTAAACTTTCTTTAAATCAGAAATGCAAACTACGAATCTTCAAATATTATCTATGTTATTTTGTAACGAGTTTTTCTTTTTTTCTAATTTCACACTTTGTAGAATTCAAATATCATAATTATAACATGAATACATAGAAAAGCACATATAAATTGTTGGTGGTCGATAGTGGGGGGAAAGCGCCAAACTACAATGCTGCCTAGGCCGTCAAGATGTTTAGCTAGCTATGCGGCTTATAATCCGGATACATTCAAACTGACAAGAGGAGCAAATTTTGCATGTATAGTGCAGTACTAATTTGTACTTATATCCACAACTTCCACAATTAAGCATAACCAAGTGTACATTGTAACAAATTCATTTTTTTTCTGGTATACAGTTCTGTTCCTTTGTGGAGCATTATACGATGAAGGCCCTACAAGGCTTAAATGACTTGTCGAAGAAACCGGATGAATGATTTTTAGGATTTTGTACGTGTTTTAAAAGTAAATATATATCCACTCTAGTGTGGCAAGACATTGAGCACTGATAGTTCAGAAGACTGTTCTATGAAGTATAGTGCGTTTAAAATAAAGTATAATATAAATGAACAAAAATAATACGACAATTAGGCTACATCGCTGTTTGTAGCGTTGGAATAATTGTAAGATATATATGCGGGAACAGTGCCATGGGAAAGTAGTAAGAATTTTTCCAGCCTTGACACTGCAATATAATTATCGTATTTTTTTTTAAATTTGCATTGTATCTAAAAGCGTTCATTATGTACAACGGTGTACTGCAACCATTTGTATTCAATCTTACTTCATATTCGAGTAAATAAGTTTTTATTTTTCAAACACAAAATGCAATGTGCAAGTGTTGTAGAATTCGATCAATGCTTTGCTATCATCCAGTGCTCCTACTGTGTTCCTTCATGCAGGATCTTCGAGCATTTAATCGATCAGGAAAGTCAGCGCCGTCTGTTGGTCTAGTGCATTCGATCGAAGTTGGCGTCAGTTCAAAGAACTATAAAGTCTTAATCCTATTACTTCCCTCGGGTTTCGGCTAAAGCTCAATTTTTGTCACGCAAGTTAAAGGATTCACAGCTAGCAGCACTGAGAAGAGAGTCTCGTCCGTCTCAAAGCTTAAGGTAAGAATAAGATACTTTCTTTATGAAATACGTGATATATCAAGCCACAATTCAAAATTTAAATTATACAATATGTAGATATAATGATTAAGAATATAGAGTAATTTTTCCTAAATTTTCATAGACTTCAACTTTCCTGACCTGATAAGAACGCATAATACTTCGTTTAAAACTTACACCCAATTAAAATTATTGATCTGCTTTATTTTACTTCGCTTTTTGTGCCACTTTTGACTAATTTGCGAAAATGGGGATGAGTGATGATATGATGAAATTGACGAATGGACATTCACAAACATATGGAGTGTTTCGAACCCGGGACACCTGTCGTCGTAGCGTGATGTGCTAAACACTTCTCCACGGGGGCTGGCACACCTAATTAAAAACTTTTATCTATAACCAGAGCTATAGTCGAGGGTTTACGATAACATACGTTTTGTAGGCTCTGCTCAACCTTACTCATTAGAGTATACGTTCTGCTACAATGTGTATATCTTCTACTTTCATTGCTTTTATATTTATTTATTTATTTATGTAATTTGGTCATCAATCCAGTGAGCTTATTACGGTTAAATACTTACGATTTCACCTGATCAGAAACATAACGTTGAGAAGGCCCACCAGTTGATCAGTTTCAGACCTCAGAAATATGAGAAGATATGGCTGGAAAACTACCATGCTGAAAGTACCACTAATTCAAGAGTTTGTGTAAAGAAACGTTCGAGTGTGCTGAGGTATTACAAGATGCATTGCGGTTTGGTTTGAATTTTAAGTCCACTTCATGCACAGTAAAACTAATCAGGACTGGACCTACAGTTTTAAAATGGGATCAGAGCTCCCACCGGGACCCCTTCATTACAAGGCAACGATGCTACCACTGCGCCATCGGGGAGGCCCCAGATGCTTGATTGATTGATTGATTTGATTTATTTTACTTCGCTTTTTGTGCCACTTTTGGCTAATTTGCTAAGATGGGATGAGTGATGATATGATGAAATTGATGAATGGAGACTTACAAACATACATGCCCAGGCCAGGATTCGAACCCGGGAACCCTGGCGTCGTAGCGCGATGTGCTAACCACTCTGCCACGGGGCCGGCCCCAAGATGCATTTCGGAATGTTTTCGAGTATACAAGTAGAAACAGCTCTGGAAGAAGATTTTAATGTTCAAGTACTGGAGTATTGAGAGTACATACATTTTTTAAAAAATTTTTTAGTGTTATTAGCCGCATTTTTAAAGTCATTAACAGTATACGATCTAAAATTCTCTAAAGCAATATCAAGAAGAAAATAAAATCCTGTACTGTAGCCTATAAAGTACTACTGTAACCTTTACGTCTAAATGCAATCATTAAAATACACGTTTTATATTTTTCTTAAGAAAAGTGCCTTCTCCATTATAATATGCTTATTTTATGCCAATTATGAGTATGTCATTACAATCATCATCAGTATTCAATATGCAATAAAGAAAATCAGAGACAGGGATTTTGTTTACAGTGGAAGCGAACGCAATATTTTTGGCATAAATATAATAATTACAGTACAGCCTAAATGTGGAGAATGTAGCAAGGATGCTAAGAAGGTACTTTGCAACGGGATTCAACCATAACATATTTAGCTAAATACTTACAAAGAAGCAGTAAAATTCATAGTGGATACAGGTAGTTTAATATTCTGCCTAAATGTTATGTATGAAAAAGCACGACGTGTTACGATTTAATCCACTAAAGAAAGGTTATCATCACAGGAGAAAAGTTTTGCGAGTTTCCTAATCTGTGAGGTAAGTATAATTCAGTGTGTTATGATATGTCATAGGATATTTTAATGATTTAAAACTTATACTTGGTCGCGCAAGAATGAATATTCTCTTTGTCAATTCCAGAAGAATGGCAATGGAAGGAAAAAAATATTGGAATTGTATTACAAGTAGCATGTGCACAGTAACCAGCAATAAAAATGGGAGACTTAGATCCTAAAATATTCTCTTTCCTGCAAGGCGTTGTAAATGTTCACTAACTCTACGACGGTGGTAGATGTTACCATTGAAAATTTGCTATTAAAATTCACATTTGGGCGTAGAGTTAGGTAACACTCGTAATGCATTGCAGGAAAGGGAGTGTTTCAGGATCTAGGTTTCTCCATTTCATTGCTGTAAGTACATAGACACATCAAACAGGAATAGGCGAAGTTGAAATCTAATGTTTTAGTAGCATGTAAAATGTGGTTCAATGATGACATTTCATGACTAATAAGTAGACCTCGGATTTGAGGTTTTTAACCTGTTTCTTTCCTTTGTAGGTGAGAAAGAAATAACACGTTACGTCAGCGTTTCATTAAGAAACGCAACATCTGAAGTTTTATAGTGCCAAAAATAACCTATTTTGCTTGTTAGAGCCTAGTTAAGGTTTATGCGCCTAAATTATACCTTTTTTTAGGTCTTTATTTATTTTATAAGGTTTTAAAGGATTTGTATAGCACACAGAGGTATTTCCTCTGTTTGGTGACGAAAAATTCAATGACTAAATTATTTGAAACATACATTTCGTCGATATTCCTCCCTCCAAGTCCATGATGCTTTTTCAAAACTCTAAACAAAGCAAAACGTCTGCTGCCACTGTTACTTACCTCCATGGTTCAAAGTGCAAACTTCTGATCCGTGTGTTCTTGCTCACTTTCGCGTCAGTTCGGTGCTTTGTGACATCCATGCCTTGCGAAATAACGTTTCCCGAAATTCAATGAATTCCCGATGAGTAGTCACCTTGGTATTGTGCAGCAAATTATACATACCTAATTCATTCTTCATATCAAGAAGTAACATTTGCTAACAGAACAAGTATAATTTCACCATTTGTGGATAATTTTCAAGACGATGTATACAAATGAAAATATTATTAGAAAATTAATATTTGATTGTTTTTTCTTTGAATATACTTATTAAAATTTCTTACCTTTTTAAAAAAAATGTTTTTAACGATTGTATCTAAAACAATCTGATCTAATCAGTTTTCAGGAATTTTGAAATATTCTAAGTTTTCTTGAAACATACTTGAGTATTTTCTTAACATAATTTGATATTTGTAGAACCTATTTTAGGATTTTAAGAACCTATTTAAGGATTTTGAGAAACTATTTTAGGATTTTTAGAGCCTATGTTAGGAACCTTAAAGCATACTTTTTAGAACCTAAAAATCCGAGGTTTACTAATAAGAAACCTTAATGTTAAAATTCCATTGAAACATGGATTTTACCTGTGAAATAGAAAGTTTATAATCTACCTTACTTTATGCGTGATGAAGTAGGCAGGACAATAAAAGAAATGTGGCATCAATTAAGTTTAGAAGAAGTAGAATCTTCTGAGTGGAGTAGTTCTGTAGTACTTCTGCGGTAAGTAGATGGATGTATTGGTGTCTGTGTTGCCTACAGAAAAACTGAAAATCGAAATGTAGATAATTTACAATATCCATTTGTAATGGTTTGTTTGACGTTCAGAAGAGTAACCTGCCTTGGCTCGGACTGTTATGTTTGGACGTTACTTTATGAGATAACTAGTTCATTACACAATTAAAACCAACAAAAAGGGTTTAGTCGAAATAAGATAAATTAAATAGCTATTTTACCAAAAATACTAATCTGTTACCATGGATATTGGAAATAAGCTCATTTGAATTATAGCGCAGACGTTCAGTTTAGTAATATAAAAGGCTGTTTATTTGGTGATTAAATATGTACAGTGCGTTCGGACACAAAGATAAACTAATTTTATCTGTAAATATGGCAAACTAATTTTGTTCATTTCTTGAACTTACTTAAAACTGTTTTGATTCCCTTGCCCACTGCCCTTTCATCCCATATTAACCCTTAACCAGCGCACCTCTTTCACTACATTAAGTAGGCGCGTGGGGGTAAATTTGACCCCCAAATATAAAATATTATTTGTAATCAAGTAAGATACATATGCATAAAAAAATACTTCTATACGATTAAATTGACGATTTTCAAGAACTTAAAGTAGTTTTAGAATATAGGAAATAGGTGCAATTAATTTTAAAAAAGTAATGTGGACAAACATTGCATTTTCAACATTTCAAAACCCTATCTTGCAATAGTTAAATCAAATTATAATAATGAGGAAAGTGTGGAATAAGCAATACAGAAAATATTTTTTCGTAGGGTATACACTTCAAATATTTGTGTAAATTTAGCAATATCCATTTTTAAAGAAATTCAAATATATATTTTTAGTACATTTTCCCTTGAAAAAAATTGAAGTTCCAATACATATCAATTTTCAAAATCTCAATTGTTTTAGACAACTAACTAAACGGGACCATTGTATAATTTTTTTATCATATATTATGTCAAATAAACTTATCTTGTTTTTAAACTTCATCTTCGTCGGCAAATTTGGCATTTCTTTTCCTTACAGAATATCCCCGTATAATTTCTACGTACGTATTGGTATTTTCAACAATGATTCTCACAGTAGTGTCATCTATAAAGAGTGAAAATCCTCGATAGCAGATTTTGCATTTTTTGCAGTTCCAAGTGATCCAAGAAGACGTAAAACAATGTTTATACTTCTTTTGTGAACATTCGAACAAGAACAGGAAGCTTCTTTTCATCCAGTTATTTTGTCTCTTCCTAGGAAATAAGTTTCATATTCATCCGGTATATCATTCTCATCATCATGATTTGTCTTAGAATTAGTATAATGCTCTCACTCAGTAACATGATATTCTACATCATGATCTGATTTGGGACAGATGGAAGGCCTGTGTTGCTGCAGCCATGAACCTTCGGGTTTAAGAAGGCTAGAGAGTTAGTTAGTTATGATCTGATTTGGAGTCAATTATTCATCTTGAAGCTCTTCAAATGAACTAGGTTCGAAATGTTCTCAAACAGCCACCGTATACGCTCCTGCTGTCTTCCATACTACGAGCTTTTGAACGATTTCTTAGAAAAATTAAACATTCACTTTAAAACACGGTTACACAACACAGATCAAGTAAAAACTGTTAACAAATTTCACTCACGAAGCACAGTAAGCGAAATTTCTAAAAAAAATTACCTACAAAAAATCACATAAGTAACTAGGCGCGTGGGGGTATATTTGACCCCCATCGACTTTAGAACAGCTTCACCTTTCTGCAATTACACTCACAATGAAGGAAATGACCTCGACAGTTTAATCGGACTGTTTTTGGAAGGTACTAGATAAACTAGCACCGGGGGAAACCAGCAAGTGTCTGGGCGTTAAGAAATACCTACCTGGGGGTCAAATTTACCCCAGCGTTCCTAGTTAAGGGTTAAAGAAAACATGATAACTTGACAGTGTCGAACTACAACTTAACCAATAGTTCGCGGAGTAAGGTACGTACTTGGCTTTTCTCCAAATGGTAGAGATATTTATGAAGAGAAAAAAGTGTCCCTTAACCCTAGAAAGCTAAGGCGTGAATACAAAAGGTATCCCCCCACCTTATCTTACCACATGATGCGCTTGGCACCCTCAGTACCTTCAGTTGGCCTTAAACTATGGATGGAATGATACTGTCTGGGTTAAATTGCTGTCCAGTTGACAAAGTATTTGCTACTATATTATCTGCGTAGTTGTTCTGACGACGCATTAGCTTTAACATAAGCAAATTTGCCACATCTATTTTTGTTTCGACAAGGAAATAATCAATTTTGTTATGCAAGACAAAATTAAAAAATATGGTTTTTGCTAGTTTAGACAACTCATGGCACAGCATCCATATATCATACTTCCGAAAAACCTATGATAACCATGAAAGGAAAGGAGGATGACAAAATGTTTTTCAGCCATTGTTCCAAAGCAATATGTGTATAGTACCAAACAAATTGCTGTTTTAAATGTAAATATGAACGTTAAATCATGTTAGCGTTCCTAATTTTCCTCCTTATCTTTATAGGATTAATCCTCTTCGATCCCGATTAGGCCGCCGCTCCCTTTCGCTGGCTCGAAAGATGAAACTCTCAAAAATAAGAATATCCCCCAGAAACTAAATTTTGGATTTTGGCTAAACGTAACAAGAAATGCTTGGAATCTGTGCACGGTCGGCCGCTAACCGTAAGACTAACCACATCCACTCCCTACCTGCACCGAGAGAACCTTCGTAGTCATCCTCTTCTCTTAACGACTTGGAGGGAAAAGATTTTAAAATTAAGTTAGGTTCACATAAGTGGTATACAAAGATTGACCTACATTCATCATTCCCTCAATGATTAGTCGAATATAATTCTCAACGTGTTCTTACCATTGTAAATGAAGGTGATTTATTTCTTCATAAGCGTTTACCCTTTGGAACGAAAATAAGTTCTGAAGCATTTTATAGAATCATGGACATGGGGTATTGAATGAGTGGTGTCATTCATTTATGACATTATTTTAGGATCAGATACATTATTTATTTATTTATTTATTTACTCAGAGTTTCAGATACAGTCTTATTTGGCCATTTTACACTGAAACAACATAAAGTAGAAACAAATAATAACAAAAGATAAAAAACAATAACAAGATGGGATAGATTTACATGTTCTTCGTCAGTAATATACAAAAGTTACGTTCTGGAAGGAATATATCTACATTCAGGGGAAGTTTGTTGTAGATTTCTGGGAGCCTGTAAAACAAGGAGCGTTGTAGAAGGGATAGCCTAGTGGTTGGGTTGTGGAAGAGTTGCAGGTTGCGCGTTAGCTTTTGGGGTACCCTAAGTGAGAATTCACTGATTAGGAGATCTGTTCTGATTTTGCCATTTATTATTTTGTATAAAAATTTCATGTCAGCTAGATCACGACGAAAGGATGGAGTGTGAATATTCAGAGCAGCCATGGTGTCTGATTTGGATACATGTCGAAAGGAAGGTATTCTATGGCGAACAATTGCAAGAAAGAAACTGAGAACAGAATCTATTCTGGTGAGATTGGTTTTTGAGGCCATTGCCCAAATTGGGGAACAGTATTCAAGGATGGGCGAGATGAAAGATTTAAAGAATAAAGCAAGAGATGATGGGTTTTGAATTTCGCTAAATCTGTATAGAAGACCGAGAAGGCGCATGGCTTTTTTAGTGGTAGCAATAATATGATAATTAAAAGTGAGTTTTTCATCCATGATAATACCTAGGTCCTTTTGGGTGGAAACGTTTTGGATTGGTTTGTTTTCAATAGTATAAGTAGACACCACTTTGTTCTTTTTTAGGGAATAAGTAAGGAAAGAGCATTTCTGAGGATTTAGTTCTAAATTCCACTGACGACACCACTTAACAAGTTCTGTGAGAGCATTTTGAAGAATCATCATGTCATGATGCGATGAGATCTCCTTAAAGAGTTTACAATCATCCGCAAACAAAAGTATATTGATAGGGAGGGAGGACAGTTTTTCAGGGAGGTCATCCATGTACAGAAGGAATAGGAGCGGCCCTAAGACACTCCCCTGGGGAACTCCAGACAAAACGGGAAGAAAGTTAGAAGAGGTACCTGAAAGAACAACACGTTGTTCACGCTCATGGAGGTAGTCCTGGAGTAAAGAGAGAAATTTGCCATGGATGTTAAATCTGGATGATAATTTATGAAGGAGAAATTTATGATTAATTTTGTCAAAGGCTTTCGAAATGTCCAAATATATAGTGTCAAGTTGGGAGTTATTATCAATAGCTCTGGCAGCATGCGAAAGTAAGACGGAAAGATTTGTTAGGCAAGAGCTGCCTGGAAGAAAACCATGTTGTGCTGTGTTGATATATGGTGACGTAAACTGAAGTAACCTGTTTTTGATGATTTTTTCACAAATAATTGATAGTGGCGATAGAAGCGAGATTGGTCTATAGGATTTTACACATTTTTATCTCCAGTTTTGTGAATGGGCACAATGTTGGCCCGTTTGAAGTTTTTAGGAAACACACCCTTAGAGAAACATTTGTTGAGTAAGGCAGACAGAGGAAGAGCCAAGGAGTCGGCAGTTTTACGTAGGAATATTGTGGGGATTTCATCTGGACCTAGGGACCGGTGGAGGGGCAATGAAGCGAGAAGGTATTTTACTTCCTCGGGGGATGTTTTGATTGAAGATAGTGTGTGAGGACAGACAGCATTTAAGTGGGGGAGAGGGTCGGAAAGTGAGGGAGGTGAGAAGTTCTGATGAAAAAAAACATTAAAAAGTTCGGCTCTTTCTTCTCCACTAGCAATATCAGTATTATGAACAATTTCTTTAGGTATAACTGGGCTTTGTTTTCTTGAATTTAGTAAAGTGAAGAATCTCTTAGGGTTTGTAGTACATTCGGTTGTTATGTTATTTATATGTTCACTATATTTTTTTCTGAGTAGGTATTTTGAATGACGTCTGATGTCACAATAGGTACCGTGAGTGTGAACATTAGGGTGCTGCTTCCATAGGTACCAAGCCTGTTTTTTATTTTTTAACACAAAGAGAACTTCTCTGTCGAACCAGACGGGGTATTTGGTAGATCTCGGTCTCGCAGTGGGCACGAAGTCCTTTATCGTGGCATGCAGAATTTCGACAAAGTTCTCAACGGCTTCGTTCACTTCCTCTTCCATCAGCAAAAACCAAGGGTAGACATTGAGCGCCCGCTGGATGGCATTCCATGGAGCTTTTCGCCATAGGTGGTGGGTGCGTTGGTTCTGCTTGACGGATTCCTTGTCTTTCTTCGTGGTAGGCAGGTGCATTGTGACGTCGAGTGAGTCATGGTCGGAGGTTAGAAGATTTTTTTCCTGTCGTTACCTGCATATTAGGCAGGGTTGCCAGTACATAGTCAAGGTTACTGTCACCACGTGTTTTATGCAAGTTGAACTGGTTTAACCCTATTCCGTGAATGAACGTATCAATAAACCACTGATCATTTTGGCAGTTTATAGTTCCCGTATTTGGGCTTTCCCAATTGATGGAAAGGTTGAAATCACCAAATAGCATAATATCACCACATGTCATTGCTGCTAATACCGAATCCCTGCAGGCTTCTAGGATGGAAATAGGAGAGTTCTTATGTGGGCGATAATACGATCCAATTAGAAGTTTTTTGTTTTTTTGAAAATTGAGTTCTATCCAAATAATTTCACAGTCTTTGATTAGGTCTCTTCGTATTTTACAATTCCATTTAACATTAACGCAGATCATCACTCCTCCACCACGACGACTTGCACGGTCATTTCTAAATACATTGAAATGCTTTAAAAATGGTAATTCACTATCCATCACCGTGTCGTTTAGCCAAGTTTCGGTGAAAACTAAGCAGTCATATTGCAGTAGCTCGCTTAAGTGAATGTCACAGTCAGAAAGTTTGTTTTTTAAACTTTGCACGTTCTGGTAATACACGGAAAAAACAGTATCATTTCCTTGGGAGGGTCCCGGGTTGACATGGATGTCACCGCACAAGAGCACGAGGCACAAGAGGTGAAAGTAACCGAGAGTGGATCGCTTACCTCGCGGTCGTTGGTCCTCGGACATCCGTAGTCCCATCATGGCTGCGGTCAGGCCAGAAGAAGTTCCAGCGGCCGGAAAAAGAAAGTTCCTATATCCTATTTTCCACGTCTCCAATAATGAGCCACTATTGACCATAGTTACATTAGAGTTCTGATTCACACGTACGTGGTATTGAAAAACACAAATGAAGCACAACACCAAGAAAATAAAACCACAATTTGCAGAGCGAGGAAACACGCTCCCAGTACTATCCGCCATCTTAGATTATATGATTGTTACAAACTAACAGTACCAGTTATGGAAAGATTGATGAAGTACAATTTACAAAAGTCTAAAATTTTTGTTCAAGAAGTAATTCTTTTAGGGAAGAGATTTACAGAACATGGGATTTCCCTACAAATGAACATGTTCAGACTGTGTTGAAATGTAAGGTGCCTGAAAAGAGAAACGAACTGGCAACTTTTATGTGTTTAGTGGCGTATCATGCACGATTTAAGTTCAAGGTTATCAAAACCTGTATTTATGGCAGAAGAAGAATGTCCAATGGTTTTGGAACGAAGAATGTGAGAAAGAGTTCCAACTAATTAAACAACTATTAGTTTCTGCGCCTGTTTTAGTAACTTTTGGCATTCGATTTCCTTTAGTAGCAGTCACGGATGGTAGTAGTGTTTGAAAGTGGATGGAATATGACCACCTTAAGGCAAAATTGCTAATAATTAAGACATTTATTGAAATAAAAGTAAGTTTCATATTGCAAAATGAAGATCAGTCTTTGCACTGTATCTGGTAGTACAAAGGAGAAAAAACTTTATGTAAAGGAAGAAAAATGCACAAACAAAAGTCTGCAAAACCCAAATTAATATGAGGTAATATGGGTAATATGAGCACACTGTTGGGGGAATATGGGCAGTTACGTTTAATGGATACATTTTCTAAGGACATATACACGTAACAATTAGTCACAGGATAGCACTGAATGAACGCATATCATAAACATAGGTATGAGCACGAGGGAGGCAAGGGTGGATAGTTGCCCCCCTCCTAATACTCTCACTTAGAAATTTAGTGTAAAGAAATCTTATTACCGTTATTAAACAATATTTTAAAAAATAAAGTATTTTCAAGGTGACGAAAGTTTTGAGCAACTACAGCGGGCTTATTTCCTCTGTAGTTGCATCATCTCACTTCGTTCTCCAGCAAATTATTTGTTATTCAGACTCAGGAATTTTATTCGTTAGCCTAGTTGTGTTACAACTGTGTTGTCGCAGAGTAAATTCCTCACACATTGGAAATGAATAAGTTATGTGTGGTTGTTTTGAATCTGCTGTACGAAATCATGTTTATATTTAAAATTAGTCTGAACCTCAGAGAAGGAAAAGGGGAACGGGAACAGAGAATTTTTGTGCCACTGAATCTGGAATTCTTCTAATGGAGTGATTTTCGGTAAGTCCGAACACACACTATATACGTCCCTGTATAGTACCCACCAATACAATAAAATGAGATAGAATGAGGTTGTTCTATCTCCGACTGAACTTTCATCAAGGTTTTTGCCTCCTTAATAAGAGTGTCTGCGTACGACTATAATCATAAACATGTCCTGCAGTCTTCAAATTTCCTCATTCTCCTTAGAAGTACGGCAGATGAAATATACCTGTATACCAACACAATCATTATGATACCGCAAAGAACAAAGCTGACACTTCTCACCACGACACCATCGTTTGCATACAGGGCACTGACTGTCGTCGTTAGGTGCATCCGTTAATGGAATACGATCTCAATTTGTTATGGATCGTGAAAGATCATGAGTAATACACCTCTATCTTGGCAATTTCTAAATATTATATGACTTATCTTTGTAAAGTGCCCATATTTCACCGAATTGGTGTGCTCAATTTTCCCGAATTGCAACATTTTATGAAAGTTCGTACTACTGCGTTAGACGAGCCACGACACCATGGTGCAATTCATAGAACGTGATCCACTGTTCTAGCTTTGTTGTTACTACATCCATATATCATTATCTCAAGTAAACTTCAGTTCAGATCTTAACTCCTAGTAGTCAATAATAACATCAGCTGTATGTTTTAGTACAATATCGAGAAGTACTTCCCTTTAAACAGGTACAGAACGTTAATTTTTTCTAGCTCAGATATGAACGCAGATACACGTGACAATCAAGACTCCACCGATGTTGTTAACCTACAGTTGATTTTTTTTTCACCGCACACAGCATACGCTGTGACAATATAACCTTAAGTGCGCCCATTTTCCCCCTAGTTCCCCTATTGATACACTCTGTCCCGGGTTTCTATGGAGCAAGACCCCGCATAGCGTCAGATGAAAGGGGTCGAGTGAGCAGAGCCAAGCAGTACACGCTGCTGCGAAGGCTGGTAACTGTAGTCCCTCCCCCTCCACGCAATCCCGTTCCTCTCACGTGTTCATTGCTGGAGCCGTCTAGCGTCACTACTTGCGCAGAGACTTGATTTCGTTCGCTTGTTCCAGAGATAAAAGGGACAGAGTAGAGGTGCCAGTTAACGCATGAAACTGAAGGTATTCTAAATCCTATTGTATGTTTTTCAGCTAGTTTGGCAGATAGTAAAACGAAATATACTACCAAGCCGGCAAAGATCAAAGCAAGTTTAGCAGTAGTAGAGGGGATCAAACATTTTCATCCATCTCGTGGGAAATAAATTTAAAATTCTAACAGACTATTCAACAGGTAAATGGATATTAGATCCAGATAAAAGGTTTCTCCAACAACACATATGAGATAGGAAAGATGGAGGTTACGTCTAGAAAATTATTATTATTATTCTATACATTACACCAAGAATGTGGGAATGTTTTATCGATATTTACCTCTGTGACAGGTTATGCATAAAGAAGAAAATTTACATATTTATTTCTTGGAAAATAAAATTGAGACATTGATGAATGAAGAAGCTTTAAGAGTTAATTAAATAATTGAAGCAATGAAACACGATGAAAAATTGTTACTAACATATGAGTACACAATTTTAGATTAAAGAAATGTAGCATGTAACGAACTTAATGGAGAATTTTAAATGTATTCTCAAAATAAACATTTCTTAAATTGCAATAATGGAATGTTTTGGCATGGAGAGCGAATCAGTACACGCTGCTGCCAAAATATTAAGAATTAATTTTCTTCATGACTTGAAGACGTTTCATTCTGAGGTTGTCAAGTCGAAACATGTTGTAAGACAGTATCATTGGTGGCCTATTATGAGCCAGGATATAGAGAATTGTGTTCTATCGTGTAATGTGTGCAGAAGGCATTCAAGAGCACCAAATAAACGAGAGTATATAATAAAACATTCCGCAGGGTTCACATAGATATAATTATTATATAAATTATTTTAGTCGATGCATTAGGCAGAAGAAACAGAAAAGTTGACCATGCATTATTCCATATTTTGTAACATCGCATACCATATGTTCTGATAGCGTACCACAATTTGCAATCAACCATTAACATAGATTTTGTGAGACTCAGGTTACATCGTAGACCACCGTAACGACCATGTGCAAATGGAGAAGAGAGACATGTGCAAATAATTAAAAGGTACATGACTCTGACAGGAGATATACCAAAATACATCAAGAGTCGCGATATTTCAGTAGACAACTTTTTAAAGAGAATGTTGTCACATCACAGCAATACGGTGAATATGACCATGCAATATCACCAAACGAAATGGTATTTTCGTGCAATATCAATTAATAGTGATAGAACAAAGGTTCATTATGAGGCAGAACATTATTAGTGAGGATGTGAAGTTTACTAATATTGCCCAGAGAGGAAGCAATATGAAAAAGGAGTGATAACGGGGCGAATATCAGTTTCTATTTTCAAAGTTATAAATGGAAATTATATAAGAAATGCTGGAAAGTATTTGCTTTCTGAGAATGGAGGAATGGGTAATGCTAGAAACATTGTGTAAAAGGCTTTGGTGGTGAGAGCCATCAAGTTGTTGACATGGACTTTACGAAATTACATTCTGCCGAAAAATCTAGTATGAACAGCAGTGGCCCAGGAACGTTTTTCATTTGGGGGTACAATATTCGAGCTCCACACAACCCCACAAGTAGTATAAAATACGATATTACTGGGACAACAAAAGTACGAACCTCAATCAGATTAGTTTGGTTACACTTAAAACTATGTCAAGATGCCCATATGAGCCTATTGCTTACAGTGTGCTACTCTGTCTAATCCAAGACTTTAGTAAAAAGCCCTCGGGGATTGCCCGTAAAAACTACGACCCCCCTCAGATTGATTCGGCTACACGTACAAAAAGCTGCATCTGTCAGATTGTTGTCCATAGGATCGTAAAAAACAAGCCCCTCTTGGTATTGTTTTGGCCACACTTAAAACTAGTCCAAGATGCTCATATGAGCTTATTGCCTTTAGTGTAATACTCTGTCAAGTGTAATCTTATTAGCTACATACACACACACACACACACACACCCTACACCTACACCCACACATATTTACTTCCGGTCACTTCCGGTTTACTTCCGGTCCACTTCCGGTCACTTCCTGTTTACTTCCGGTCCACTTCCGGTCACTTCCTGTTTACTTCCGGTCCAATTCCGGTCACTTTCTGTTTTCTTCCGGTCCACATCCGGTCACTTCCGGTTTAGTTGATAGACACCTGTGGGTTTTTCAGTTTTTTTAAGTATATAGTTTTTGATTTGAGCCCGAAGAAATTATATATAAATACCAAAACAAAAAATAGTAACAGACTAAGTATACACACTAAGTATACACAGTAAGTATACACACAAAGTATACACACTAAGTATACAAAGCACACTGCTAAACCCAACTGATATTTTATTAAGTATATAGTATTTGATTTGAACCCCAAGAAATTATATATAAATACCAGTACCAAAAATGCCAAATCAGAAATATTGTAATCAATGCTATAAAAATATATCTAGCTCTCATTGGGCTAAGCACCAACGTAATTGTGATCCAGAAAAACGCAAAATGCCCACTAAAATATGCCCAAAATGCCATAGAAAATTTAGCAAGGCATACTTCAACAGACATATAGGCTCTTGTTCTGCACAGGCATCAACATTGCCCCCACAACCATCTACATCTGGTCTAAAAAGAAATCGTGTTACATCCGATAATACTAGACCGGCAAAGCGACAACGCAATGCACCTATTCGTAGTAGTTTTGATGGTCAACTTAGTGATTACCGTTTTGTATCAGAGCCAAGATGTGATATTAAGAATTTTTTAAACAGTAAAAATCCTGATATGTTAGCTAATCTAAATGCACAAAATGGTTCTTATAAGCTGTCTCTTAAATTGTATACTGAATATAAGAAACCAAACGGCACAAATTTTACACACCCCCACATAACAGAAACTGTGGCTGTGTATTCAAATACAAACTTAAACAAAATACTAAGCAGGTTGGTAGACCAATTGCTTGTCAAACACTCTGAGTTTGCTCCTAAGGAATCGGGTTGGAGTCTTTGCGGATCCCCACACAGGCTCTATGTTAATATTTCTGAATTCAGACCTCTACAAGGTTCTACATATCTGCTTTTACCTGACAATATCAAAAACAAAAAAGCCGTGGTTAACATAGAAAATACCGACCAGAAATGCTTTTTGTGGTGTATTTTGGCTGCTTTGTTTCCAGTTTTAGATCATCCAGAGCGAATAAATCATTATAAACAGCATGCACATGATTTTGATGATGCTATGGATGGCTTAGAATATCCAATGCTTGTCAAGAATATCGATAAATTTGAAAAAGAGGCCAGAGATAGCAATGGCCGACCATTATCTATTAATGTGTTTATTTGTTCTGCTAGTCGTGGCGATTGCTTAATAGAGCTTCTTAGAATCAGCAACCTTGATGATGACTCTGCTGTCCTGATCGATCTGCTCTTAATTGATAGAGACGGTACATACCATTACACTCTGATACGCAATCTTCAGGCTTTAGTCAGAAAACAACAAGGCAAATCCAATTGAATATACAAGTTGTGTCGAAGATGTTTGACTGTGTTTGATCGTCAAAAATAGTAAATGGTGTTGATGAAGAGAATACCGAAATTGCTAAAAACAAGTTGGCTGAACATTTAAAATACTGTGGCAACCATAAACCTGTTCATATGGCTATGCCTAAACCAAACGAAAATGCCAAATTCAAAAAATTCGAAACCTTGTTGCGGCACCCAACATATATAGTCTGTGATTTTGAATCAAATCTCAAACCTCTTGCATTCTGCAGCCCAGATCCTGAAGAATCATCAAGTACGCCGTATCAGCTACACAAACCGTCTAGTTTTTGTTATGTAGTTGTACAGGATGGTGTTGTTAGTAAATCATGCTTATACAGTGAACCAGATGCTGTTAAAAAATTTGTGCATAAAATAGAAAATGAGTGCCGTCGCATAGCCGATGATATATTATTAAAATAAGAACCTATGCTACCTTTAACAGAAGATAAAATCGAAGATTTCAACAGTACAGAAAAATGCTCGGTATGCAATTCTGAATTTTGGGATACAAATATCAAGGTGCGTCATCATTGCCATACGGACGGTCGATATGAACAGACTTTGTGTAATAGCTGTAATATTAAGATCCAGAGACCAAAATTTGTCAGAATATTTTGCCACGGTGCATCTAATTATGATTTTCATCATCTGATCAGATACGAAGGGTTTGACAAGAAGGATTTAAATATTTTAGCAGAAAATTACGAAAAATATATAGCTATTAGCAAAATAATCAGTGTTAATGGCAGGCCCATATACCTAAGATTTCTAGATTCATATAGATTTCTGTCGGCTAGCCTTGCCACTCTGGCTAGTCAATTATCTGATGCCCAATTCAAAATTACGTCTGACACGTTTCCAAATTTTGACCTGAAATTGCTTAGGCGTAAGGGTGTATATCCATACGATTATGTTACTGATTTTTCTAAATTTGACGAATGTGCTTTGCCACCGCAAGAAGCGTTCTACAGCAAGCTCAGAGCATCAGGAATTAGTGATGATGATTATCGCCATGCCCAGTTGATGTGGACCAACTTAAAATGCCAGACGCTTCGTGATTATCATAAATGCTATTTGGCACTTGATGTGACGCTCTTAGCCGATGTACTTGAAGCATTTAGTGCATCCTCAATTCAAAATTATTATCTTGACCCGGTATATTTTTACAGTGCTCCAGGCCTAGCATGGTCTGCGATGTTTCTGAACACTAAAATAAAATTGGATCTGATCCAGAACCAGGACATGTATCTTTTCATCGAACAATGTATACGAGGGGGCATAGTACAATGTTCTGAAAGATATACCAAAGCCAACAACAAGAATGTTCCTGCACAACCATCAAACTATATATTTTATGTGGACGCCAACAGCCTATATGGTTATGCCATGATGAAAAAACTGCCATATGCAGGGCTTGAGTGGTTTGAAGATTTTAATGTTGAGGATCTTCAAGACAGTGACTATGGCCTGTTCTTAGAGGTGGATCTGGCAATTCCTGATAATTTGCACAGCCAGTTTTCTGATCTGCCGCCCATTGCTGAGTTCCAGTGTCCGCCCGGCTCTAAACAGAAGAAACTGATGATGATTCTAGAGCCAAAACAGGGTTATGGCATATACTACAAGAACCTGCAGTTCCTGATGCGTCATGGTGTTAAAGTAACCAAGGTTGGCAAAATCTTAAGGTTCAGGCACTCAAGATGGTTGAAGCCATATATTGATACAAATACCGAGCTTCGAATACGTGCGATAACACAATTTGATAAGACCTTGTTGAAATTGATGGTCAATTCGGTGTATGGTAAGACCATAGAAAATGTCAGAAAACATACTGATGTCAAATTGGTTACTGGCTCCAGCCAGAGCAAAAAATTGGTAGCAAAGCCCAACTTCAATTACAGAAGAATTTATGACGATAATCTGGCGTTTTTTAACATGAATAAAACAAAGATCAAGTTTGATAAGCCTATTTATGTAGGGGCTGTAATATGAGAAATGGCCAAATTACACATGCTGGAGCTATATTACGATGTGCTGAAGCATTTTTATGGTGATCGTATAAGACTGATGTTTATGGACACGGATAGTTTAATCCTTGATATTCAGACAGATGATGTTTATAAAGATATAGCACAACCTGAATTGCTTTAATATATCGATACTAGCGAATTGCCTAGCCATCTGAATATTCAACCACACAACAAAAATGTGCCTGGCAAGATAAAAGACGAGACACTAGCGATGTTATTGTAGCCTTTGCTGGGTTAAGGGCCAAGATGTACAGCTTTGAAACATCCAGTGGTGCTGTCACTAAGAAAGCCAAGGGCGTTAATAGAGTAACAGTAGACAAAGAGCTCAGATTTGAAGATTACGAAGATTGTCTCAAATCATGTAGTACAATCAGAAGATCAGAATGTAGAATCCAGAGTGTGGATCACTTGTTGACTACAAATATTGTAAGAAAGTGGCTCTGGACCCACATGAGGATAAGAGATGTGTTTTATCATGTGGTATACATACTCTACCATGGGGTCATTTGATAAGTGGCAATCAATGCCCAATCACAGAGCATGTCTTGCAATAAATAAACATGCCGACGAACTTATTTGGGTTCAAAAAACAGGCTATTATGGACCTGCCAATACCAGCACCCTCTCCTGATATACAGTCTATGCTATCTAAACTAAGTGGTTTGTTAATTATTCATCTGAATAGCATACTTACAGATGTTGATGTTAATACAGGTAAAATATTGTACATATTTAACAATAACTTAAACCACTTCCAGTTACCTGTAGGTGGTCAATTACAATTTATTACAACCCCCGAGGGCGATGTCAAGGTTTCAGTGGGCAGAAATATTTACAGAATTAAGCACTCAAACATGGTTTCTGGCACTGTATATACTGTCTCTGCCGGTGACTGTTTATATATTGAGGTTCTAGGACATTATGACAAGCTTATACCTCTTTTTATAGAATTAAAAATCAAATACTCTATAATAAATAACCGCTTAAAAACACAATGCCTAACGATATATTTGACCATACAAGGCGCGAAGATCACAGCGACGAGATTCTGATGCTTGACGTCAGAGTCAAAAAATTAAGAAGCGATTTACAAGCTCTACAAACCACGCTTAATGCCAGTCTTCAACTAGAGATTACCAATTTACAATCACAATGCATGGACCCTCTTCTTAAAATCGACTCAGAACTTAAATTGCTGCTTCAGAAATACACTGACTTGGCTACACTAGATAATTTTCAGAGTTTAGAGGAGGCCATAGCAGCTCTTCAAGCCAATTTAAGACTCAGGCTACCAACTCTGAGCAACTGAAACAGCAACTAGAAGAGCAGATTGGCAGTGTCCAGACACAGCTCCAAACAATTGTCAAAAGCATAAAGTCCCAAGATGATTTTGATCTAGTGATTTCTACTTTAAAAGAACAGATTCAATCACTACAGATACCTAATCTGGACCCCTTGAACAATGCCATAGCCGAGGTCAGAGAAAAAATCGAGACACTAGAAAATTTTATGAACAACCTACCATCTTCTGATGCTCGTAGTGTTGCCAACATCAAGCTACAACTAGAGACATACGAGGATTTTGGCAAAATTCAGAGTACCATAAGCCATCTTGAGGGTACCATAGCAGCAGTACGCAACGATCTGACAAATGTACAAGAAACTCTGGAGTCCCGTTTACCTGGTATCGTAGACACCCTTGCCAGTGTCCAGCAACAGATCACCAAACTTGAAAATCTTAATACCGAATCTGAGCTATCACATTTTCATCACTTGATCGATGATATTCAAACAAGGCTTGAAATTTTACAACAATCGACATCTACTCAGGCAGACATAGCCCTGCTCCAAGATGCTATGCGTAGCGTGGCTGACGCTAGTGAATTAAATGATGTAAAATTGGCCCTTGAGTCTCTGCAGAATACGGTGGCCAATCTGCCTACATCACAGGAACTTAAACATATTAAAAGAGCCGTATATCCTATATTGAAATCTGAATACATAAAGAATATTCAGACAGAGATCAAACAGCTTACTCAGACAGTGGCTACTCTTCCAACCAATCAGCATATAAAGGAACTGCATGCCCTCTTTGAGGATATCAGAACCCAAGTCCATGATCTTACAGCCCAAAGTTCAAAATTGGCTGTTGTTGAAAATCTACAGCAAATTGTAGCCAACGTCAAGCAACAGCTAGGGACCATAGAATCCAACCAAGCAAATGCTCTGTCTGTTTTTGCCACCCAGCTTCAAGAGATTGTGCAACAATACAAAAAACTTGCTGTGGACATAAGATTCAAACCAGGCCACGACGAGATTGTTAGGACTATCAATGAGCATCTTGAATCTGTAATAAGTAGATTGCTTACAGCAGAAAAATAAATAACTGGCCTAATCGAGAATCCTAAGCACACAGTAATCCTTGAATTGTACAGAGTCCCCAACAAAGAATACGAATCACCGTTTACACCAGGTGGCAAACTGTATATGTTGTCCCCTGCACAATTTTATTACCAGTTCTTCGTAAGGGGCACACTCAAAATGGTCAAGATCAAATACTGGTTACAACCACAGGCACACCACTACCCTACCTTGTCAATAGCCAATGCTGCCAACATACCAAAAATCACCAGTGTGGAGTTAGAGGATTTTACAGACCCCGATACACTAGAAACAGCCTATGCTGAAGATGATGGTTCTTTGGAGTTTGACATACAAATAAGGGATAAGCTGTATTTAGAAAACCCTGTAGTATCAGCTGCTGAACACCCCATAGTTGCAGTATTCTTGTTTACATACTATGTCTAGACAAACCATAGTTGACGAGCTACACAGACCAGCCAGACGTAACTATAAGCGACTGCCAGTGGTCACAAAAGGCATAGACGATTTGTGGCAGGCTGACTTGGTTGAGATGGCAAGTCGACAGCTGAAAAACATACACAAGATCAATAAGGGCTACAAGTATCTATTTACTGTCATAGATACATTTTCGAAATATGCCTGGGCTGTGCCGCTCAAATCCTAGACTGGAGCATGTGTTACAGAAGCTTTTAGAAAAATCATCAATCAGAGTGGCAGATTACCACCTATCTACAAACAGATAACTGTAAAGAATTCTATAATTTGGTATTTCAACAATTTGTTAAGAGCCAGTCAATACGACATTACTCAAGTTACAGCGATCTCAAAGCCTCTATTGTAGAAAGTTTCAACAGGACCTTAAAAAGTCATATGTATAAGCAATTTACCCTTCAAGGTAATTATAAATGGGTTGCTATGATACCAGAACTTCTAGATCAGTATAACAACTCGGTCCAAACCACAATTAATAAGAAGCCATCTGATGTAACCAAATCTGACGAGCAGCAATTGATCAACACTGTTTACTATCCGAGATATCAGCCAACAACCAGAAGACCCAAATACGAGGTAGGTGATCAAGTAAGGATTAGTAAATATAAACACATATTTGAAAGAGGTTATACTAGAAACTGGAGCACTGAATTATTTACAGTGGTTCAAGTTATACCTGGGACCTGTAACACATATATAATAAAATACCATCACAACGAAATCCTCAAAGGCCGATTCTATGAAGAAGAACTTAGCAAAACTAAACAGCCTGACACATATCTCATAGAAAAAGTCATCCGCAAAAAAGGCAACAAGCTACTGGTCAAATGGCTAGGTCATCCAGAAAACAGCTGGATCAAAGCAGACAAAGTGATACTATGAACACCTGGGATGTTATAAAGCGACTACCAGAGCCCGAACAGCAGACTAAGAAAAATGGCAATCTGCTACCTGATAATATTCGTTGTCTTATTGTTAGGCCATCGGGTTGTGGTAAGACTACGCTACTGGTTGATAATTTTTTACTGGCACCTAACTGATTAGATTGGAAAAACAGGCACTTGCACGTCTTTTCTAAGAGCTTAGAACAATTAAAATATCAGCAGCTGATGAAGCTATACGATGGACTGGATATAGCCACTTTTGAATCAAATGTTAAGCCACTCGATGAATGTCTCGATAACTCTGTTGTTGTGTTTGATGACATTATATTAGATAATAAAAACGAGGTTCGAAATTTTTTTACACAGGGGCGGCACAAAGAGATAGATTGTTTCTACCTGGCGCAGACCTTTTCTAAAATACCGAAACAGCTGCTACGAGACAACAGCAATTTCATATGTGGGTTTCGTCAAGATCATACTAACCTCAAACACATACACGACGAGTATGTAGGTGCAGACTTAAGCTACAACGATTTTTCTAAGTTTTGTGGTAGGTGCTGGAACCAAGACAGCTACGGGCTTGTCACAATCAATATGACAAGGAAGCCCAATAGTGGTAAATATAGGAGTAAAATCAATGGTTTTCTAGACGTAGACACGTATATAAACAGCCATGAAACGACCAAGCGTTGACGATCTTAAATTAAGAGACTATCTTGTAAAACGATTCAAGGGATGGAAATCAGAGAACCGAGGTTTTTATGAACAACACAAGCGCACAGAACAGCCTATTATTGATGCTATTAGTGAACTGGGTAAAAATATCAAAACTGTTACAGAGCAGAATGAAAATTTGATCACAGAGCTTGTGCCGGTAGCTGCTCGGAACATATTAGATTATCCAATAACCCCTCTTTCTAGTATTCATACACGTAGTCCTGTTCGTCCTCAAAGAATCCAAGCAAGTCAGGATCATATTGAATTGGGCCTTCTTGCTCAAAAATATTTAAGCACACCTAAAGACAACAAAGACGAGGTCTTCGGTTTATATGCTGACACAGAGCGTGACGGTAGCATCATACATAAAATTGGCAATTTTAGAGTTACGTTTATGGGCGATGATCTGATTGTATATTCAGAATCTCATCTTGGAGAAAGAGGCGCTTTTGTTAAGTATCCTGGAACATATGGATTGTGGGAACTGACGACTCGTAAACGGGCTGATGACTATACAGATCAAGACTATGAGTACTACAAAGAAATACTAATAAAATCGGATGCCTTGTACCAGAACAACGATCCTACAGAAAAAAGAGTCAAGTCTAGCAGTGGAGCAAAATACAACAACTTAATCAAGCCCATATGGACAGAAATCAAGACAGGTAGCGGGATCAAACAGTACAACACCCTGCCTAAAGAATTTGTCTTGGTTGACGATGTAAGAAAACTAATATATAGGCTGCTCGTCACAGCTGGCGAAGAAAATGCCGGTAACCATAATTTTTACAACGAAAAAGTCAGAATTATGGATATGATAGCTACCAAATTGTCCAGTTTTATAGTCAACGACACTAAGGGCATTGGATATATTATAAAAATGATTAATACTCTACCTAAAATTTGGAATATCTCTGAGGCTCGGGGGCTGGGGGCTGGTTAATGACATTATAAACAAGCTGCCATTTGAGCTACACATACCAGGCTCTCAGTATTGTGGTCCCGGTAGCAAACTAGACCATAGACTAAACAGAGGGGACCCTGGGGTTAATCCCCTAGACGCTGCTTGTAAAGACTATGACATAGCATACAACACACTTACCGATTTTGAGAAGCGACATGTGGCAGACAAAAAATTAGAAGAGGCTGCATTTGGTAGATTAGTAAGCAGAGATTCTTCTTTGGGTGAAAAAATAGCAGCATTAGGGACCACCATAGCTATGAACACCAATCAAAAACTAGGGTGCGGGTTGTAACAGACTAAATAAACTTGCCCAGCAATAAGTGTTACTACTTAAATTAAAACCACTTAATTAAGCTATGTAATCCCCGAATATGTATATAATAAACCTACGATGAAGGCCAATGGTGTTATGTATCAGATACCTTATGCAGGTCTTAATTCTCTTGGTACTATCGATAGTCTTCTAACCAAAAAGAAGCGCAAAAAGAAAAGCTCTTGTCTTGCCAAAGGCCATGGTATGAAGTTGTTACTTAGTAACCCCCAATTAAAAAAAAATACAGCAATCCAGAAAAAAATCACATGTAGGTGGCTTTATATTTAGTATCGCGGCATTCTTAGCAGCACTCGGTGTAGTTGGTAGCTTAGCAGGGGGATCGGCTGCCATAGCAAAAACAGTAATAGATGCCAAGAAGAATAAGGCCGAATTAGCTGAACAAGGACGCCATAATCTGGCAATAGAAAAACAAGGCAAAGGTCTTAAAAAAGTCATAAATGAGTTTAAAAAAAACAAGCGCCACTTACCAACAAAGATATTGAAGCTTTAATCTATCCACTGGGCATCAAAAATTTTAGAGGTGTATACAATTCTGATTCTTTACCAGAACAACCGCTCAAAAAAGAGTGTGGCATAGTCAGTTTGGATAGCTACAAAAATCAGGGCACACACTGGATCTGCTATCTTAAATATTCAAACAAAGCATTTGTATTCGATTCGTTTGGAGGCATTCCACCTAATAATGTAGTAAAATATCTAAAATCTCAAAATCTGTATTACAATGACGATCGTATTCAAAATTTTGAATATATTAATTGTGGACATCTGTGTTTATCTGTTCTTAGATATCTATCCCAAATAAATAAACCATCAATTGAAGATTTTCAAAAGGCCCTGTGGTATCTAAAACATCATGGGCATATTCCATCTGACCAGCCAGAATTCAACATTAAAACTCAAACTACATGATGATATTAGGTATCCCAAATCAATAGCTCTTAGAGCATTCTACGGCATGTACTTGATCCTTAATATTACTCACCATAACAACACAATCACAGTTGGGGATCAAAAAATTGTCATCACTCCAGGGCAGTATAATATATCTACTTTAAATGCTCAGTTACCTAGTGGTGTTGTCTTAACTCAAAATTCTGTCACTCACAGAGTAGAGATTGTGTC
This sequence comes from Lepisma saccharinum, assembly GCF_977018435.1. Lineage (NCBI taxonomy): Eukaryota > Metazoa > Arthropoda > Insecta > Zygentoma > Lepismatidae > Lepisma > Lepisma saccharinum. Next base: position 107,076,549 of record NC_139230.1, read on the forward strand.
TGCTACAGAGACAGTGGATCTGGGTACTATAGAGGAGCTATTAGGCTTCCAGAACAACACAAAACTTGAACCAGCCATCAAACACACTGCTGTTAATATACCTAAATTCTTGGCCATGGAGACTCTGAATATTCATTGTAATGTGGCCGAGGGTATGATCACCAAATCAGATGGCATAGGCACTCACAAACAAACTGGCATCATTTTCAACATTCAAACCTAACTCTGAATTCATGGAGCCAATCATCTACACTCCATCACCAATATTATATTTTCCTGTGTGCCATAATAGAATCGACTACATTGAGTTGGTGGTGACTAACGAAAAAGAAGAATTAGTTGATTTTGCCGGAGCCACAACAACCGCCATCATAGAAATAAAATACATACTAAAAAATGGAGCATATCAAAAGCTACGAGCTACAGTCGTTCCCTCCGAACAGTAGGACCTTTGCCAATTTGAATCAGCCCAACACAGAGATTGAGGTTGACCTTGACGTAGGGGATGGCTTTATACACCCCCACAGAGCAGACCTATATATCAAGTTTGATGTTGTCAAGCTCGACGGCACAGATTATTCTGCTAACTCAAATATAAGACTAGTGACAATTTTGTACCGCATCTGTTTTCTCAAATCGAGATCAGAAAGCATGGTGTTGTCATAAACAGAGTAGACTATCCTGGCATTACCTCTACAGCTTTAGCCACACTGAATTTATCCAAGACCGAGGCCTCGTACTATAAAATCGGTTGATTTGAGGCTGGCGATAAAATAATTACTAAGAGCCACACTGTACTGTTTCCGATGCGCCTGTTACCTGGATTCTTCTAAGATTACAAAGACATTATGTGGAAGGGTGGTTTAAGAATCACATTTCGAAGAGCCGCAAATGATAATAATGCTTTGATACGATACAGTACATTAAACTCTACTGGAACGGCTCTGCCTAATACCCTACCTGACGAAGGCAAATGTCTTATTCAGACTATGGAGCTAAGAATCCCGGTTGTTGAATACGAAGCCAGTTATGCTCTTAAATACAAAGCAGATATACTAAAAAATCCACAGCTGCCTTTACAATTTTATAAATATCAATGCGTCCAGAAGCCTGCCACTGGTAGCTATTATGAATTCGATGGTACGAATTCATTTTTTAGTATACAATATGACATGCCAGATTTTGTGGTGGTGCTGTTTCAGACTGGTCGAGACAACAACCAGCAACAAAATTCAAGTAAGTTCGATAACTGCAATATCAAGAACACATATCTTAAAAACGGCAGAAACGAGGTGTTTCCTAGAGAAAATTATGATTTAGACATGTCCAAGGATGATTTTCTTAAATTATACGAGGCCTACACAGCATACAAAAGAGTCACTACTGGCAATACCGACATGTATTACTCACCCGATGAATTGAAAGCACAGAGACCAATGTTTGTCATCAACACCTCAAAACGCAAGCAGGTTGTAGTTAATGACAGGACAAATATTAAAATAATCTGTGAATTCCATGATACACCACCTGCCGACACCATATGCAGTGTTATTCTTATAGGTCAGAAATCATATGTTTATGATATAAGAAACGAAAGAGTCACAGAGGAATTCTAGAAAGCCTCTGAACTGACTGTCAAGTGTGTTTAAATATCGCAAATGCGTGTCATTGCTTCTTCAATGTACACGACAAGCCTGTGTCGACACGGCGCCATGTTAATAACCACGTGGCCATATCACAACTCAAATGAACTAACTCAAATAAACTAACTGTCAGCACGCAATCTGTAGCATTGACCAGCACGACTTGAGAATCTCAAATGAACTAACTGCCAGCACGCAATCACGGCTTTGTAGCGTTGACCAGCACGACTTGAGAATCTCAAATAAACTAAGTACATGCAACCTTGATATCACGAATTCGAGCGTACGACTTCAGAATTAACTTGTTTTGAAATTACCTACTGTGCATGCTACGCTTGATACTAGACTTCTTACAATGAATAATGCCAGCACATATTATCCCTCTATGGCAAACTGGGATAAGTATAAATTAACACACATGCTTTGGATTGTAACAGATAAGCTGGATTGGTCAAATATCAGATTGATCTATACAAAAAAGATCATACACTTTATACAATGCTCTATAGAGGAATTGCATAAGAATTTAAAAATAAGTGATGATCATGTACTGGTTGCATATGCTGAAATGGAACGAAAAAGTCACAGAGCAATTCTAGAAAGCCTCTGCATCATGCATTGTCTTAGTACTAGATAAACAAGTTGGGCCTGGTGCCGAATTAAAATATTCGGGTTAACATATTAATACTCTGAACTGACTGTCAAGTATTTAAGCACACTTGACAGAGTATTACACTAAAGGCAATAAGCTCATATGAGCATCTTGGACTAGTTTTAAGTGTGGCCAAAACAATGCCAAGAGGGGCATATTCTTTACAATCCTATGGACAACAATCTGACAGATGCATCTGACAGATGCAGCTTTTTGTACGTGTAGCCGAATCAGTCTAAGGGGGGTCGTAGTTTTTACGGGCAATCCCCGAGGGCATTTTACTAAAGTCTTGGATTAGACAGAGTAGCACACTGTAAGCAATAGGCTCATATGGGCATCTTGGCTTAGATTTAAGTGTGGCCAAACTAATCTGATTGAGGTTCGTACTTTTGTTGTCCCAGTAATATCGTATTTTATACTACTCCCACACACACATGCACGCATGGATATTTTAATGGGTCATTCCATGTCAAATCAAGCCGGAGTCAACTCATAGTCACCGACTTTGATTATATCTGGTACTCAGCTTTGTTTTGTTCCAAAATCAATACATTTGAAAGGATTTTGCTGAAATACGATTATTACGAATTATATGAGGGTTGTTCAAAATGTCATTTTTTAGCAAAATGCTCTATTCAATTAAGTATATCTCGGGAATGAATGAAGATACAGAAGCGTTCTTGATTTCGTTGTATAGAGGAAAGACGGTTGCATATTATGAGATGATCAAATGTTAAAACTTTGTAAAATTTGAACACACTGTTCAAATTTCAAGTTTGAAGAGCTCAAAACACCTCCCAATCGATTTTTCTCATTTTTGGATATTTTTAACTACCACCCTTCCTCTTCATATTGAGAAAGTTTTATCGAGGTGTTTCTTGATATAAGGGACAAAAATGGGATTGAAATTTGCCCTGCATTACCAATTAACTGATCTGCAGCGTCCCTATGATGAGACTTGTAATTTGTCTCGCGCTAAAGGATATATGTAATTACTGTTCCGGGACAGATGATATTGCACTTGATAATTGGCTTCATTTTGTGCTGTTAGTAGAATAGGTTGGCTTCTCTGCAGCTTTATAATAGAAAAGTTGAATAATATTTGGGCCTATTTTGACTTAAATTGACTAAAATTATGCTGTATTCTTATATTTTCTCGGGATTTTAGCTAATCTATAGGTGTAACAAATTGTTGGATCATTGTACGAAATTTATATATTTTCCATAACCAATTTGGGCTAAAATTCGCTATATTTTTATATTTTCTGGTGGATTTCAGCTAATCTATAAGGGTAACAAATTGACGGATCATTGTACGAAATTTATATACTAAGATGATTAAACCCAATTGTTAAGCTGGCATGGAATGTCCTGACCCCCTGTTCATTCGTTGAGTGTATGCATATAATATTAGTATAGGCCCCCTACTTTTTTTTCGGATTCTCAGAATACTTGTAAGTAAAATTCGGGAATGTTTCTGCTGAGACTTTGGTGTTTGACCTTAAATATCATCGACATATTCCATCAACATACACAATATATATGTGTGTGTTGACATTGACCCATTCCACCGGGTGGAATATCCCGTCAGTAATATTGGTCGGAATTTTGAGAATTAAGTTGGGTCGGGATGACTTTCTCCCAGGATTATGTGTTCAGAGTGTGTGTGTGTGTGTGTGTGTGTGTGAGTACGCAGATATATTCTTGTGGGAACCGGCGTATGTTTAAACACCTTTCTTAATGGGACCAAAAAAAATTGTTGGGACTTTTTGCCGGTCCCAACAGCGAGAAGGCCATTGCGAGACTCCTGAGACCCCTTTCGACATGTACGCGAAGTATTTCGAAGGTACCAAAAAGTCGCTATTTGTTCGATTTGTGTGTTAACGTGTGTGTTAAACTCTGCCAGCTCTGGAAGCTTCACGTCTGTGCAAAAGTGTGGTGTTTAATCGCATCTCTTGGGACCAGGAAGTGTGGGTGTGTAAAATCTTGGATCTATTTCGCATGTATTGGTACCGAACATGCCAGGGGGTTGAGGAGCGAGGAAAGGTTCGTTCCGCGGCCGACGGGATTCCCCGCTCGTCTGGCCGTTCCGTTGCTCCCGAGTCGTCAATGTTGCTAACTTAAAACTTTGGAGCCAGATCTGTTTTTCTATTATCTTTTAATACTACAATTGTAATTGTAATTGATGTGCTTTATTTTACTTCGCTTTTTGTGCTACTTTTGGCTAATTTGCAAAGATTGGGAATGAGTGATGATATTTGAAATTGATGAATCGACTCTCACAAACATCTATGCCCAAACAGGGATTCGAACCCGAGACCCCTGGCGTCGTACCGCGATGTGCTAACCACTCCACCACGAGGGTCGGCTTTAATCCTACAATAAAAAAAATGCTACAATATAATTTCTTCCTCCAAATGTGACCCTTTCTTATGTGCCTATAACACATTTTCAGTTGGGTTTTACTATAATACTGGTAAATGCTGCAGTTAAAGCCATTCTTCCATAGCCAAGAAACAAAGATCAGAGTTATCAGAAGTTATCAGTAACAACTCGTTACTTGTCTCCTTTCGGGCATGATGAAGAAAAATGAATTGCTCGGGGAAAATGAATTATTATTTTTATTAACATAAATAAATAAGAATGGAGAATTCTGACCAAAGCGACAAGCTATCAGGCAAAAGAGAGGGGTGTTCACATCGAAGTGACAAGTGACACAAGTACTGTACCCCAGTCTACAAGCAAGGACTTTCTCAAATGTAAATGCAAACCGACCAAGGCGACACAATGCATGACATTCATGACTTACAGAAGCGGAAAGCGACACGTGTCGCCTAGAAACAAGGATGCAACATTTTGAAACGAAGAAGCAGAACAAGTTGCACGTCTCTCCTGTTGCTTCCGTTTCTCAATATCGTGAATTGGATCGTGTAGGTCTGGTGTTCAGGCTTTTGCAGTGAATGCTTTCTTGTGGACTGAAGAGTCACGTCTTTCTTGTCGCTTGTCAATTCTGTGTAAATCTTCAGCGTTACTTTCCGGCGTCGTGTGCTAATTGTTTCCTGTCGCTTCTTTTTTATTCTCTCTGTAAGCATGCCCACCAGACCGAGGCAACACGATAACGGTCCAGTGCGAGAAACATGCAAGCGACACGTGTTGATTGTCGTGTCGCATTTATTCGAAAGTTTTATTTATTTCAGAATTTTGGTTTCCAACAGCTAGTTGTCGCATCGGTACGAAAGTCCAACAGGGAGGTTTCAGACCGAATTGAGGCGCAACTAGGGGTTTCACACCGAAGTAACAAGCAACACGAACTTCTTAAGAATATAAGAAAGCCTTCACGGCAGCTGCTCTACCAGCAGACACCACCAGACCAGAACGACGCGACGGGAGACGTTCACCTTGTCATGTCGCTTCGAAAGTTTCGAAATGTTTTATTTATTATCTAATATCTGTTTCCAAGTGATACGTGTCGCTTCTCGCTTCGGTCTGGAAGCTCCCTAAACTCGTACGGAATTCCAACACATGATCCCTAGTCATAGAACACGGAGACAATTGTTTATACTTCTCAAAGTTAACAGCTTGATCGCAATCCTTAACCCCATTTTAATTACAATGCAGTTCTTTTTTAACAACCGTGTTTGGCAACACTGATTGTTTAAGCAAAATTTCCACTCCCGCTCTGCGGCGAGAGCGATACAGTTGGACGTGTTTGCGACGTTGCCACACGTATTTGGAACTTACACTTCCCGCTCGCTCTGCCTTACTCAACGGGTGACTTCAAAAGTGAGGAAACATTCCACCCGACAACATCGTAGAGGAAGGCTCTTTCCTTGCAGTACACGCTGAATGCGACTTGCTCCTGTGTTGTCACAGTAAAGGGGGTGCTATTCCGGCTTAGCGCGCTACCGCGAGCGTGAATGTTTTCTGCTAGGGTGTCGTAAAAAAAGAGTGTTCCTCAGTTGCGGGTCGCTTGATAAGATGTAAAAGCATGCAGGTTTATAACCTCACGGAGGCGATTATGGCTATTGAGAAACAATGTTAATAACATCCAGTTCCTTTTTACTGCATTCCTGTACCTTTTCAAGTTAACTGTGGATGGCAGACGAGTAAATTGATGCTGAATCCAGCAAAAAAGGCATCCATGTCTTTGGTTCTTTAACGCTATTTGTCAACACTTCAAAATGCAGCAATAAACTTGGTTGGTTGATTGATTTGGTGTTTTACGTCCACTTTATGCACAGTAAGGCTAAAGAGGAATCCAAACCACCATGTGCCTGCACCAAGTATCGAACCCGGGACCCCCTGATTACAAGACACAGCAATGAAGGTAAATGATTGGTAGTAATTGCTGCTACAACCTTTTCAAGCATGTCCATTGGCTGTTAGTTTTTTGGGGATGGTAAATAATGTGTGGGGGTTAGGTTAGGCAAGTTGGGTTTGGTTCTCTTAGAAGAGGAAGAGGACGAAAATGGTTTTAGCATCAATACCGATCTAAATGATTTTTAGATGAGAGTCTTATCTTGAGACTAACACAATAGAACACCCGAAGAATCCTAAAGTCAAACAATTTTATAGGCTTGTGTGTGTACTGGAGGGGATGGAGGTAGAGTCTCGTGGGCATATTTTCATGCAAGTAGCTGACTAACTTAATTAATTATACCATGAACATAAGTGTAACAGGATCGAGAGAGAGAAAGTAAGATTGGACGGAAAGGATTGAGTAAGTCAGAGGGACTTACTTACATGTATATAACCGGTCTCCACGACAGCATAAAGCTTTAGGAAGCCAGAGGCCCCAGTTCGAACCATAGTAAGTCATATAGCAATGTTTGTCTCATTTTCCACTTCATTAGTTTATCATTCATCCTCATCGTAGCGATCAACCCAAGAGGTAGAAATTCGCCTTTAAAAAAGAACACATACATACACACATATGGATTTATTATTATTTCGCTTTTCTGCTACTTCTGGCTAATCGCGAAGATGAGGATGAATGGTGATAAGATGAGGCGGATGAAGGGACAATCATAAACATGTAAGGACAACACAATACGAGCCCCACCAAGGATTATACTGGCCACGAGTCCAGTCGCCAGAGCCTTGCTAGTCACTAGTATGCAAAGTGCAGTACAGGGTGTTTACGAGAAAGTGAATACAAATTGGGCTGTCCTCAGGATAATATATGTATATATATATATATATATATATATATTGTGTGTAAGCATGTGCTGCCTCCACCATATAAAGTGATTAATAAATCACATTGCTAAACCAAGACAGAAGCCAGGCCTGTTATTTATGTATTTGTCATTTGACGTTGCTTTTCTACCACTTTTGGCTAATCGCGTTGATGAGTGATGATCACATGAAATTGATGAAAGGGCCCACTAGTGATCGAACTCGGGAACTTTAATGACGGGATCCAAAATCAAACACTTAACGCGCTTGACCACATTGGTCATCGAGCTGGCACGAGTTTCTATGTAATTCATCCACAAAGGGAGAAGGAAGTTAATCATTTATTGAGGGATTACGTTTACCCACGACATTGGATTGTATCCTTTTACAATTTCTAAAAAGCATATTTCAATTTTTCAAAAATAAAATGTATCTGAGTTACGGTTTTCTAAACACAAATCAGTTTAGGTAGAATATTTCTGCAGTTTTCCCATAGTTTGTGGACAGTGAATTACGTGGTAAATGTTGATTTGAATAGAGTTGCCACACTCATCTAGCCTACGCTCCCATCAAATTTATCATTTCATCATTCATTTTTAATGTTGCGGTTACCATAAAGACGTAGAAAGCGACGTCAAATAACAACAGCTGCATCCTACATATACTAGACATATATAAATTATTATGAACACGCCATTATAAATAACAAACATCTGTGAAAATTTGAAAATATGAAGGATATTAAGTGTTGGTGGCGTAGCGAAATATTTCACACGTAAAATTGCATTTATTTATCCATACGCAACTTCAGATTTCAATAAAGATAGTCGTGATTACTTTTTGCTTGATTTGTATAACGCAATTTATTGTTATTACGTGCTGTAAACGTCTTCATATTATTGCCTAGGTCTTATTCCTTGCTTTTTGCCTAATATCCTACTGCAAATGGTTGATAGAACCAAGATATGTACAATTAAAACTGAACATATTTCGCGTAAATTTGCCTCGCTACGCGAGACTCGCACGCTTGACAGACCTCTTGGTCACGTCAGAGCTCGCAGCGGCTCCTGGCCAATGGGAGACCGCAGTGTCTCGGAATGCTCTTCCTATAATACTCTATAATCCTTGGTCACAGTTCCAGCTAGCAAGGCCGCGCACAAAACTCGTTCTGTTTCGCCGAAATCGATACTTCTGTTTAAATGTGTGCATTCAAAGTAAAAATGTAAGGAAACAACATACAAATACTTACGCAGGGATATTAGCATTGATACTCGTACATGCGTATAATGCATTTTTCTATATACAAGACAACAGAGAGAACGATGAATGTACCTTTGGTAATGGTCCCCATCAGGAAAATCTGGGGAAGGGAAGAAACATCGAGTTGAAGATAGCGATTTCTTTCCTTTATGACAGTGGCGTAGCAGTCGCCCCCGCGATGCGGGGAGACCCCCCGAGACATTGGTCTCTAAGGTCCTGAAATTTTATACAGTGTCGGTTATTTTCTTTAAAGACAAAGTGCACGTCAACAATGACAAAATTTGAACTCGAAATTCACTGATGTGGGCACAAAATAGACCCAATCTATGTTTTTCTTGTCGGTGAACGCCGCTCGGGATCAAGTGATGATAAAATTTGCTGACTGCACCAAATTTAACACTCCTAAGCAACTAGCAGGTATATATTTTTAACAATACTGCCTACGTTGTTAGGTTAGGAGGGCAGGTTTAAGGCTCTTAGGCCTTAGCAGTCAATTTTCGCGACGTGTGCACGTTGCATTACATTATCTTCTCCCATCTCTCTTATCACTACTGTGTGCCTATTATTTGACATTCTGATATTGTGTTCGGTTTTCTTAGAGACTTTCTTTCAATCCTCGATTTTTATTGCATACAACAATTTGCATAATATTCACAATGATGGAAAACGTGCCTACTGCTGCATTTGCAAACTGGAAGTAAAAAATGCAAGTAATTGTATCCTGCTATAATCTAATTTTGTGTTGGTATAATTGTTATTTTCGGTTGTTGATCCCTAATCTTCGCGGCCTCTCGTCCAGTCTTCGAGGCGCCAAGCGTTCTTCTCATGCCTGCTTCCCTCTGAAGCTCAAATGCTATGGAAGAATAAAGCTTCGAATTCAAAGCTTTTAGAAGGAAAACTTTTAATGTTAATTTTGCATTTAATTCTAACGATGTCAATACAAATAAATAAACTACATAAACATCTTTAGAATTATTTCAGATCAACAACTTACTGTTCCTGGATATTCAGGTAAAGAGATAAAGATTTGTTGCAAGTCCGCTTTTTGAACAGATAGACTAATCGGAACTAATCCACCTGACATCCAATCCGCTACCCCTTGCTTACAAAGCTTGATTATAAAGTAACAGCGTTCTTTGTCCACTATTAATATATGTATAGAACAATGTCAGCATTGGGAAAAATACTATATTACTGGATTGTAAGAAGAAGTGTAAAATCATTGTAAAATTTAAGAGAAAAAAGAAGTTACGAGGATATATGAATAATACAGCTGTCCTAAATGTTGTTAATGTTTCGTGCTTAATAGGTTAGATGAATCAGGTGAGTTAAATTGACTTGAACTTTATTTTAAACCCACTTTACATATAAATAGGCTAGTCATGGTGGACCTACAGTTTAAAGTTAAATCATAACGCTATTTGCCTCCATCGAACACAGGACCCCTTGATTACAAGGCAAGGACGTTGCTCCTACACCATCGGGAAGGCCCTACAGACATACCAGCCAAATTATAATCGATAACTCCAAGTTACTTAGGGACAAAAAAAATACTACACTAACCCGAAAAAAAAAACTTACTTCATAGAATTTAATACTTGCATGTTCCTTTCTTTAACAAGGAATTAGCATTAGTCGCAGCCAAAGATCTGCTGCTTATACCCTCTCTTCATAACAAACTTCAATAAAAAATTAAAAGAGGAATGTTTCTCTTCGTCAAATACTGGAGTCTGAAAAACAAAAATGCTAATCTAAATTTTACTTCTAGTCCGTCTTTGTTTACGTGTAGAACGCGAGGGTAACGTTTCAGGGTTCGAATCCCAGAAAAGCATGCATTTGTAATTGTCTTTTCTTGCATCATGACAAGTCACGAACGGTTCTGCGTTGTAACGATTTAATTGACTTTCAGTTGGATAATTACAACCCAGGAGTGCCAGTGACTGTACAAATGGCCCAGTCCGATATTTCAACGGCAGAGTGCTTCTAATGCTTGCACAAGTGGGTGTTATCTGCTGCAGTAATCGTCAAGTCTTTCCCCTTCTTCCACTCATCGGGCTGCCAGAGTAGTGCGTAAGAATTATTTTGACCGGTATCTAATTTTCGGTCCAGGCTACAAGCAAAGTATAACAAAATAATTAGTTATGCGATGCGATATAACATATCGATTATTATTATAGCTTAATTATGAATTGCTCTTTTGCAAAGTGAAATAGTTTTCCCTTTCGTTAAAATTAACAACAATGAGATAGCAAAGTAACGAACTATGAATCAAAACAAAGTCAATAGCTACCAGACAGCGTTTGCGTTTCTCTGACGGTTTACTTATGAAACTGGCCTGTGATCGAACATTTCGTTCCCAGTTTTTTTTTAAAATTTATTATTATTTTACATATATTATTTAAATCTTGTATTTACAAGGACAATCAAACAAACAAAATTAAGAATGTCTTATTTGAAATTGTTAACCGCCCTGAGCCAAAAGGGGAGGGAATTCGAAATGTAAAAGTTAACTTTCGTACTTGGTTCTTGGAGAGAACGTGCATAGTTGGTTTGTCCAATGAATGTATAATACTTGTACTTGTGACAGACAGGCGGAGCAAAGGGACGAAAATCCCGTGGGTAGAAAAAACCAGGACTGCCTACCCAGCCCAAAACTTGACAAATTGAAATTAAAAGCACGGAAATGTAGAAATATTATGAAATAGTTATTGGTCCGTCATTCCCAGCTGAATTGTATATTTAAACATCTGTCGTAAGTAACTTATGGAAAGTTTCATCTGCACATGATTTTGCCAAACTCAACCTTTATAATTTGATTTGGTGTTTTAAGTCTACTTTATGCACAGTAAGGCAAATCGGGACTGGACCTAAAGTTTAAATCCGAAATACTGTGTGTCTCCATCTGGTATCGAACTCGGGACCACGCTACCACTGCGCCTTCGGAGAGGCCCAAGTAAATGCAGGAAAATCAGGCCTTATGTAAGAAGCTAAGAGGATTAAAAACGTTTCTGCTCTGTCCCTCTCCCTCCTGCAAGATAGTGATAAGAAGTGCGTGCTTCTTTTTTTCTTTTCGCCGAATTGAGTTAAACATGTCAAATGCAGTATAAGAAAACCTGTGACCGGTGGTTGACTGCGGACGGAATAGATTGTCAAAATGTTACAAAACGAACGTTTGACCTATCTTTCTACATGAAACTACATTACTCTTTCAATTAATATACTTTAATTTCTAACTTATCCAATTTATCTTCCAGCCGGACGCTCATTTCTTGCATGGTTCGCTTACATTCTTCCACATTCTGATACAACATGTCAAATATTTTATTCTACTCTTGCCTATCCTCTTCTCTAAATTTAAGCTGCTTTCGCCTATCCTCTTCTAGAAATTTAAGCTGTTTTCGCCTATCCTCTTCTCTACTCTGCTTCATAAATAATATAAGTGCCGTGACGCTAACGCTCTCTTTATTTTCGTCAGTTAATTTTTGAACACCCTGTGCACTGTTACTTTTCCTTCCTTGATATTTTCCTATTCAAGAAAATATTTCTTCTATATGCAACTCAAATTTCGTAAATTCTTCTTCGCTCGTTCCTGCGCAAGATTTATGGTACCACTTTTTTTTTTAAAAAAAAAAAAAAAACTACGTTCTTTTGCTCCCTCATAACAGTTTAATGCGGCACCATTCAGGTATTTTATTAAAGCCTATTTCAGCTGCTTCGTCCTGACTAGGGATGGCCAAACGGATCCGGATCCAAAAGTTTCGGATCTGGATCCGGATCCGGATCCGAATCCGAGCGTTTCGTATCTCATTCCCATTAAAATATTACCACACCTTGAAAGGTATTATCATCTTCGATTACAAAGAAATTTTTCATTAGTTAGTCCTACAATAATTTTTTTCAAGTGTTGTTCCTAAAATACTTTGCTACGCATCGGCTAACACACTCGTGCACAAAAATAATCTTACTTGTTTATCATAAAATGTCAAAGGTGATTTTGTAAATGCCTTTGAAACGAATAAGTATTCATTCGAATGTATTGGAAATGGAAACACACATAAATGTGAGACATTCCATTCCAGGATGAAACCTTTAACACATATAACAAGATAGAAATGTTATACAAAAATTATACGATTGTTCTACAGTTACAGTTTTACAAATTAAAATAAAATATTATAATATATGCAGTGTTTATATAATCACAAAGTGTAAGACTAACAAGGGAGGTAGGTTATCTAAGTGTCCCCTTCCGATTTCCATGAAACTTGGCAGGTGTATAGAAGGGCCCAACGGAGGAAATACGTGTTTTCTGTTTCAGCTAAAAACTGTTATAAGGGGCAAAATCCGCTCAAATGTCAAGATGAGGACAAATTGAAGTAAGGATCTGACCCCTGTGTCGCCCTCCGATTTTCATGAAACTTCGCAGGTGTATAGAAGGGCCCAAAGGAAGAAATACGTGTTTTTTTTTGTTTCGGCTAAAAAAACTGTTTTATTGTGCAACACCCGCCTCAAATATCAATATGAGGATAAATTGACGTGGGGATCATCTGACCCCTGTGTCCCCCTCCGATTTCAATGAAATTTGGCATGTGTATAGAGAGGCCTTATGCCCCTGTATCTTCCTATGCCATATTTACGTGCTTTCGGGGTCAGATTCCCACTTCAATTTCTCCTCATCTTTACATTCGAGGGGGGGGGTTGCCTCCTATAACCCTCTTTTTTTAGCTGAAACACAAAAACACGTGTATCTTCATTTGTGCCCCTCTATACACCTGCCAAGTGTCATGGAAATTGGAGGGAGACACTTAGATAACCTCCCTTGTAAGAGTATTTTATTGTTAGTTGATTTAGTTTATTTAACGTCGCATTTCTACCATTTCTGGCTAATTGCGAGGATGCAAATGAATGTTAGAAATGGAGAAGGGACAATCACAAACATATAACGCAAACCCCACAGAGGATTATATTGACTGTGAATGCAGTCCTTCTTCTGCACAACGTAGTCGAGGCTGATCTACGTGGAAGAGAGATTGACATTATGATGTATTCGGAAAGGGTTGCTTCTTACACCCCTTCAACATATTATTGTATTATAATTGTCAGATATACAATGTTACAAAGTAACAAACTGTTTCTCGGGAACTGTAATACATATCAAGAGACAGCCACTCAGGATCACATGATCATAAAAATACGCTGACAGCACTAAAAGTAACAATTTTTAGAAAACAGGATTTTTCGATGGTTGTATGATTATGTATGGCAGTTGGCAGTGGTTGAAAACAAAAATAAAGTATTTAAATTATTCCTTCCGAATTTTTATGTGCTGTTTTATGTGCGTGCATTACATTTCAAGCTCTTCTTGGTGATTTTTTTCTATCGCCTTGAATTTCTTTGGCCGTTATATCTTTGTATCGATGTCACGGACCCAAACAGAACAGGTGACGTCACAGAAAGCACATTAGTGCGTCCCAAATGGCGCAACTTTAGCGTAATACGTCATCATATTATGCGCCGCTCAATGTTCTGTTTTTTACCCTATAGCTACGCCGAACAACCGATTGAGAATTTGAGGTTGAAAATTAAAACCTTAACCTCCAAAAGTATCATATTAATATGAAAGATTAATCTTAGAACATGAAACAAACTCTTCAACAAAGTTTTAAGATATATAATTGTAGTTATAAAAACCTACCGAATAAATTATATTCTTACACCTACATGCATATTTTGAAACACATATTTTTAAAGAAAGAAATTGCGGCTTTTCAACAACACTTTTAATGTCAGTTAAAATATATTCATATTTTCAATCACTGATTGACGCATAGTCGTAACGTAATTTCCTGAGAAATATGGTGTGAAAAGATGAATTCCCCCACTTCTAAAAGTTCGACTCTGTTGTTGAGTGCGTTCGGTGATCGTATATTCCGGGTTCGAGTCCCGTCAGCCTGGACGAGGCTCTTTTGTGAGTGTCTCTTCATCCATTTAACATAATCAGGATTCATCGTCGTGAATTGCCAAAAGTGGAACAAAAGCGACGTAAAATAAATAATAAATATCAAATACAAATAACTTCTAAAAGACACTGGCCTGGCAGACGACAAAGCTTCGTACTGTCCATAACTACACAAAGTAACCTAACAGTCCATCTCCCCCCCCCTACGTCCCTTTTGAAAAGGGAATCATTTCGTGGGCTTATAACTGTACAAAATATAACACATAAAAAAGAACAAAGTAGGTTTCAGCGTGACCAGTGGCATAGCAGCAGCTCCCTCAATGCAGGGAAGGGGGAAGCTAGGGAGTGTTGTCTATGCAGTAAAGGTACAGCTGTTCCCTGAGCATTGCGCCATGACTGAATTTCATGGGAGTGTGGACTGTGGAGTTATAGGGCATAATATGATAAGATGACCTGATTACTGCAACAATTCTATGCTGTGTCTCTCTTCACCCGAAAAATATACGCAATGTTTGGTATAGGTGACTTCGCACTCACCGCACTGCGAGAGGAAGGGGTCCAAGCCTCAAGACTCCATTCCGAGACCGGAAAGTGAAGGATAGAAAATAATTATGATGATAAATTGAATTCTTCAAGTTTCTCCGATTTGAAACACAATTTAGTAAATAGTTTTGAATTTTGCCTACGTGTTATGTGTGCCCATATTTCTATTATTCATTTCAATTATGAAACTAATTAGTATGTTAATACCTGCTATTTATATATCAAGTTAAAACATCATGACACTTTGCTGAATGAGTTGAAAGGTGCTTAGACTTAAAATGTACTAAGGTGACAGAGAACAGGCGATTTGTTCACAAGCCGTTAATATGTGCTGTTCACGAACAGCGATATCTCTTCATATCTAATCATCAAGATCCCTGGCACAAACACTGCGTCATAAAGGAAACAATAAAGAAAAATTCCGCCGAACAACTGTCGTATTAGAAATTATGGCTACTCGAGTTTGCACTAGAATTAAAAGTTAACCACTTAACTTATTGAATTCTAAGTTAAGCTGTAATAACTAATTTTCTTTCAAGTATACTTTCAATTTGTTATCGTCGTGAGATAAAAAAAAAAATCCGCTTTTTTGGTGTTTTTCAAACTACGCTCTCTTTGAGATTCTGTAATTAAAAAACTTGTGGTCCAATCGTGACGAAATTTAAATACGTAGCTCTACTGGTTAATTTTTTAATTGGAGTTCAAACTCGAGTCTCCATAATGTTTAATCAAACTGGAGACAATCATTTGCTTTCAGGTTATATGCTCTGAAATATTACCAACACAGATAAAACAGAAATAGCATAGTCTTCCTCCTTTCCGTACTTTCAAGCGGCAACCCTGGAATCAGCCAAGAACGGCGTCACGAACCCCCTCCCCTCCCTTGACGTCCCCTCGCACTCAAGCAAGAAGCACAGCGTGGAAGATCCAATTGCTTACATGGGCCAATCTTGAGGGTCTCAAACAATTACCAAAATTCTGCTTTGAAAGATTGCGTTAATACTTTTTCACAATTTCCGTGGTGTAACTAAATCTAAAGAATAAACGCGATTATATGGAGTCATGGTTATCGTGTTTGTACCTTCATCATTTTATCATTCCACCTCATTGTCTCGATTCATCCACGAAATAGACCAGCGACGTAAAATAAACAAAATAGAAATAGCTATGTAGGGGACATTTTAATTGAATAGGTCGCCAATTCTTTCAAAATAATGTGACGTGTAGAAACGTTTATATTACAATCGAAGGAAGCAAGAAATATTTTTTGCAAAATTGAGGGAAAACCCGGCAATTTTGACCAAATATTTAGTGTAAAATTTCATACTAAAGTAAAAAGTTGTTAACCGTAAGTGGCTGCTGGGAGGTCAGAATGTAATGTTGATTTATTTGGGAGAGGCAGAAAGTGCCTCGTCTGACCACCCACTTCCCCCAAGCACAAAGTGTGCCAGTATAAAGTGAGTAGGCATAATAGTCCTTCCATTAATACTGGCCATGGTTTGATTGCACATATCTCTCAGACATCTGTATTTAAAATGATGTCGAAAAGCGTTTAAGCATGATTATTCTTTTACATTTGTTAAACATCGAAAACTGGTAAACACTGTTAACTGTTCGACCATTTCTTATATTAATAATACGCAAATTCGCGTAGGCGTGGAACTAAACGTACTTGCAATCACACTTGTAGGTACTTTAACTTTGTTTCGGGCGGGATATAATACAAAGAAACTCAATAACATACATATACGTATTGCATTCTCCTTACCTTGTGGGGTGACGCATCCCTCTCCCCTCCGCCGCGGCTAAACCATGTGGCCGAGTGGTTAGCACATCGCGCTGGCTAAAGGCGCCAGCAATCTTGCATCCTCTGCATGTAGCCAACATGAAGGAAAGGCGAGGTGGCAACAACCGAAGATATTTGAATGTGAAAACATGCACAAATTTAGAAGCAGTACCCTTGTTATAAAAATAAAATTTTACTTCATGAAATCCACTTCAGAGTTAGAGAGAGGTAGGAATGGACAATATCGGAAATTTGATATCTCGAAAACATCATCACAGACGATACGATATTTTTACGTATAATGATAAAGGTGATATATCGATTTCCTTTATTTGCGAAAATTGAGATAAAATTGAAGACTAAAATTGGTAAACGCTGTTAGTGCCACAATACTTCAAACACCGTTTTCCACGTTAAACTGTGAAATGTGACATGCTTTATAATGTGCTAAAAGTGAAATGTGGCTGGTAGCTCTCTAAGTAGTTCAAAGGGCGTGTAAAGTGGTCACTAGCGTGCACGTTCTTACGGCTGATGTGCGGAACGATGCGATTTCACAACACTTTCGCTTTTGACACTTACAACGTTTACCACTTTTAGTCCTTATATTGATAAATGAACACAGAAACATCCATGCCTAGGCTGCATTCGAAACTGGTACCCCTAGTGTCGTAGCGCGATGTGCTAACCAGTCCTCCACGGGGGCCTGCCGCGGCGATATATCGTCTTCACGATAAATATCGCCAAATGTCGTGACGATATATCGCTGACACGATAGATGTTCTGAAATTTATTGACGATATATTGTGCGACACTAGTAAGAACTAATAACCTGGAAGTTAAATTGCAAGTTTAATTCGAAAATAAACGAAAGAAGACAAGAAGAGGAGATTTAAAATTACTCACAGATTTAATAGAGGATTCAAATGTTAGTAGGTAACCGAAGATATGTGGCCCCCTAGAAAAGTGAGTTTACACAGGATATAAAGCAAAGCAAACAGCCCGACTATTTCTTAAAAGTTCTTGAAAGAAATGGGCCGGAGGAAACAGGCCATCCCTTTGGGCGGTCGCAAATCCGTTAACCATTTTTCAGGACCAAACTTGAAACCTAAGCTGAAGAAAATAAAACTGGCAGTTTCTGGATCCGCGCATCTTTCAAATCTCCATTGCCGAAGTTGATTTGATTTGATATTTTTGATTTGATTTAGTTTATTTTACTTCGCGTTTTGTGCCTCTTGGCTAATTTGCGAAGATGGGGATGAGTGATGAAAAGATGAAATTGATGAATGGACATTCACAAACAACCAAGCCCGACCGGGATTCGAACCCGGGACCCTTGGCGTCGCAGCGCGATGTGCTAACCACTCGGCCACATGGTTTAGCCGCGGCGGAGGGGAGAGGGATGCGTCATCCCACAAGGTAAGGAGAATGCAGTACGTATATGTATGTTATTGAGTTTCTTTGTATTATATCCCGCCCGAAACAAAGTTAAAGTACCTACACGTGTGATTGCAAGTACGTTTAGTTCCACGCCTACGCGAATTTGCGTATTATTAATGTAAAAAATGGTCGAACAGTTAACAGTGTTTACCAGTTTTCGATATTTAACAAATGTAAAAGAATAATCATGCTTAAACGCTTTTTGAAATCATTTTAAATACAGATGTCTGAAAGATATGTGCAATCAAACCATGGCCAGTATTAATGGAAGGACTATTATGCCTACTCATTTTATACAGGCACACTTTGTGCTTGGGGGAAGTGGGTGGTCAGACGAGGCACTTTCTGCGCCTCCCAAATAAATCAACATTACATTCTGACCTCCCAGCAGCCATTTACGGTTAACAACTTTTTACTTTAGTATGAAATTTTAGACTAAATATTTGGTCAAAATTGCCGGGTTTTCCCTCAATTTTGCAAAAAATGTTTCTTGCTTGCTTCGATTGTAATATAAACGTTTCTACACGTCACATTATTTTGAAAGAATTGGCGACCTATTCAATTAAAATGTCCCCTACATAGCTATTTCTATTTTGTTTATTTTACGTCGCTGGTCTATTTCGTGGATGAATCGAGACAATGAGGTGGAATGATAAAATGAGGAAGGTACAAACACGATAACCATGACTCCATATTATCGCGTTTATTCTTTAGATTTAGTTACACCACGGAAAATTGTGAAAAAGTATTAACGCAATCTTTCAAAGCAGAATTTTGGTAATTGTTTGAGACCCTCAAGATTGGCCCATGTAAGCAATTGGATCTCCGACGCTGTGCTTCTTGCTTGAGTGCGAGGGGACGTCAAGGGGGGGAGGGGGTTGGTGACGCCGTTCCTGGCTGATTCCAGGGTTGCCGCTTGAAAGTACGGAAAGGAGGAAGACTATGCTATTCCTGTTTTATCTGTGTTGGTAATATTTCAGAGCATATGACCTGAAAGCAAATTATTGTCTCCAGTCGGATTAAACATCTATTTATTTATTTATTTATTGCGTCTTGTTTATCATGGCGAAGTTAAGGCTTTGTAGCCTTTTCTACCACTTAACCATGTTTACAACAACATTTAAACCATTACATAGAAAGGTAAATTTTAAAATATAAAAAGAGAAATATAAAATTACAAAGAAAAAATTACAGAATAAAATGATAAGAAAAAAAATACATATGGGAATAAAATCCTAACCTATACACACGAACATACAACAAAACACACACATACACACACACACACAATCAGATATTCATGACAGTAGTCAGGGATTTGAAATATTAAGGTGAATAAGGATTTTCAGTGTTGTTCTGCGCTTAACTGTATGCAATTTATCACTAAAATATAATGTGCTAACTATTTGTGCCCAATAAAAAATGTTTTAATTGCGTCTTAAAGACATATACTGAAGATGAGTTTCGGATTTCGAGGGGCAGTGAGTTCCAAAGACGAGAAGTAGAAACGGTGAAAGATTTTGAATAAAAATTTGAGTTATGAAGGGGGATGAGTAGTTGAGTTCTCCCTCGCGATCTGGTGTCAAGGCTGTGTGATTCGGAAAGCATTGAGAATCTGCTCGAGAGATAAGCCGGTTCCTTTGAACTGATTGCCCTATAGAGAAGGGTGAGGTTGTGTACCTTTCGCCGATCAATTAATTTGAGCCAATTTAGCTTTGTAAAGAAAACGGATAAATGGTCCCTATATTTCAGATCGAAAATAAAGCGGACGCAGGTGTTTTGTACTCGTTGAAGACGTTGAGCGAGATCATCTGGTAATTCGGAATAGACAGAATCGCAGTAATCGAAGTGTGGAAAAACAAGTGCTTGCACCAGTTTGATTTTAATGCTAACGGGTAGAAAATGTTTAAGCCGAACAAGAGCGTGTAATGCAGCGAAGGCTCTTTTACTAGTTAAATTTACGTGATCTGACCATGAGAGATGCTGATTAAACATTACGCCCAGATTTTTGGCTGTTTTACTTAATTTAATAGCTTTCCCTAAGACCATTATGGGCGGGAGGGAAGAAATTTCAAATGCTGGAAGCATTTTTTGTGAACCTATAATAATAGTTTGGGTTTTCGAAGGATTAATTAGTAGCCCATGATTAGCTGACAAAGTACTGATTTTGTTCAGATCATAATTTATATCGCGAATTGAATTTTCAATATTCTTTGGAGGAAATGACAAATACAGCTGAACATCATCTGCATAGATGTGATATTTACAGTGTTCGAGTGCGTCAGGAATATGGTTAATGTACAGAGAGAAGAGGAGTGGACCGAGGACGGTTCCCTGGGGGACACCGGCGCTGATTGATCGCCACGACGATTTCTCACCAGAGTTGAAGACGCATTGTTGGCGTTCATTAATATACGAACGGAACCAAGCTACGGTTAGGTCAGAGAAGTTGTACAGGAAGGATAGCTTGGATAGCAGGATGTCGTGGTCAATAGTCTGAAAAGCTTTACTAAAGTCCAGAAGTACAAGAATAGTTACTTCTTTAATGTCCATGGCGTGTCTTATGTCGTCCGTCACGTTGATGAGCGCTGTGCAGGTGCTATGGTTGCGCCGGAATCCCGATTGCAGGGGATTCATTAGATTGTTTCGTGATAAGAAATT
Source organism: Lepisma saccharinum (assembly GCF_977018435.1). Taxonomy (NCBI): domain Eukaryota; kingdom Metazoa; phylum Arthropoda; class Insecta; order Zygentoma; family Lepismatidae; genus Lepisma; species Lepisma saccharinum. The sequence goes on from NC_139230.1 coordinate 107,097,668, forward strand.
ACGCGTTTGGTTACTGACAACGTGTTCGAGAGCTTTGGGCAGAGCCGGAAGAATACTTATCGGCCGGTGGTCGCCGAGGCTGAGAACTTTGTTTGTTTTCGGCAGAGGGCGAACCTTAGCCAGTTTCCAAATCGACGGGAATATGCCGAAGGACAGGGAGAAATTAAAAATGCCTGTTATAGGAACGAGAACGTACGGGAGAATTTTTTTAATCATTAGAACAGAGATTTCGTCTATTCTCACAGCAGTGGATTTTATTTTATTGAGAGCTGACTGAACGTGTTCTGGCCGAATGGGCGAGAAGAAAAATTTTGGTGCGGTTCTGTGAACGGTGGTCGAAATCGTTCGTATTGTTTCTTTCCTTACATTATTGTCCAGTGTTTGAACTTCGCTGAAATATTCGTTCAACGTTTCTATGGAGAAGTTTAATTGATCGTTCCTTTTTTGTTTACCAACCCCTAAAGTTTTCAGTTTTTTCCAAATAACATCCGACTTTTTCTCATAATTCAGAAGATCGTTCGCGAATCGACGCTTTGCTTTCCTGACCTCTTGGTTACAACGATTTCGTAATATTCTGAAACTTTCGAAACTGCCACTTGCCGACTGGCCGCGCTTTACGTCCCTCCGATGTTTGCCGTAGGCTCGATCCCTGGCTGCCATGAGCTGCCGCAGGTCGTCCGTCAACCACGGACAAGGGGGGCGAGAGACGCGTTTCTTTTTCACCGGGGCGTGCTTGTCGTACAACTGGAGAATGAAAGTGTTAAGGAGATTCACCTGTTGGTCGAGAGTGGGCAACGTGCTGATTACGTGCCATGGGAGAAGGGCGGTGTCGGCAGATAATTGCGCATCGTTTATGTTTTTAATGTCTCTGTAACATACAAGTTTGGCTTTGTACTTGGGAACGCGCAGCTCGTAAGATAAAAATATCATGTCATGGTAAGAGATTCCGGGTACTGGGGTTTGTCCGTGACTTACTACGCGTGATGGGCTGGAAAAAAGAATTAAATCGATCCACGATTCAGAGGTTGGAGTGTGGTGAGTTGGGTCGAGAGGACAGATGGAAAGGTTCAGAGCAGACACCGTGTCCCGGAACGACGTGACTTCTTTCTTTGTGCAGCAGAGATCGATATTAAAGTCCCCCAAAATTATCGAATGTTCATAGTTGGGCAAGAAATTCCCGATTTCATTTTCGAAGTTGACGAGGGAAGTGCAAGGAGGTCGGTACACTACGGACAAAAGAACCTTTTGTTGTCTTACGGTGACTTCGAGAATGAGGAATTCGGAAGAATAGTTATATTCTTCGTGAGATTGTCCTATTACTTTTGCGTTAATGTCTTCCCTTAGATATATTGCTACTCCCCCGCCCCTTTTTCCGATCCTGTCTCTCCTAAAGAGTTTAAATCCCGCCACATGCACAAGATCGCTCGAGAGGGACTCTTGCAGCCACGTTTCGGAGATTAAAAGAGCATCGATATGTTCGAGCGTGGAAAATATATTTTGGATCTCGAGGAAATGTTTGAGGGCGCTCTGGGCATTTATGTGCGCTACATTGAGGTTGCCGGCGGCGAAAGTTGACCTGGGTTTGGGAAAAAAGTTTACAATCGTCTGCCGTGAAGGGGGTGGGGAGGGGTCGGTCACACTTCCTGGGGAGAGGGACAAGTCTCTGAGTTCCGCAAATGGGCTGGATGGGGGCGTTGCCAAATTTACAGTGACATTATAGAGACTCGAGTTTGAACTCCAATTAAAAATTAACCAGTAGAGCTACGTATTCAAATTTCGTCACGATTGGACCACAAGTTTTTTAATTACAGAATCTCAAAGAGAGCGTAGTTTGAAATACACCAAAAAAGCGGATTTTTTTTTTGTTCTCACAACGATAACAAATTGAAAGCATACTTGAAAGAAAATTAGTTATTACAGCTTAACTCAGAATTCAATAAGTTAAGTGGTTAACTTTTAATTCTAGTGCAAACTCGAGTAGCCATAATTTCCAATACGACAGTAGTTCGGCGGAATTTTTTCTTTATTGTTTCCTTTATGACGCAGTGTTTGTGCGAGGGATCGTGATGATTAGATATGAAGAGATATCGCTGTTCGTTAACAGCACATGTTAACGGCTTGTGAACCAATCGCCTGTTCTCTGTCACCTTAGCACATTTTAAGTCTAAGCACCTTTCAACTCATTCAGCAAAGTGTCATGATGTTTTAACTTGATATATAAATAGCAGGTATTAACATACTAATTAGTTTCATAATTGAAATGAATAATAGAAATATGGGCACACATAACACGTAGGCAAAATTCAAAACTATTTACTAAATTGTGTTTCAAATCGGAGAAACTTGAAGAATTCAATTTATCATCATAATTATTTTCTATCCTTCACTTCCCGGTCTCGGAATGGAGTCTTGAGGCTTGGACCCCTTCCTCTCGCAGTGCGGTGAGTGCGAAGTCACCAATACCAAACATTGCGTATATTTTTCGGGGAAGAGACACAGCATAGAATTGTTGCAGTAATCAGGTCATCTTATCATATTATGCCCTATAACTCCACAGTCCACACTCCCATGAAATTCAGTCATGGCGCAATGCTCAGGGAACAGCTGTACCTTTACTGCATAGACAACACTCCCTAGCTTCCCCCTTCCCTGCATTGACAACACTCCCTAGCTTCCCCCTTCCCTGCATTGAGGGAGCTGCTGCTATGCCACTGGTCACGATGAAACCTACTTTGTTCTTTTTTATGTGTTATATTTTGTACACTTATAAGCCCACGAAATGATTCCCTTTTCAAAGGGGACGTAGGGGGGGGGGGAGATGGACTGTTAGGTTACTTTGTGTAGTTATGGACAGTACGAAGCTTTGTCGTCTGCCAGGCCAGTGTCTTTTAGAAGTTATTTGTATTTGATATTTATTATTTATTTTACGTCGCTTTTGTTCCACTTTTGGCAATTCACGACGATGAATCCTGATTATGTTAAATGGATGAAGAGACACTCACAAAAGAGCCTCGTCCAGGCTGACGGGACTCGAACCCGGAGTGTACGATCACCCAACGCACTCAACAACAGAGTCGAACTTTTAGAAGTGGGGGAATTCATCTTTTCACACCATATTTCTCAGGAAATTACGTTACGACTATGCGTCAATCAGTGATTGAAAATATGAATATATTTTAACTGACATTAAAAGTGTTGTTGAAAAGCCGTAATTTCTTTCTTTAAAAATATGTGTTTCAAAATATGCATATAGGTGTAAGAATATAATTTATTCGGTTGGTTTTTATAACTACAATTATATATCTTAAAACTTTGTTGAAGAGTTTGTTTCATGTTCTAAGATTAATCTTTCATATTAATATGATACTTTTGGAGGTTAAGGTTTTGATTTTCAACCTCAAATTCTCAATCGGTTGTTCGGCGTAGCTATAGGGTAAAAAATAGAACACTGAGCGGCGCATAATATGATGACGTATTACGATAAAGTTGCGCCGTTTGGGACGCACTACTGTGCTTTCTGTGATGTCACCTATTCTGTTTGGGTCCGTGACATCGATACAAAGATATAACGGCCAAAGAAATTCAAGGCGATAGAAAAAAATCACCAAGAAGAGCTTGAAATGTAATGCATGCACATAAAACAGCACATAAAAATTCGGAAGGAAAAATTTAAATACTTTATTTTTGTTTTCAGCCACTGCCAACTGCCATACATAATCATACAACCATCGAAAAATCCTGTTTTCTAAAAATTGTTACTTTTAGTAATGTCAGCGTATTTTTATGATCATGTGATCCAGAGCGGCTGTGTCTTGATTTGTATTACAGTTCCCGAGAAACAGTTTGTTACTTTGTAACATTGTATATCTGACAATTGTAATAAAATAAGATGTTAAAGGGGTGTAAGAAGGAACCCTTTCCGAATACATCATAATGTCAATCTCTCTTCCACGTAGATCAGCCTCGACTACGTTGTGCAGAAGAAGGACTGCATTCACAGTCAATATAATCCTCTGTGGGGTTTGCGTTATATGTTTGTGATTGTCCCTTCTCCATTTCTAACATTCATTTGCATCCTCGCAATTAGCCAGGAAGGTAGAAATGCGACGTTAAATAAACTAAATCAACTAACAATAAAATGGTCTTACAAGGGAGGTTATCTAAGTGTCCCCCACCAATTTCCATGACACTTGGCAGGTGTATAGAGGGGTAAAAATTAAGATACACGTGTTTTTGTGTTTCAACTAAAAAGAGGGTTATAGGAGGCAACCCCCCCCCCCTCAAATGTAAAGATGAGGAGAAATTGAAGTGGGAATCTGACCCCGAAAGCACGCAAATATGGCGTAGGAAGAAACAGGGGGCATAGGGCCCCTCTATACACCTGCCAAGTTTCATGGAAATCCGAGGGGGACACTTAGATAACCTCTCTTTTTAGTGTAGCATAAATTGCATAAAATATATGTGACGTTTCGAAAGATAGTATTTTGAAATTAGAAATCCCCCTCCCATGCCTTTCATTGCCTCGAATGCAAATATTCCTTACGTTGCTCAACTAACATTTTCCCCTAGGATAGTGAAATGATCCACATTAATGAAGCGACAGAAAAATTCAACGTATAGCCTATTAACGTTAATCTGAGTCGCTTTTCTTTAGTTAATCGTTAATGAGCATTAATGGTGGAATGCTGAAATAAATGATAGAACGAACACAATGGCATATCCATGCCTTTCTCAGGATTCTAATTTAGGGCTTCTGGCTTCGTACCACTCCTTCCTGGAGGCAGCAAGATAAAACAAATGAATAAAATACAGTTGATTTGACTAGATTATTATTATGTAGCGTATGAGGAGAATCTTCAAAGGAACACCGAAGAAGCGTCGTAATGCGTTGTGCTAACCTTTCCGCCACGAAGGTCAGCTGCAATAGATTGATCGATTGATTTACTTTATTTTACTTCGCTTTGTGTGTCACTTTTGGCCAATTTTCGACAATAAGGATGATGATGATATGATGAAGTTGATGAATGGGCACTCACAAACATCCATGCCCAGGCCGGGATTCGAACCCTGGACCCCTGTCGACGTAGAACGATGTGCTAACCACTCAGCCATGGGGGCCGGTAGCTGCAATAGAGTCGAATTTACTGAATGATTGATTGAGTTAGTTGATTTTACTTCGCTTTTTGCCCCTCTTGGCTAACTTGCGAAGATGGGAATGAGGGATGAAATGTTGAAATTGATCAATGGACATTTACAAACAACCAAGCCCGAGCGGGATTCGAAGCCGGGACCCCTAGACGGCGGAACTAAAGGAAGATAGAAAACATACAACTGTATTTTAGTCACCATCAAGATTTATACTCCCCCCAAACCCCTCCATGTATTTAGTGCTTCAGTGTGTTCCTTGATTTAGTGTTGAGTAAATTTACTAAGCGCGCTGAGGAAGTTAACGCCTGGAGTTATGAAATTAACAATATATAGTAACAATAAAATAATAAATAAAAAAGACAGGGTAGGAAGTTTCTTGCCAAGTGTAGTAGGGAACCTTTGTTACAAAAAGAAAAAATAAATTTGTGTACGGTTCAAAGAGTTATTGAAAAAAATGCTATAGTATCTCAACAAATCTATATTGAAAGCTGGCCGCTCAATGTATTCCGGAAAACGTTTATAAACCGTTGATGCCAGGTACCTGCGCCTTGATAATTTACTAATACTGTTTTTATCGTATAAATATCGTATGTTAGAACCTCACCTATAAAAAAACACAGTTCTATAAATTATATATATATAAGAAAATCCATTGTCGGTTTTATTTACTGTTTTGCTTTTGACGTCAGTCCACAAAAAAACTTCATCTTCGAATCCATTTTGTATAACGCTACATGGTGCCTTGTACCCGGGAGTTCCATCTGGTTATTTGTTGAGATAGGATTATTTGTGTGTAAAACATTGTTCCACGTAAGAAAGTGAAGAAAAAAGGCTGTTTGATCGGGTGAGCAGGCTCTTTCGTTGCAGCTGTACGGGATTAAGGGATTAGCGAGCTAGCGATATGTAGGTCAGTGGTACGAACGTGGTTCGAACGTCAATCTCTCCTTGTCAGGACTAGGGATGGCCAGATCCGGATCCGGTACTTTCGGATCCGGATCCGTTTTGCCATCCCACATGCGCTTCTTTGGAAAGTAAGAATGTGTTTATAACATATTGTTACCTGCTAATATACATACTCGTATATATATAATATACATATATACACATATATATAGTGTGTGTGCGCGCGTACGCGATTTGTAATTAATCAATACACTTACAAGGGAGGTCTAAGTCTCTCCCTCCGATTTCCATGAAACTTGGCAGGTGTATTGATGGGCCCAAAGGAAGAAATACGTGTTATTGTGTTTCAGCTAAAAAAAACTGTTTTAGGAGGCAAAACCCCCTTCAAAGGTCAAGTTGAAGACAAACTGACGCGGGGATCTGACCCCTGTGTGCCACTCCGATTTCCATGAAATTTGGCAGGTGTATGGAGGGGCCCAAAGGAAGAAGTACGTGTTTTTGTGTTTCAGCTAAAAAACGGTTTTAGGGGGCCACCCCCCACTCAAATGTCAAGATGAGGAAAAATTGAAGTGGGGATCTGACCCCGAAACCAGGTAAATATGGCATAGGAAGAAACAGGGGCATAGGGCCTCTCTATACACCTGCCAAATTTCATGGAAATCGGAGAGGGACACAGGGGTCAGATGATCTCCACGTCAATTTATCCTGATATTGATATTTGAGGCGGGTTTTGCCCCCTAAAACAGTTTTTAGCTGAAACAGAAAAACACGTATTTCCTCCTTTGGGCCCCTCTATACACCTACCACGTTTCATGGAAATCGGGGGGGGGACACAGGGGTCAGATCCTCAATTCAATTTGTTCTCATCTTGACATTTGACGAGGTTTTGTCCCCTAAAACCGTTTTTTAGCTGAAACAGAAAACACGTATTTCTTCCATTGGGCCCCACTATACACCTGCCAAGTTTCATGGAAATCGGAAGGGGCACTTAGATAACCTCCCTTGTTAGTCTTACACTTTGTAATTATATAACACTGCATATATTATAATGTTTTATTTTAATTTGTAAAACTGTAACTGTAGAAAAATTGTATAATTTTTGTATAACATTTATATCTTGTTATATGTGTTAAAGGTTTCATCCTGGAATGGAATGTCTCACATTTATGTGTGTTTCCATTTCCAATACATTCGAATGAATACATACTCGTTTCAATGGCATTTACAAAATCACCTCTGACATTTTATGTTAAACAAGTAAGATTATTTTTGTGCACGAGTGTGTTAGCCGATGCGTAGCAAAGTATTTCATGAACAAACACTTGAAAAAAATTAATGTAGGACTAACTAATGAAAAATTTCATTGTAATCGAAGATCATAATACCTTTTAAGGTGTGGTAATATTATAATGGGAATGAGATCCGAAACTTTCGGATCCGGATCCAGATCCATAAATTTGGATCCGGATTTTTCGGATCTGGATTCGTTTGGCCATCCCTAGTCAGGACGAAGCAGCTGAAATAGGCTGGAATAAAATACTTGAATTCTGCCGCAATGAACTGTTATGAGGGAGCAATAGAACGTAGTTTTTTTTTCTTAAAAAAAAAAAGTGGTACCATAAATCTTGCGCGGGAACGAGCGAAGAAGAATTTACGAAATTTGAGTTGCATATAGAAGAAGTATTTTCTTGAAAAGGAAAATATCAAGGAAGGAAAAGTAACAGTGCACAGGGTGTTCAAAAATTAACTGACGAAAATAAAGAGAGCGTTAGCGTCACGGCACTTATATTATTTATGAAGCAGAGTAGAGAAGAGGATAGGCGAAAACAGCTTAAATTTCTAGAAGAGGATAGGCGAAAGCAGCTTAAATTTAGAGAAGAGGATAGGCAAGAGTAGAATAAAATATTTGACATGTTGTATCAGAATGTGGAAGAAAGTAAGCGAACCATGCAAGAAATGAGCGTCCGGCTGGAAGATAAATTGGATAAGTTAGAAATTAAAGTATATTAATTGAAAGAGTAATGTAGTTTAATGTAGAAAGATAGGTCAAACGTTCGTTTTGTAACATTATGACAATCTATTCCGTCCGCAGTCAACCACCGGTCACAGGTTTTCTTATACTGCATTTGACATGTTTAACTCAATTCGGCGAAAAGAAAAAAAGAAGCACGCACTTCTTATCACTATCTTGCAGGAGGGAGAGGGACAGAGCAGAAACGTTTTTAATCCTCTTAGCTTCTTACATAAGGCCTGATTTTCCTGCATTTACTTGGGCCTCTCCGTAGGCGCAGTGGTAGCGTGGTCCCGAGTTCGATACCAGATGGAGACACACAGTATTTCGGGTTTAAACTTTAGGTCCAGTCCCGATTTGCCTTACTGTGCATAAAGTAGACTTAAAACACCAAATCAATCAATCCTGCATTTACTTGAAAGGCGAAAACGTATTAGCAGCAAAGTAAGTGAATTATCCGAAGTATGATTGGACGTCGATCTCCAGCTAAAAGAAGTAGAGATCGAATGTAAGGAAGTGGCCAGAGCCTGGGTGACGCAAGGAGCTCTTTACCATATAATCCTGCCTCTGCGTTGCCAAAATGTTCAGCATTTTTCAACAGATGGTCGTCACCTTTATTCAGTGCTAACAGTAAAATCATGAAGCTTAAGCATCGAAAGCAGAGATGTAATATTTATCGTTGTTGAAGCTTTTGTCAACGAAACATTGATGGAAACTGGCGACATGTCGGTACTCGGGTAAAGGCTATGCGGAAGGGAGGGAAAAAAGAATTGACTGTCAGTAACAGATCTACATGTTTTGGGTTCATCGCAAAACATTACTTAAGGCGCCTTCAATGTAAAACACACGTAATTGTGAAATGAAATGTCAAAACTTTTAATGCTATTATGTTTCTTCAGTGTATGTATCTTGTTTGTGTGTGATTTGCTTTTGTTATTTTGCATCGCTTTTCTATCACTTTTGGCTAATCGCAACGATGAAGATGAGTGATGATAGGATGAAATTACGAAATTGATGCAGGAACACTCACTCACAAAAAACACAGATGTCGTTACCATTGGCGTCGTAAACTCTCCACACCACTTCGTACGGAGGTCGGCATATATGTGGATCTTTTTTACGTATAGTTTTGAGTCCCCTTTTATGCACAGATAGGCTGAATGGTACTGGACCTACAGTTTTAAAATTAAATCCGAACCACTATGTCCCTTTATCGGATATCGAACATGGTATATACCTATAGAGAAGAAGGTAGAATTGTAAAGGTTGAGTTTTGCAAAATCATGTGCAGATGAAACTTTCCATAAGTTACTTACGACAGATGTTTAAATATACAATTCAGCTGGGAATGACGGACCAATAACTATTTCATAATATTTCTACATTTCCGTGCTTTTAATTTCAATTTGTCAAGTTTTGGGCTGGGTAGGCAGTCCTGGTTTTTTCTACCCACGGGATTTTCGTCCCTTTGCTCCGCCTGTCTGTCACAAGTACAAGTATTATACATTCATTGGACAAACCAACTATGCACGTTCTCTCCAAGAACCAAGTACGAAAGTTAACTTTTACATTTCGAATTCCCTCCCCTTTTGGCTCAGGGCGGTTAACAATTTCAAATAAGACATTCTTAATTTTGTTTGTTTGATTGTCCTTGTAAATACAAGATTTAAATAATATATGTAAAATAATAATAAATTTAAAAAAAAACTGGGAACGAAATGTTCGATCACAGGCCAGTTTCATAAGTAAACCGTCAGAGAAACGCAAACGCTGTCTGTTAGCTATTGACTTTGTTTTGATTCATAGTTCGATACTTTGCTATCTCATTGTTGTTAATTTTAGCGAAAGGGAAAACTATTTCACTTTGCAAAAGAGCAATTCATAATTAAGCTATAATATTAATCTATATGTTATATCGCATCGCATAACTAATTATTTTGTTATACTTTGCTTGTAGCCTGGACCGAAAATTAGATACCGGTCAAAATAATTCTTACGCACTACTCTGGCAGCCCGATGAGTGGAAGAAGGGGAAAGACTTGACGATTACTGCAGCAGATAACACCCACTTGTGCAAGCAGTAGAAGCACTCTGCCGTTGAAATATCGGACTAGGCCATTTGTAGAGTCACTGGCACTCCTGGGTTGTAATTATCCAACTGAAAGTCAATTAAATCGTTACAATCCAGAACTGTTCGTGACTTGTCATGATGCAAGAAAAGACAAGTACAAATGCATGCTTTTCTGGGATTCGAACCCTGAAACGTTACCCTCGCGTTCTACACGTAAACAAAGACGGACTAGAAGTAAAATTTAGATTAGCATTTTTGTTTTTCAGACTCCAGAATTTGACGAAGAGAAACATTCCTCTTTTAATTTTTTACTGAAGTTCTTTATGAGGAGAGGCTATAAGCAGCAGATCTTTGGCTGCGACTAATGCTAATTCCTTGTTAAAGAAAGGAATATGCCAGTATTAAATTCTATGATGTAAGTTTTTTTTCGGGTTAGTGTAGTATTTTTTGTCCCTAAGTAACTTGGAGTTATCAATTATAATTTGGCTGGTATGTCTGTAGGGCCTTCCCGATGGTGTAGGAGCAACGTCCTTGCCTTGTAATCAAGGGGTCCTGTGTTCGATGGAGGCAAATAGCTTTATGATTTAACTTTAAACTGTAGGTCCACCATGACTAGCCTATTTATATGTAAAGTGGGTTTAAAATAAAGTTCAAGTCAATTTAACTCACCTGATTCATCTAACCTATTAAGCACGAAACATTAACAACATTTAGGACAGCTGTATTATTCATATATCCTCGTAACTTCTTTTTTCTCTTAAATTTTACAATGATTTTACACTTCTTCTTATAATCCAGTAATATAGTATTTTTCCCAATGCTGACATTGTTCTATACATATATTAATAGTGGACAAAGAACGCTGTTACTTTATAATCAAGCTTTGTAAGCAAGGGGTAGCAGATTGGATGTCAGGTGGATTAGTCCCGATTAGTCTATCTGTTCAAAAAGCGGACTTGCAACAAATCTTTATATCTTTACCTGAATATCCAGGAACAGTAAGTTGTTGATCTGAAATAATTCTAAAGATGTTTATGTAGTTTATTTATTTGTATTGACATCGTTAGAATTAAATGCAAAATTAACATTAAAAGTTTTCCTTCTAAAAGCTTTGAATTCGAAGCTTTATTCTTCCATAGCATTTGAGCTTCAGAGGGAAGCAGGCATGAGAAGAACGCTTGGCGCCTCGAAGACTGGACGAGAGGCCGCGAAGATTAGGGATCAACAACCGAAAATAACAATTATACCAACACAAAATTAGATTATAGCAGGATACAATTACTTGCATTTTTTACTTCCAGTTTGCAAATGCAGCAGTAGGCACGTTTTCCATCATTGTGAATATTATGCAAATTGTTGTATGCAATAAAAATCGAGGATTGAAAGAAAGTCTCTAAGAAAACCGAACACAATATCAGAATGTCAAATAATAGGCACACAGTAGTGATAAGAGAGATGGGAGAAGATAATGTAATGCAACGTGCACACGTCGCGAAAATTGACTGCTAAGGCCTAAGAGCCTTAAACCTGCCCTCCTAACCTAACAACGTAGGCAGTATTGTTAAAAATATATACCTGCTAGTTGCTTAGGAGTGTTAAATTTGGTGCAGTCAGCAAATTTTATCATCACTTGATCCCGAGCAGCGTTCACCAACAAGAAAAACATAGATCGGGTCTATTTTGTGCCCACATCAGTGAATTTCGAGTTCAAATTTTGTCATTGTTGACGTGCACTTTGTCTTTAAAGAAAATAACCGACACTGTATAAAATTTCAGGACCTTAGAGACCAATGTCTCGGGGGGCCTCCCCGCATCGCGGGGGCGGCTGCTACGCCACTGTCATAAAGTAAAGATATCGCTATTTTCAACTCGAGGTTTTTTTCCCTTCCCCAAATTTTCCTGGTGGGGACCATTACCAAAGGTACATTCATTGTTCTCTCTGTTGTCTTGTATATAGAAAAATGCATTATACGCATGTACGAGTATCAATGCTAATATCCCTGCGTAAGTATTTGTATGTTGTTTCCTTACATTTTTACTTTGAATGCACACATTTAAACAGAAGTATCGATTTCGGCAAAACAAAACGAGTTTTGTGCGCGGCCTTGCCAGCTGGAACTGTGACCAAGGATTATAGAGTATTATAGGAAGAGCATTCCGAGACACTGCGGTCTCCCATTGGCTAGGAGCCGCTGCGAGCTCTGACGTGACCAAGAGGTCTGTTAAGCGTGCGAGTCTCGCGCAGCGAGGCAAATTTACGCGAAATATGTTCAGTTTTAATTGTACATATCTTGGTTCTATCAACCATTTGCAGTAGGATATTAGGCAAAAAGCAAGGAATAAGACCTAGGCAATAATATGAAGAAGTTTACAGCACGTAATAACAATAAATTGCGTTATACAAATCAAGCAAAAAGTAATCACGACTATCTTTATTGAAATCTGAAGTTACTATGGATAAATAAATGCAATTTTACGTATGAAATATTTCGCTACGCCACCAACACTTAATATCCTTCATATTTTCAAATTTTCACAGATGTTTGTTATTTATAATGGCGTGTTCATAATAATTTATATATGTCTTGTATATGTAGGATGCAGCTGTTGTTATTTGACGTCGCTTTCTACGTCTTTATGGTAACCGCAACATTAAAAATGAATGATGAAATGATAAATTTGATGGGAGCGTAGGCTAGATGAGTGTGGCAACTCTATTCAAATCAACATTTACCACGTAATTCACTGTCCACAAACTATGGGAAAACTGCAGAAATATTCTACCTAAACTGATTTGTGTTTAGAAAACCGTAACTCAGATAAATTTTATTTTTGAAAAATTGAAATATGCTTTTTAGAAATCGTAAAAGGATACAATCTAATGTCGTGGGTAAACGTAATCCCTCAATAATCTCCCTTTGTGGATGAATTACATAGAAACTCGTGCCAGCTCGATGACCAATGCGGTCAAGCGCGTTAAGTGTTTGATTTTGGATCCCGTCATTAAAGTTCCCGAGTTCGATCACTAGTGGGCCCTTCCATAAATTTCATGTGATCATCACTCATCAACGCGATTAGCCAAAAGTGGTAGAAAAGCGACGTCAAATGACAAATACATAAATAACAGGCCTGGCTTCTGTCTTGGTTTAGCAATGTGATTTATTAATCACTTTATATGGTGGAGGCAGCACATGCTTACACACAATATATATATATATATATATATATATATATATATATATATATATATATATATATATATATATATTATCCTGAGGACAGCCCAATTTGTATTCACTTTCTCGTAGAACACCCTGTACTGCACTTTGCATACTAGCGACTAGCAAGGCTCTGGCGTCTGGACTCGTGGCCAGTATAATCCTTGGTGGGGCTCATATTGTGATGTCTTTGCACGTTTATGATTGTCCCTTCATTCGCCTCATCTTGTCACCATTCATCCTCATCTTCGCGATTAGCCAGAAGTAGCAGAAAAGCGAAATAATAATAAATCCATATGTGTGTATGTATGTGTTCTTTTTTAAAAGGCGAATTTCTACCTCTTGGGTTGATCGCTACGATGAGGATGAATGATAAACTAATGAAGTGGAAAATGAGACAAACATTGCTATATGACTTACTATGGTTCGAACTGGGGCCTCTGGCTTCCTAAAGCTTTATGCTGTCGTGGAGACCGGTTATATACATGTAAGTAAGTCCCTCTGACTTACTCAATCCTTTCCGTCCAATCTTACTTTCTCTCTCTCGATCCTGTTACACTTATGTTCATGGTATAATTAATTAAGTTAGTCAGCTACTTGCATGAAAATATGCCCACGAGACTCTACCTCCATCCCCTCCAGCACACACACAAGCCTATAAAATTGTTTGACTTTAGGATTCTTCGGGTGTTCTATTGTGTTAGTCTCAAGATAAGACTCTCATCTAAAAATCATTTAGATCGGTATTGTTGCTAAAACCATTTTCGTCCTCTTCCTCTTCTAAGAGAACCAAACCCAACTTGCCTAACCTAACACCCACAGATTATTTATCACCCCCAAAAAACTAACAGCCAATGGACATGCTTGAAAAGGTTGTAGCAGCAATTACTACCAATCATTTACCTTCATTGCTGTGTCTTGTAATCAGGGGGTCCCGGGTTCGATACTTGGTGGAGGCACATGGTGGTTTGGATTCCTCTTTAGCCTTACTGTGCATAAAGTGGACGTAAAACACCAAATCAATCAACCAACCAAGTTTATTGCTGCATTTTGAAGTGTTGACAAATAGCGTTAAAGAACCAAAGACATGGATGCCTTTTTTGCTGGGTTCCGCATGAATTTACTCGTCTGCCATCCACAGTTAACTTGAAAAGGTACTGGAATGCAGTGAAAAGAAACGGCATGTTATTAACATTGTTTCCCAATAGCCATAATCGCCTCCGTGAGGTTATAAAACTGCATGCTTTTACATGTTATCAAGCGACCCGCAACTGAGGAACACTCTTTTTTTTACAACACCCTAGCAGAAAACATTCACGCTCGCCGTAGCGCGCTAAGCCGGAATAGCACCCCCTCCACTGTGACAACACAGGAGCATTCAGCGTGTACTGCAAGGAAAGAGCCTCCCTCTACGATGTTGTCGGGTAGAATATTTCCTCACTTTTGAAGTCACCCGTTGAGTAAGGCAGAGCGAGCGGGAAGTGTAAGTTCCAAATATGTGTGGCAACTTCGCAAAACACGTCCAAATGAATCGCTGTCGCCGCAGAGCGGGAGTGGAAATTTTGCTTGAACAATCAGTGTTGCCAAACACGGTTGTTAAAAAAGAACTGCATTGTAATTAAAATGGGGTTAAGGATTGCGATCAAGCTGTTAACTTTGAGAAGTATAAACAATTGTCTCCGTGTTCTATGACTAGGGATCATGTGTTGGAATTCCGTACGAGTTTAGGGAGCTTCCAGACCGAAGCGAGAAGCGACACGTATCACTTGAAAACAGATATTAGATAATAAATGCAACATTTCGAAACTTTCGAAGCGACATGACAAGGTGCACGTCTCCCATCGCGTCGTTCTGGTCTGGTGGTGTCTGTTGGCAGAGCAGCTGCCATGAATGCTTTCTTATATTCTTAAGAAGTTCGTGTTGCTTGTTACTTCGGTGTGAAACCCCTAGTTGCGCCTTAATTCGGTCTGCAACCTCCCTGTTGAACTTTCGTACCGATGCGACAACTAGCTGTTGGAAACCAAAATTCTGAAATAAATAAAACTTTCGAATAAATGCGACACGACAATCAACACGTGTCGCTTGCATGTTTCTCGCACTGGACCGTTATCGTGTTGCCTCGGTCTGGTGGGCATGCTTACAAAGAGATTCAAACCGAAGCGACAGGAAACAATTAGCACACGACGCCGGAAAGTAACGCTGAAGATTTACACAGAATTGACAAGCAACAAGAAAGACGTGACACTTCAGTCCACAAGAAAGCATTCACTGCAAAAGCCTGAACACCAGACCTACACGATCCAATTCACGATATTGAGAAACGGAAGCAACAGGAGAGACGTGCAACTTGTTCTGCTTCTTCGTTTCAAAATGTTGCATCCCTGTTTCTAAGCGACAAGTGTCACTTTCCGCTTCTGAAAGTCATGAATGTCATGCATTGTGTCGCCTTGTTCTGTTTGCATTTGCATTTGAGAAAAGTCCTTGCTTGTAGACTGGGGTACAGTACTTGTGTCACTTGTCACTTCGATGTGAACACCCCTCCCTTTTGCCTGATCGCTTGTCGCTTTGGTCAGAAATCTCCATTCTTATTTATTTATGTTAATAAAAATAATAATTCATTTTCCCCGAGCAATTCATTTTTCTTCATCATGCCCGAAAGGAGACAAGTAACGAGTTTTTACTGATAACATCTGATAACTCTGATCTTTGTTTCTTGACTATGGAAGAATGGCTTTAACTGCAGCATTTACCAGTATTATAGTAAAACCCAACTGAAAACTTGTTATAGGCACATAAGAAAGGGTCACATTTGGAGGAAGAAATTATATTGTAGCATTTTTTTTTTGGTTGTAGGATTAAAGCCGACCCTCGTGGTGGAGTGGTTAGCACATTGCGGTACGACGCCAGGGGTCTCGGGTTCGAATCCCTGTTTGGGCATAGATGTTTGTGAGAGTCGATTCATCAATTTCAAATATCATCACTCATTCCCAATCTTTGCAAATAAGCCAAAAGTGGCACAAAAAGCGAAGTAAAATAAAGCACATCAATTACAATTACAATTGTAGTATTAAAAGATAATAGAAAAACACCACTAAACTTCCCCCTCCAAACTATCAACTTTTTATTTGGAACATTTTTTTGTAGGATGATATTTTTTCAAGATATTCAAATGATTCAGGTTAAAAAAATCACCCAGTATATTAGAATAACCCCCCCCCCCCGAGATTCAGGTACTCTCGTAAGTGAAATTCGGAAATGTCCGGAGAATCTATTTGGCTCGGGATGGCTTTCTTCTAGGATTATGTGGCCAGAGTGTGTATATATATGCTCGGGTGTTGCAACTGTCAAATCCTGTTAGCATATTGTGCTGTCAAGGGCACCGAGTTCGAATCCTGCTCGGACATGTCTATTCACCAATTTTTATCAATCCATCACTCATCCTCATGGTTGAGAATAATCTAGAGGCATAAAAATAAAATAAAATAAATAATATATAATTTTTCATCTGACTAAAACAGTTTTATTTGGCTAGTATTTCTAATATCTGTAAAACCATATGCTGAATATATCATTGGATAAATTAGGCCAAATCGCTATGTGTAGCGTGATCGACGAGTAAATTAATTGTGGCTGTTGTATAAATATTAGAAGGGGAGATATGTCACAGCGATAATTTGTCTCTCTGTTTTGACATGTCGTGTCTGAGTTGGAATTGTTATGATATTGCCGGGAGAGATAAAATGATAGATTATTATGCAGCAATTGGCGAGTCGATATCCACATGTGTCGCTATTGATGGAATGGATCGATGCTATTATCGCATTGCTGAGAAAATTGTATGCAGTTGCATTGGTGAATTGTATCTATGTAGACAGGATCCAGCAATAATACAGGTTTAGCCTTATTCAGAAGCATTTTACAATTGATACCTGTTTCTTTAAAATGCCCCGATGATGTTTACTGTCGAACCATAACCCCTCTTACTCTACCTCTATTTTGCATGCAACATCTCCAGTCGTCGATTTTTGGTCATTCAGATGAAACCCCAGGTTTTCCAGATGTACAAATGGCCATCCAGTTGCTGTTCCGATGTCAAATTTCTCCCAGTGATTAGTGCTTATTTTTGTGTATCAAAATATGTCATAGTGTGTTATTATGTGTTATGGTGCGTCCAATTATATTATTGTGCGTCATATTCCATTTTAGCGCATTACAAATGTGTTGTTTTTCCTGTTCCGATGCCAAATTTCACCCAGTGATCAGTGCTTATTTTTGTGTATCAAAATAATGTTATAATGTGTTATTATGCGTCATGCTGCATCATATTCCATCTCAGTGCATTACAATGTGTTGTTTTGTATCATGATATATTGCATGGTATACAGTTGGCCAAGATAAAGCTTCATAGTGCCAGTGTTGTTAGTAAATTAAGGGGCTCCTAGTTTGATTCCGTGAGAGGATACCCTGTCTGTATTAAAATTGTTCTGTGACCCTCTCATTTTTTACATCATATACAAAAGTTTTCTCTGCAATAAGAATAGCAGTGCACATAGTGTTATCAGGTAAGGTCTCATGGAATTCACACAAAATTTTGATATTTGTTCTATCATTAAGCACAACTTGTTTTCTTTTCGATGTGCTGATGACAAACATTGGTCTGTGCGCCTTGAATTCGCTGGGAGTATAGTATACATCTATGTTTCTCTCAGTCACACGTTTGTATGCAGAGTAAGCTTCATATAATTTAAGATAGTCATCTTGTGCTATGTCCAAATTATAATTCACGCGAGGGAAAATCTCATTGCGTCCATTTTTAAGATAAATATTTTAAATTTTGCAATTGTCAAATTTGCTGGAATCCAGTAGTGTGATTTGTGGTACTACTGGCTCGATAAATGATGACCCCCCCTCAGGCAGATTTGGCTACACTTAAAACTAGCTCAACATGCCCATATGAGCTTTTTGCTCAAGTGTGGAACTCTGTCTAATCCAAGATTTTTGTAAAAATGCCCTCGAGAATTTCCTGTAAAATGATGAGCCCCCTCAGATTGATTTGCCTACACTTACAAAAGGCACTTCTGTGAGATTGTTGTCCATAAACTTGTCAAAAATATGGTCCTCTTGATATTTTTTGATATCTTAAGTATAGTGACTGCTATAGTGCCCTAGCATGTATAGATTTCAAAATATTAACAATTCTGTTAATATTGTATTTTTCAGAAAATTCTATTTATAAAAATTAGGCATTTACAGCTTAAGTATTGCATATATCAGGAAAATTATAGAGACATAAAATGTAGAGAATGTATATATAAGACAAAAATTCAAAGATTGTGATTCTGATTGTATTGCAAAAATTCTAGGTGGGAATAATCTTAGCAGAAGATGCAATTGTGGGAAACAATTGTGGGAAACAATTATTTAAATTAAAAATATTTTCAGACACAGCAGAAACAACAGACACAGCAGGGACAGCAGGAGTGCAGAAATAGAGCAGAAACAGGATTGAAGGTATAGAATGAATTTTTTGTTCCCAACATATTGACTGTACAGAATAGTGAAAGCCTAGATATAAATATAACCCATAGATATTCTGTTGCCCCCACTTGCAAGATGTCTGAAGATTATATTGTAAAATATATAAACAATCAGTATCTTGTCTACAGTATATATGAAACAAATGCAAGAGATTTTTCAGATAATTTTAATCACAGAACTGTTTGTTTTGAAGAGAACCCATATGTCCCGACACAAATTATGCAAGTGAGCATCATAGATGCATTGAATACAAATCAACAACTTGTCAGCATCCTGGGGAATTATGTCACAGAGATAAGCCTTGTAGATTTCAAAATTGTTGTTAAAATTTCAAATAAAAGCACAAAATGTTATGTCAACAAGATTTTCAGACCTGAGCTAAGCACATCCCTGAGCAGTGATGGGATCCTCAGGTTCTGTGACAACATTGTGAGCCCCCCTGAAAATTAGATCAATCTGTTCAAGCTCAATACCCACAAATACAATCAGTTGCTCAGGTATGTATACTCTGAGGTTGGGTACTATGATGATTTTTATGTTATGGCCCTTGTAGGAACAACAAAAATATATTTTGTAGAATTTCAGGACAAAGCACCTGATAATATCATCACATATGAATACATAGAGAATATAGGATATGCATTCATCAAAAATTCCAAGACCTCAGCAGAAAAATCTAATTATATGAGCTCTATCAACTATGTTGATTGTTTCTCTACAAAAATTATATACAATTCAGAATCTGTAAATGCCATTGTTTCATGCTACCTCCTTTTCAGAACAGCAAAAAATAACACCGAGAGGGTTCTTGCAGTTGAGTGCTTCATGCAACTTGACAGATTGGAATATATTAAATTGAAAAAATTACCCCATCTCATATACAATATTGTTTTGGATGAAACAAGTGACACTGTAATTGTTCACTGTGTAATATCTTTGATGGGCCTTGAATCACATAAAAACAGTTTCATCTCAAAATTTGCAACAATCATAAACAATGAGGCTGTATCGGAATGCATTGAGTAATGGGTTTTCATGATTCTGTTCCTTGCATATTCATGCCAGTGTGTAATTATTAAATATGCAGAATTTTTTTGACAGAAGAGCAATTTCAAAATACATCAAATCACAATCACTTATTGGGGATTTCAGGCTTAGGTTCTTGAATCTGTCCGAGCATGACCTGTTCTCTGTTGGGAATGAAACTGAAATGCAATAGGTGCTTTCAAGTGATTTTGCCTTTCACTACCTGTCCCTGAAATCCCTAATAAGATTTGAAATATCCATGTTCAATACATGCAAAAGAATTGTTGGATTTTTTGTGCATTATTCTGTAGAGTATTATTATTGGCATTGTGGATTTGCAATGTATGATGATTACTGGTACAACAATTGCAATGAGAATTGTTTTGTGTACAGAATGGACATAATTATGCCACAGAGTCTAAACTGGATCCACTATAATATCACCAACAGAATTTCTGTACCTCTACCCCTGAATCATATTGAATATGTCACCACAGATGAGGGCAATTTGTATCGACTTGAAGATTTTAAGCCAGGCATGAACAAATTTTCAAAATATACAAATTTCAGTGAGATTTGTGACCACAGATGATGGGCACTTGTTCAGTGCAGATGATTTCCACCCGGATCTTGTTGGTTATATAAAGCACAAATGCCTGAATAAGCTTGTTCTGTATTTTCTGAGGCAAAAATTCAGAAATTGCAGCAGTAAGTGCCTTGCACTGTGCCTAGACAAAACCTCTTGGAATAAAACATGCAGGTGTGGGGAACAATTATCTAAGCTCCCAATAATACATACATAGTTGCTACAGTTCCAATTTTGCAATATTGTTCAGCAAACATGTATCCCGGGCAGTGTGATTTGGAAATTACAGCAATGCATTTTTGAATGTGTCATTGTTTTAGAAGGATAACACACAGCACTTGTTGCAATGTTTTTTGAGAGAAGGAATTTGTCACAATATATACAATCGGAATCACTGTTGGAAAGGTTCAAGCTTGCATTTTCCGATTTATGTGAATATGATGTGTTTGCAGTTAGAAATGAGACAGAATTTAGGTGGGTGCTTGACAGTGACCATGAATTTGGATGCATACATCTGGCATTGTTGGGCAAGAAGGAAAAATACATATATCTGTTGCACAGGAGAATTGTTGGGCTGTTTGTAGGTTTTTATGATTGTTACAGAAAAAATTATTGGTTCACAACAAAATATTTTAAATCAATGTATTGTTTTCATATCCCATTTGACATATCTGAGAACTGGAAACATTTAAATTATGATACTTATTTGAAATCCTATGATGATTTTGAATTTGTAACCACAGATACAGGCTTGGTGTTTTCTGGTGCGGATTTTGTTAGAAGAGAAAAATATATCTCAGGGGTCATAAATGCAAATGAGATTATCCTGTATTTGCTGAGTTTGAAGATAAAATTTCATGATTTGAGATATTTTGAACCTTTAAACTGCAATTTTTTGCAATCTTCAAATCTCAACCTCAAATTCTGATCGGGAGGTACACAGAGCCATGTACAATTTCTGTTTATATCTACATGATTGCTCTCCACAATTGTGTAGGTGCACAATAGGATCAATGCTCATGTCATTTTTTGACAGAAGAGATGTTGCAAAATATATTAGATCTGAATCTCTTCTTCCTGATTTCAAAATTAGATTCTCAACACTCTCAGAGTATGATTTATTTTCAATCAATAATGAAACAGAGTTCCGCTGGGCCCTGAACAGCACACAAATATTCAATTATCTAAACTTGAAATACATCACTGATTTTGAGTGCCACAAGTATAATTCTTGAAGAAGAATTGTGGGACAGTTTGTTGTTTTTTTATTATTATTATATTGATTTTTCCTATTATGGAGGATGGTTTTCAAATCATGCAAGTGTGGGGAGATTCTATGATTTTGAGATTCTTCCCAATCAGAGCTCAAACTGGAAACATTTCAGATTTTTGCTGATGCATCTGGATAGGTTCCAAAAGGCAGAATTTGTTACAACAGATAGTGGAATGTTGTATAGTGGTGCAGATTTTAATCATCACCTGCAATATTTTGATGCAATCAATTCTCAGAGGTTGAACATGACTGAGATAATCATGTATCTTCTTCAGCAAAAATTTAAAAATTGCAGCATTGGGTGCTTTAATAGGATAATAAAATCATGGAATGTATTTACAGAG
This sequence comes from Lepisma saccharinum, assembly GCF_977018435.1. Classification (NCBI taxonomy): domain Eukaryota; kingdom Metazoa; phylum Arthropoda; class Insecta; order Zygentoma; family Lepismatidae; genus Lepisma; species Lepisma saccharinum. Next base: position 107,119,786 of record NC_139230.1, read on the forward strand.
TGTGAGTGCGGGAAACCACTAAGCTGCATGCCTCTGCTGTTGAGATAGCCCAGCCTAACATGTAATATTGTTTGCAGGTTGATTCAAGATGCAAACATTTTTTGAAAAAAAAAGAGATATTTCCAGATACATCAAATCCAAATCTCTTGTTCCTGAATTTAAATTGAGATTCTCAAAATTGTAAACTGTATTGTGTGCTCCATGATGCTCACATAATTTGTGGAGAGGCATTTTATGGCCTGTTTCTGGTGCACAGGGTCTAGCTCCTGGTCTAGAAAATTACAAAATATGGCCTTGCAATCTAAGTTATACAGGGCAATCACACAAATATTTCCAATCAATTTTGTTTGGAAATGTTGATGATTGTGCAGAACAAGTATAAGTGAAATATTTCATGTTATATTTTCTATGGCATTTTGGGCATATTTTTGTGAGAATTCTGCTTTTATCTGGATTACAATTCTTTTGGTGCTTAACCCAATTGGGGCTGGATATATTCTCATTGCATTGATTACAATATTTTTGATTCGGCATTTTTGTTGTTGTTTATTATATAAAATTTCCTGGGCTTCAATTCAAAATTCTATGGTTAATAAAAAATATCAGTTGGGTTCAGCAGTGTGTTTTGTGTGTGTGTGTGTATATGTGTGTGTATGTGTGTTAATATTTTTGGTTTTGGTATTTTTGTTGTTGGTTTATTATATAAAATTTCTTGGGATTCAAATCAAAATTCTATGCTTAATAAAAAATATCAGTTGGGTTCAGTGCAGACAAAAAAACTGCATAGCTCTATGTCAATTAGTTCTTGAGATATTAATTATTTTGTATTTAGGAACCACTTTGGCCCCCCTGCCAAAAATTGGCTTTTATTGCATCAGTGTATATTGTTTCTATGACCTTACTTCGGTTTTCCGCCAAATTATATGCTTCTAAGTCTCCTATACTTTGGTGGAGCCTGTTCAGGTTCTATCCCCCGCGATGTGGGTTCCTCTACCGATCCAGCAAAGGTGAGGAATCTGCACTGTGCTCTGGCTTATATAGATTTATAGAGCCAATAGAAACCTTGCTTATTTAAACCAATCAGAAAACACCACATCATCACATTATGTCATAACCAATTAATCAGAAAACAACACATGCCTAATAATTTATTGCATAATATTATACAACATAATGCAATAGAAGTGTACCGGGAAGTAAATATGTATGGATGTGGGTGGGTGTGGGTGGGTGTGGGTGGGGGTGGGTAGGTGTGCATCTTGGCTTAGTTTTAAGTGCTCTGTTCAAAATAAAAATATAGTGGCTGGTAGCTGTATACAAGCCCTATTATAATTTTTGTTTCTGCATTCTGTCACTAGTTTTGATCCTAGGACAGTTATATTTATGGGGGTGACTCTGCATGGCCCAAGAGCAACATACTGAAATTTTGAAAAAATCGATTATTTTATTTTTGCAATTTTCACTAGTTTTGATCCTAGGCCAGTTATATTCCTGGGGGTGACTCTGCATGTTCCCCAGAGCAACATACTCAAATTTTGAAAAAATCGATAATTTTTTGAATTTTGATTATCTCTGGAACCATGAATCCTAGAGACATGGGGTTTGTTGCTCTGGCCTGGGCATGGCAAGATGCAACTTCTTGATCTCTATAATTTTTCAAAAATCTCTTGTTGTTCTCTAGATCTTGAATAACTTGCCTATTTTTCAAGATAGGTGCATGGGGGTTGCATATTTGAAATCTAGAGGCTGTTTAGAAGTTTTGTTAAAAAATCGATAATTTTTTGAATTTGAGATTTTTCAAAAACTATCAGTACTGGAGACTTGAAATTTTGTAGGCATATTCTAGGCATGATTCTCTACATTTTATATCTCTATAATTTTCCTGATATATGCAATACTTAAGCTGTAAATGCCTAATTTTTATAAATAGAATTTTCTGAAAAATACAATATTAACAGAATTGTTAATATTTTGAAATCTATACATGCTAGGGCACTATAGCAGTCACTATACTTAAGATATCAAAAAATATCAAGAGGACCATATTTTTGACAAGTTTATGGACAACAATCTCACAGAAGTGCCTTTTGTAAGTGTAGGCAAATCAATCTGAGGGGGCTCATCATTTCACAGGAAATTCTCGAGGGCACTTTTACAAAAATCTTGGATTAGACAGAGTTCCACACTTGAGCAAAAAGCTCATATGGGCATGTTGAGCTAGTTTTAAGTGTAGCCAAATCTGCCTGAGGGGGGGGGGTCATCATTTATCGAGCCAGTAGTACCACAAATCACACTACTGAATCCTTTTCCTGGGTGTTTTCTCTCCCGGTCTGGAACAGCACAATTACAAAATCTGGGATATCATATTGTAAACTATTGAATTGATTAGTGGCGTCAAATTCATAATAGCTGCCAGATGCTGGTTTTTGGACACACTGGTAAGTGTAAAATGCAATAGGAACTTGTGGATTTTTTAGAATATTTGCATTGTATTTGAGGGCATAATTTGTCTCAAATTCTACTACTGGTATCCTCAGCTCCATGGTCTTGACAATACACTTGGCTGCTTCAGGTAAGGTGTTGGGTTTTGGTGTGCCATCTGCATTCAAGGTACTGTAGCGCATCAAGACATCATTATCATTGGCTGCCCTGCGAAAAGTGACCCTCAAACCATCCTTCCATATGAGGTCCTTGTAGTCTGAGAATAAACCTGGCAACAGACCCATGGGAAACAGTACTGTGTGGCTTTTTGTCAGGATTTTGGTTCCCGATTCAAATCCCCCTGCCTGGTAATATGTTGCATCTATTTTGGAAAATTTAAGTGTTCCTTGGCAGTAGAAGTTATGCCTGGATAATCTACTCTATCTATCACAGTACCATATTCTCTAATTTCTACTTGAGAGATAAAGTGTGGCACAAAATTATCTACTAATCTTATGTTTGCATCAGGGGGAAATGCCTCACCACTCTCAGTTTTTACCACTTCAAATTTGATATAAAAATCAGCCCAGTGAGGGTGTACAAAACTATCCCTCACATCCGCATCAAATTCAATTTCACGGTTTGAGTCATTGAGATTAGCAAATGTACGGCGATTGGGAGGAAAAGATTGCAATTCATAACTTTCAATATTCTCCATGTTTGATGTCTATTTTATATATTAATTTCTATGATGGCTGTTGAAGCAGCACGAGCAAAATCTAACACTTCTCCTTTTTCATTGGTTACCACCAACTCTATGTGGTCTATACGTCGGCCTCATGACGGCATCAAGATCAGTGTGAGTACTGTAGGCAATATCATGTTTTTCACAGGCTGTATCCAAAGGATTGATTCCCCTGTCTCCTCTCCCCAGTCTCTGCTCCAGTTTGGTCCCTGGACCACAATGTTGGTAACCAGGTAAATGAATTTCGAAAGGCAGTTTGTTGATAATGTCTTTAACCAAACCCTTACCCTTCCAGAATCTAGGGGGTAGAGTATTGATAAATTTAATTAAATATCCTATGCCTTTACTATCATTTGCAATAAAATTGGATAGTTTATCACTGATAATATCCACAATGCCTATTTTTTCATTATGAAATTTATTGTTGCCAGCATTTTCCTCTCCTGCTATGACCAATAATCTATCTATGAGTTTTCTCAAATCATCCACCAACACAAATTCCTTGGGTAGAGTGTTGTTGTATTTGATGCCACTACCAGTTTTGAGTTGGTTCCATATAAGTTTGATCAGATTTTTGTATTTGTCCCCACTGCTAGATTTAACTCTATTCTGATTGGCATCATTGATTTTGGATAGAGCATAAGATAGTATAAAAATTTCTGAGTAACTCTGGTAATCTTCATCTGTATAATCTCTAGGATGTTTCTTGGTGATGAGTTCCCACAGTCCCACAGTGTTGGGATATCTAGACCAGCTATTTACTTCACCCAAATCGACTTTTACGTCATCCCCTTGAAATGTAACTCTAGATTTTCCAATATTCCAAACTACTCCCTCCATGGTTGGATATAATCCAAACACTTCATCTTTGTCAAATTTCCCAGTACTCAGATAATCTCTCGCCAAGGGACCCAACTCAATTTTCTCAGCTTCTCCTATAGCCTTGGTAGGTGGTTGTCGGAGTGCTAGAAAAGTGTGGATACTAGATAGTGGTGTAGCAGGAAAATCTGCATAATTTCTAGCAGCTAGAGGCATCATCTCATTTACGTGATCTTTATTTTGTTCTGTGACGTCCTTCATTTCTCTACCAAGATTGCTAATGGCATCAATAATCGGTTGGTCCTGACGCTTGTGTTCTTCACAGCATCCGCGATTCTAAGATTTCCAGCCTTTAAATCTTTTACCAAATACTCGCGCAATTCCAGATTGTCTTCAATTTTATGTTTTGTCATTTTCTTAGAGGTTATTTATAACTTATATCTTCTTAACATTGATAAAATTGTTGATTTTATTTCTGTATTTTCCATTGTTTGGTTTTCGAGTCGTGTCAATTGTTGCAAATCCCAAATCATCTTTGTTCCAGTAAGAAGAGCAGAATTTTGAAAATTGATTGTAGTTTAAATCTCCTCCCACATTGTCATTATAGACATGTTTATGATTGGTGTAGTCCTGACGAAACAAACAAACAAAATTTGTATTATCCCTAAGAAACTGTTTGGGAATCTTAGAATAATTCTGAGCCAGATAAAACAGTCTATTCCCCTGTGACGGCTCTGTGTGAAAAAATTACGAATTTCATTTCGATTTTCTAAAATCACATCATCAAACACTATAACTGAATTTTCATAACAATGGTCGAGTGGCTTTATATCTGATCCAAAAATGGCTATGCTCAGTCCCTTATACAGTTTTAAAAGAGGCTGGTATTTGCGTTGTTCCAAACTTTTTGAGAACACATACAGGAGTGTGTTTTTCCAGTCTAACCAATTGGGAGCAAGCAGAAAATTATCTACAAGCAGTGTAGTTTTTCCACAACAAAATGGGCCTACAATAAGGCATCTAATATTGTCAGGTAGCAACTCACCATTTATTTTTTTCCCAGTTTCTGAATTAGGTAAAGGTCTCACCACGTTCCATGTTGCTGTCATAGAATTATCTGGTCTGTGTTGATGCAATTTTTTCTGGCACTCCCAGCCATTTCACCAATATTTTATTATTTTTCTACGTAATATTTTCTCGATAAGATATCTGTCTGGATATTTAGTTTTGCTAAGCTCCTCCTCATAAAATCTTCCTTTTATTATTTCATTGGAATTGTCTTTTATTATATATGTATGCCTGTTCCCTGGTAAGACTCGAATCACAGTAAACAACTCTGTACTCCAATTCTTAGTGAAACTCTTTTCAAAACGGTGTTTAAATTTGCTAACCCTGGCTCGATCTCCTATTTTGTACTTGGGTTTGTTGGTTGTATGTTGATATTTGGGAGAGTAAACAGTGGAAATCAATTGTGCCTCATCAGATTTGGTCACCTCAGCAGGCATCATATGTATGGTTTTATGTATAGAATTATTGTAATTATGAACAAGATCAGATAAAATTGTTACCCTGCAAACTAAACTGTTTCCACATATGTTTTTTTAGTTTCCTGTTGAATCTCTAAACTATGATGGATTTCAAATAACTGTGTATATAATAATGTTGAATATTATGCTGGTCCATGAATTTGGTAAACAAAGAATTGTAAAAATCTTTTCCCCTGTCTGTCTGTAAATAATGGGGTATTCTATTTTGCTCAAAAATAGATTTATAAGCCTCGAAGACACAAGCCCCAGTTTTAGATTTCAATGGAACATCCCAAGCATATTTACTAAAAGTGAGCAAATATTTAAAAACATGATTTATCTTATGCAAATTTTTCAAATTTCCTGTGGCCATTTCAATTAAATCAGCCTGCCACAAATCATCAATTCCTTTTTTTACCACAGATAGTCGTTTGTAATTACGGCGAGCTGGTCTGTGTAATTCATTGACTATATCTTGTCTAGACAATGAGTCTGGTGAGAAAATTACATAAAATGGATTATTCTCAGGTTACAATTGTTTGACTTCAAATAATAGTTGGTCAACAGTTTCAACATTATAAACAGACAATTGTTCATCTTCGTGTATTTTATATTTGTTGGTGGTATTATCCAAAAATGCTATTGATATTTGTAGTGCCCTGAACACACAATCTTTTCTTAGTATGGTGAAAAATGACACCTTAAATTGTTTTCCTTTTTTAAAATATCCAAACTTTAGAAACCTAACAGTATCACTGAGAAAAAATTCATGAGTGTGTGAGGAAGGATATAATTTGTAAATATTACCAGCCTTAACATATGTCCAGTGCCCTCGAGTATTTGGAACACTATGAAGTCTAACAATCTCAACAGAAAAATATTGATGAGAATCAGCTGCATCTAATCTGCTCACCACTGGTTCCAGGTATCCCCTATGGTACGGACAATCTCATCGTAGCCAGGTTTGATTTTCACATCAACATATTTCTTTTTTAAATTGTTCATTTAAATAATGGAACTGTGTGGTGAAACTTGATAATGCTGAGTCTTTTTTGTTTGTATAGTCCCAATTTGAATTTTAATATTTGAAATAATTTGCTGTAAGCTCTCCACAAGCCTCAATTTGGAGCTTTGGCTTGAGAGATCATGTACTTGACTTCTAATTTCCATAAACAGTGAGCGAAGTTCACTGACAATCTGGTTGGTGGGCAAAATTACAATTGTTTCTCGGATTTGTGCAATTTCTACCTGGATGTTTTTGATATCCTCAGATTTGAGTATTCGATTTACCGATCTTTTTATAGCTCTCAGTTCCTGAGAAGTTGGTAAGCTAGCTACAGTACTTTGGAGTGTCGTCAGGGCTTTTTTTACAGCATCTAATTCAGTAACATCAGCTTCAGTACTCAGAGCATTTTAAAGTTGTGTTATATCATTTTGTGTAGGTGTTGATTGCTGTAGTGTTTCCAATTTATTCTGTATGACATCTATCAAATAATGGAAATGGAATAATTCAGATTCAGTGTTCAGATTTTCTAGCTTAGTAATCTGTTGCTGGATTATATTCAAAGTTTTATTGATGCCAGGTAATTTTGATTCCAGTGTTTCCTGGACACTTGTCAGTTAATTTTTCATAGTTGCTAGGGTATCCTCAATATGGGTTATGGTACTTCGAATTTTCCCAAAATCCTCATAAGTCTTATGCTGGAGTTTAATGTTGGTAACATTACGAGCAATGTCATTGAGTTCATTGGAGGATGGCAGATTGTTTATAAAATCTTTCAATATTTGAAGTTTGACCTGGACTTCAGTTATAGCTGTGTGCAGCTCAACTGTTTGTTGTTCAATTTTTATATTTTCCAGTGTGGGAATCTCAAAAGATTGAAACTGCTCTCGCAAATCAGCAATTACACTATCATAATCATCTCGAGTTTTTATACTCTGAATGATGGCTTGCAATTCTGTGCGAATATTGTTTGTTTGATCATTCAATTGTTGTTTCAATTGTTCTGCATTGGTGGTCTGGGCTTGTCGAAATTTCTCAAGCTCAATTTTACACCCTGCTCTAAAATTTGAAGATTGTCCATTGAGACCAAATTGCTGTATTTTTGCAGCAGGGATTTGACTTCGGAATCGATTTTGAGAATAGGATAAAGACACTGGGATTGGAGGCTGGCTATCTCAGATTGGAGACTGGAGTTGAGAGTTTCCTGTAATGCTCGCAGATCAGTGCGTAATTTTTTGACTCTAATATCGAGAATAAGAATCTCATCGGTGTGATAATTGTGTTTTGTATGACCAAAAATATCATTAGGAATTTTGGTAATGGTTATTTATTATACGATAGGTGATTTTTAACTCCAAAAATAAAGGTATGAGTTTATCATATTCTCCCAGCAACTCTATATACAGAGAATCATTTGCAGATATATCATATGTAGTGACAGTATCATCATATCATATTTAATGCGATAGATATTACTCCAACAATTTGTTACACTTATAGATTAGCTAAACTCCCGAGAATATATAAAAACACAGCATAATTTTAGTCATTTTAAGTCAAAATAGGCCCAAATATTAATCACTTTTTCTATTATAAAGCCGCAGAAAAAACAACCTATTCTACTGCTGTTATTGCTAATTTATACGTTATTGTTTCCATACTTTTAGCCGCGTTCTTTGGGACGAGATGTGAGCGTGTTGTGAAAACGTCTGTGTCAGCCAGAGAAATGAAGGGGGAAAACGACGGATGTCGGGAATAATTCCGTAAAAGTTGGATTTTGGTCAGGTTAGACCACTACTAGAAGTACAAAATCTCAAACGTTCCCGCCTTTCTCCCCTGTGCTTCCCCCCAAGCATCGGATTCACAGACTTATTTACTGTCCTATTATCTAAGCAGTTATTTTATATTAAACTTTTGATCCTCATTAGATGGAATGAAGAAAAGGTAATGTTTCGTTGTTCAATAATGTAAGTAGTTTTCACTTTATGTAAGAGATCATCTTTTAAAAAAAGACAAGTCTTCCTGTGCTTTTAGAAGTTTCTCCATTGTAACTTTTGAATAAATTATGCAACAGAATTTTTTTGGAATAAAAATTAGAGCCTAATTTATAAGTGTTAAATTGATATAAGTTTTAATGTATTTAATCAAAGAATTGCATAAGATGTGTTTCCAAATAAAGGACTTCGTACCCACCATCTTCATTATTGTCCAGCAGTGCTTAATGATTGAAGAATTGTTACACTTTTTGATAAAAGCAAGAGCTTGGTAGTATAACTGTTATGCCATTTAAGGTATTTTCAGTCGAGGAGCCAATCCTTGTGCGCGTGCTGATGTCTCCCATGTTGAAAAGAGTCCGCCGTATTGGATACTTTTCGTTTGATATATCTCGGGAACGGAGACACCTATCAATGTCTGAATTTTTGATAAATGCTCCAAGGAGTGTAAACTTGCACACTAAATCAATAAATGTATTTTTAAAAAATAAACGATTCTTTTGAGGAAAACTCATTTTTTAAAAAGTATTTTCTGACAATAACTGCATGTTGAAAGTTATGTTAGAATAGAATATAACAGATAAGTCTCTTTATTTACTACAGAGCGAGATTCAACCTTGGGCTGCTCTACCACCTAACTCTGGTGATTAAAAGTTAAATACATATTATATTTATAATACTAAAATCAAATATATAAAAAGGCCTTCGCGCTGGCGAAGTGGTAGCGTTGTTGCCTTGTAATCAAGGGGTACTGTGTTCGATACCCGATGGAGGCACATAGTGGTTCGGATCAAACTTTAAACTGTAGGTCCAGTCCCGATTAACCTTACTGTGCATAAAGTGGACTTAAAACACCAAATCAATCAAATATATAACATAACATGAACGAATTTCACATAAATGAAAGATAATAAAATTTTAAGAGAATACAATGACAGATACAGTCACACACACACACACACACACAAGCACACATACGTATACACACGTGCACATACGTAAATTCCAAATCGAGACTAAAATAGCATGAACTCAGGTTGAAATATTCGTTGTGTCAGATAAGTGTTTGCAAAAACATGGTTTTACTTTACTTGATTCTTGTTACTCAGCAGTACGAGCTAATGCTCAATTGTTGTCTTAGCAAAAAAAAAAATTTGACTTGTTCTTTGACGTTTTTGGGTGTTGTAGCAAAAGAAACATCATCGGGAAGAGATTTCCGAACCTTTGCAGACCAGAGGAGCAGGAGGCTTCGATACTGACAGCAGAGTAGCGGGGAATGTCGACTTTTCGCCAACCTCTAGTATTGTATGTATTGAATTTCTAAATGTCAGTTTCTCGTGGAGATAGCTAGGTGTTTGCAATTTTAATACCTTATGTATTACAGAACATTGATGCAGAAGACGTCACCTAGACATGTTAAGAATGTTGTATGTATTGAGCAAGGGTAAGATGTGCTGATTTCTCCTGATCGAGAGAACGTAACGAAAGCAGGAATTTTGTATTTTTTGTATTCTGTTCGATATTTTACGTTCGTGCTGTACACCACATCACAGTAATCAAAAATAGGATATATATTAGAGTTTTGATGAGGTATAATATCGTTTCTCTAGTGAAGAAGTCTCTTCTCCTGTAGAGTGATCTCATTATTGTTAGTGCTTTTGTGCACTGCGCTGAGATATGTGCTGATCAGAAAAAAAAATGGATCGAAAGTAAGTCCCAGCTTTTTAACCGTTGATGCATAACTTATGTTTTGGTTTTCAATTTTGATGTTAATTGTATCATAATTTACTTTCTCAAGATAATAGTTAGAGCCCCAAAATTGTGTATACACATTTATTTGGGTTAATTGCGAGCCCATTTGCAGTGAGCCACTTATTACACTTATTAAGAGCATGTAAATCGTTGTGTAGATTATCTATCTTGTTTAATAAATTTGATGGTGATGACGATAACATCAACTGCGTGCCATTCGCATAACAATGTATATTACAATTGCTGATGGTCTTTGATATATCAGCGACGTATAAGGTGTATAAATGCGGGAGTCCTCCATTTAATGTTATTGGTGTTGATCCGGTGTCGGCAGGGTAAAAGATTATTTGTCTTCTTTCGTGTAGATATGATTGAAACCAGTTTATTACAGGCTTCAAAAAACTGACCAAAATCCATCCTTTACGGAATTATTCCCGACTTTCGTCGTTTTCCCCCTTCATTTTTTTGGCTAACACAGACGTTTTCACAACACGCTCACATCTCGTCCCAACGAACGCGGGTAAAAGTATGAAAACAGTAACGTATAAATTGGCAATAACAGCGCAAAATGGAGCCAATTAACAAGTGGAATATCATCTGTCCCTGAGCAGTAAGTGTATATATCCTTTAGCGCGACACAAATGAAAAGTCTCATAGGGATGCTGCAGCTCAGTTCATTGCTGATGCAGGACAAATTTCAATCTCATTCTTCTCCCTTATATCAAAAAACACCTCGATAAAAACTTTCTCAGTATGAAGAGGAAGGATGGTAGTTACAAATATCCAAAAATTAGAAACATTGATTGGGAGGTGTTTTGAGCTCTTCAAACTTGAAATTTAAACATTTAGACAGAGTGTTCAATTTTGACTAAGTTTCAACATTTGATCATTTCAAAATATGCAACCGTCTTTCCTTTTTACAACGAGCTCAAGAACGCTACTGTATCTTCATTCATTCCCGAGATATACTTAATTTAATAGAGCATGTTGCTCAAAAAAGACATTTGGAACAACCCTCATATAATTCGTAATAATCATATTTCAACAAAATCCTTTCACAGGTATCGGTTTTGGAGCAAAGCAAAGCTGTGTTCCAAATATCATCAAAATCGGTGACTATGAGGGTCAACTCCTGCCTGATTTGACATGGAATGACCCATTTACAGGGTGTCGCAAAATTCTTTCAACAACGCTTGGCTGCCGGTAGATATCATTAAAACAAGTAACTTTTCCCTATAAAGTTTACCTCGAAAGCGCTTAGTTTCTGCGCTGTGAGCGCTTAAAATCTATCCTGTACGTATGCAACCCAACACAGCAAACGCTTGCTCTGACATAACTACTTGGGGTGCGTGGCAGGGTTGCCACTAGCGTTCCTCGGTAAGAGAGACGACTTGAAAGCAACAACTTGGGAAAATCCAAAACATTAATGATACTTGCGTTGTTGTAAGAAGCATTGACACTATTTATAAACTGACCAAGACAAATAATGAGCAGACTGAAATTCAAGATTACCCATTCTAAAATATCTCCATAATTGATTGATTGATTTGGTTTATTTTAATTCGCTTTCCTGCCACCTTTGGCTAATCGCGACGATGAGGATGATGTGATGAAATAACAAATGACACCAATGTCTAGGACAGGATTTAAAACCGATACACCTGGCACCGTAGACAGCTGTGCTAACCACATCACCACGGAGTGTTTCGTGTATCATGCAATATCAACAATTGCAAGGGACACGTGAGATAGGGGAAATCAACGAACGTACAAATGTAAACATGATGTGTTTGCTGCCTCGTTTGCAACACGCAGACTGTAATGTTATTACAATTTATTTGAAACTTATTCCTATCTGTGCTAGCGTTATTGCTAATCATGTTCATCTAATAAGGAAATAATTGCAAAGCTCTTTTAATTTAATGATTGATTGATTCATTTATTGATTGATTGATTTGATTTATTTTACTTCGCTTTTTGTGCCACTTTTGGCTAATTTGCGAAGATGGGGATGAGTGATGATATGATTAAATTGATGAATGGACACTCACAAACATCCATACCTAAGCCGGGATTCGAATCCAAATGTATCGCGAATGTTCTAACCACTCCGCCAAGGGCCCCGACTTTCAATTTAATGAAAAACGTCGTTTAGACATGAATAAATTCACACATAAAACTAGTGCTTATTGAAAACCAAAGACAAGAAATGCATACTTTTATCAATCAAGCGCTGAACTGTAAAGGGCACTCGTATTGCACATTTGCGTGTTATTTACATTTGTTCGTTCGTGGATTTCCCCTATATCACGTGTCCCTTGCAATTGATATTGCATGATACACGAAACACTCCGTGGTGATGTGGTTAGCACAGCTCGCTACGGCGCCAGGTTTCTCGGGTTTAAATCCTGGTCTAGACATTGGTGTCATTTGTTATTTCATCATATCATATCAATGCTTCTTACAACACCGCAAGTACCATTAATGCCTTGGATTTTGCTCAGGCAAGACTCCAAGTTGTTGTTTTCAAGTCGTCTCTCTTACCGAGGAACGCTAGTGGCAACCCTGCCACGCGCCCCTGGTAGTTATGTCAGAGCAAGCGTTTGCTGTGTTGGGTTGCATACGTACAGGATAGATTTTAAGCGCTCACAGCGCAGAAACTAAGCGCTTTCGAGGTAAACTTTATAGGGAAAAGTTACTTGTTTTAATGATATCTACCAGCAGCCAAGCGTTGTTGAAAGAGTTTTGCGACACCCTGTATAAATGGATATATAGGTTTCCCTTTCTATAATGGATAATTTGCATAAATAGTTTTTATTTAGGCTACATACTTCTTGAGAATTTTATGGTTATTTTAAATATATGTTTTAAAAACCTGTTTGTTCTCTTTCTCGTCTCGATCTCGACTCAAAAGTTTGTCAAAGCTTAATCTAGGTCCAGTTTTTGTTTAGATAGTCTAATCAGGACAGGACCTAAGTTTAAACTGTAATTTCAACCACTGTGCATATGTCTCTTTCCGGGATCGATCTATTGACCGCTGGAGAGCCGAGGAGACCATGTATCTCGTCTCAAGTCATGAAATATATAGCATAGGCAATGTATACAATATGTCACCGTACAAAGTCTCACAACGTACGCAGGTCAGCAAACAATTTCTGTTAATAACGTATTTTTCTTGATGCATCATTTCAATGCTGTGAACCCTGGAAATGCGGAATTTTATCCGAATACATGAAAACAGGCAGCACAGGCTTACAACTGTAACTAACTGATTAACTTTGCAATTAAGATAAACAAAATATGTGACTTATCTGCCAATAATCAGGTAGATATCCCCTTTATAAGTCTGAATAACTCGCATCGTTATGTAAATTTTTGGCAAAACCGAGAATCCGAAACTCATATCGGTACCATATTTATTTTCAACATAATCTGTGAAGATGGGTTAAACTATACTTTACGAACATCACCTGACGAAGTGAAGAAAAGAAATGAGCGAGAGTAGGAATGCTTTCAGAAGAATCCAAATTCTATTGCCCCCCCCCCGCCCCTATTGTTGTAAACAAGTGCGCACGTGTTCACAAATATTGTAAACAAGTTTTGCATGTTTGACATGTAGTGAATAGAAGTGTAGGCTGAATATATAATGTTTTTTTAGTTATTAACAAAAGAACGAGAGGGGAAAAGTACATGAAAAAAATATTTTTGTATATTTATATAAAAGGAAAGAAGGCTTATATTGTATAAGAAATGTAGGGTGAATTAATAATGTTCTTTTGTTATTAACAAAAAGAACGAAGGGGAAAAGTAACTGAAAATAATCTTTTTTTATATATTTATATAACAGGAAAGAAGGTTTATATTGTATATATATGTCAAAGGTAAATGATGTGAGAGTTTTTCACAACGGTGAGAACGCAGGTGTTTCGAGGAGAAACAAAAGAAGATGTAATGAAAAGGTTTTGTAAAGCAAAGGGGAACCCAATAGTTTGAGTTGGTGTTTTAAGTCCACTTTATGCACAGTAAGGCTAATCGGGACTGGACCTACAGTTTAAAGTGGGATCCGAACCACTTGTGCCTCCACCGGGTATCGAACCCGGGGGGAACCCAATAGAAAAGAAGATGTAATGAAAAGGTTTTGTAAAGCGAAATGCGGGTCGATACAAGAGAAAATCTAATGAAAAGGTTTTTATAGTGCAAGCGTGAGAACGCAGCTGTTTTCAAACTTTTAAAGGAGCTGTAGCAAGAATCTGGTAAAAATAAAACAGTTTAATCTGGTTACGAGAAACAAGTCCGAACAAGTTTTAAGTGGGCGGAGTAAAACATGTAACCACGAATCAGAACAAAGCTATCAAGGCTTGACCAATGAAAGCGAACTATTTGTTCTTTGTCTATCTTTGGAATAGTGCGAGGGGGGAGAAGGGGGAATATGTTATTATGTTCACTGACGGGCGATAATTTGTATAATTACAGGAGGAAGACCGAATGAAAATAAGTGTTGAGATATTTGGAAAGACCAGAATTCTAGTTTGTTTGTAGCTGAAGTGTTTGGCAAGACAAGACTTGGCTTTTGTTCTTAGTTGAATAAAGCTGTATTGAAGGTATGTTCATTTTGATTCTAATTCAAAGTTTTAAAAATCGAAGAAAATAAAATGTTTATAAAATGAAAAGGTAACTAGGCGAAATACTACTATGTTTTTCTTAATTTACAGGTTCAAGTGTTGGCTGAACTTAAGAGAAAGAAGTATGGCGTCTACGAGCAGGAGCAATTTCTCGGGTGCAGTAAATACATCTGACCAAATCCTATCCAATTTTGCTTGGGGTATGTATATCTCTCCTCACCAATTGATTGGAGGACCGCAAAAAATTGTGCGGAATATGTGTCAGTTTCTGATTGAGAGAGTGTTTCATGGTGTGTCCTTTGATAGTTAAGTAAGGCTTATTCTTTCTTCGGGAGGGTAAGACAGGGATATTTATATTCCGTGGCGTAAATGGTTTGCATTGAATGCAGATGATATCATGCATTATGTAGACAAGGTTCTGAATAGTAATGAATCCTTTCTTGTTGGGAACCAACTGAGATGCCGAGCACATATTGTAGAGCCATGCCGGGGTAGAAGGAAAAATAAAAGTAATATGTACAAGCGCTCTTCCCCTTTAGTGACAGTGAACACCGGTTCATTGCACACAACGGTGGCAATTACGATTCGCATTTTATTCTTAACCACTTGATAACAAAAGAGAATATTACCCCTACTGTTATTACACAAGGACGCAAAATTATTGAACTTAAAATTGGAAAGAAAATTATATTCAGGGATTCCCTGAATTATATGCTGATGAAATTGAAAGACCTACCTGGAAGTCTTGGTCTTAGTGAAGATCTCAAGAATGGTGATTTCCCTTACTTGTTCTCCCCTCCGGACAATCAATTGTATGTAGGACCTTACCCGGATATCCATTTTTACGATGTAGACTCCATATCGCCCAAAAAACTGGAAGAAATTATAAAGTGGCATGGTGACTGTGTTAAGGAAAGAAAAATCTTTGATTTTAAAAAAGAGCTAAAGGATTATTGTATCAAGGATGTTGAAATTTTAGCTGCTGCGTGCATCAAATTCTCTAATTTAATTGAAGAATTAACAGGAATTAAATACTTCTTACGTTGCTCTACACTTTCATCATTAGCATCTTTATTTTTTAAATCAACATATCTGAAGGAGAATGTACTTATTAAGATCCCACCTTTGGGGTTTAGGGATCAAGATAATAAATCCAAGGTGGCTTTACAGTGGCTCAAATGGATCGAGCATAAAGAAAAAAATCACTCTAAGACATGCAGGCAATTTAGGTGAAGCTAAAATAGGACGGTATAAATTGGACGTCTGCACGAAGAGACAAAAACAGTGTACAGTTTCCATGGATGTTATTTTCACGGATGTGTGAAACAACAGAGATCTCCCTATCAATGAAACAGGAGAGACAATGAATTATAGATATGAGCGTACACTTGCAAGGAAAAAGATGATTGAAAATATAGGATTCAGAGTGATACAGAAATGGGAATGTGAATTTCGGGAGGAAATCAAAGGATGAGGAGTTGACGAAATTTATCAGTGAACAATGTTATTTTTTGGATAGTCCACTTGTACCAAAACATGCATTTAATGGTGGGCGCACAGAATTATTCCGTGCTCTCTATGAACTCCAATATGGTGAAGATACTTCTCTCAAAGTGCTGGATGTTGTTTCCCTGTATCCAGCAATGATGAACCAACTTAAAATGCCAACTGGAAAACCTGAGATTTACACTTCAGATTTTCCTTCACTTGAAAATACTTTTAGGGGTAATTAAATGTGATATTCTTCCTCCGAGAGATTTGTTTCTACCTGTATTCGGTAAAAGTTGCAATAGTAAATTGATATTTGCAATATGTCGTACATGTGCGAAAGACGCAGAACAGTGATCAATGTACACATGATGATCAAGATAGGTATCTTCACGGAACATAGGTTAGTGAAGAATTAAAACTTGCTGTACAACAAGGATACAAAATCGTGAAAATGTATGAAGTGTGCCATTTTCCTTCAGCACAAGAGAGCGACAACGTTTTCAGAGAATATGTGGATATATTTCTTACATTGAAACAACAGTCCTCTGTCTTTCCAAGCTACTGTAAAAGAGAGGAAGAAAAATAAAAGTATATTGAAGATTATCTCAAGCATGAAGGGATACAACTGATCAAGGAGGAAATTGCACCCAACACAGGACTTAGATTTATTTCTAAAATATTGCTTAACTCAATCTTCGGCAAGTTCTCTCAAAGAGTGGACTTGCCCAAGTCTGTTTTCGTGAATACAGATAAGAAATTTCATGAAATAATATTTAAACCTCAAAATGAAATCCAAAGTGTGGTACCTATCTCTGAAACGTGCTTGTTAGTTACACACAAAGACCTAGAAACAGCACATCAACCTTTGGTTCTTTCAAATGTTTTTGTATCTGCCTTTATTACTGCCTACGAACGTATGCATCTTTACTCATTTATGGAAAGAGTGAAAGATAGGATCAATTATGTGGATGCAGACTCTGTGTCTTATGTTGAAAAGGAATCAGAGCATTTGATACACACAGGATCCTACCTTGGTCAACTAACTGATGAGATTAAATATCCATATCAGATCACTTGCTTTTCATTTGGAGGACCTAAAAACTACGCATACAAAATGAAAAATAAACATGATCCCAAGGATGTGAAATGTCTAATCAAAGTACGTGGGATAACTAAGAATTACAGGACACAACTGCAAATTAATTTTGATTATTTCAAACAGCTTCTGAAAGGATAAATTGAAAAGAGAGTGGTTGAAAATCCCCGCAAAATCAAAAGAAAGAGTTATTTTGAGATTGTATGTGAACCTGAAACGAAAACTCACCAGTTCGTCAACACTAGAAGACGTAAACTACAGAACTACATTACACTTCAATTAGGAATGTAAATGAAACAGTAAATCAGGTTCGGTTAGAATTTATTTGCACAAATGGCACACCTTTGCGACCCTTATTCTCTCCCGGTAGCGAAGATGACCCCTTTCTTCTCTTATTTTTCGGGAATCCATTGCTGGTGGCTGTACTTTTTTGATTTCCCTATATATTCCCGATTATGATCCAGCACTGCCATCAAATTATATACTTTATGTGGATGCCAACAGCTTGTATGGTTATGCTATGATGGATAAATTGCCATATGCAGGGCTTGAGTGGGTTGAAGATTTCAACATTGAGAATCTTCAGGACTTTGATGACAGTGACTATGGCCTGTTCCTAGAAGTTGATCTGACAATTCCTGATGATTTACACAACAAGTTTTCTGATCTGCCCCCAATTCCTGAGGTTAAGTGTTCACCTGGCTCTAAACAGAAGAAGCTAATGATGACTCTAGAGCCAAAACAGGGTTATGTCATATATTATAAAATCCTCCAGTTTCTGATGCAACATGGTGTTCAAGTAACCAAAGTTGGCAAAGTTTTGAGGTTCAGGCACTCAAGATGGTTGAAGCCATATATTGATACAAACACAGAGCTTCGAACATCTGCAATGAGCCAATTTGATAAGACCTTGTTTGAATTGATGGTAAATTCAGTGTATGGCAAAACCATAGAAAATGTCAGAAAACATACTGATGTTCAATTAATTACTGACCCCAGCCTGAGCAAAAAATTGATAGCAAAGACTAATTTCAACTACAGAAGAATTTATGATGACAATATGGCACTCTTCAACATGAAAAAAAACAAAGATTAAGTTTGATAAGCCTATTTATGTAGGGGCTGTGATATTAGAATTGGCCAAATTACGCATGCTAAAGCTCTATTATGATGTGCTCAAGCCTTTTTATGGTGATTGTGTAAAACTGATGTACATGGACACAGACAGCTTTATTCTTGATATTCAGACAGAAGATGTTTATCAAGATATATCACAGACTGCATTGCTTAAATATTTTGATACTAGTGAACTAGTGAACAAAAATGCAACCCCACAACAAAAAGGTGAGACACTTGGTGATGTTATTGTGGCATTTGCTGGGTTAAGGGCCAAGATGTACAGCTTTGAAACATGTAGTGGTGTTGTTGCCAAAAAAGCCAAGGGCATTGGTAGAGTAACTGTTGACAATGAGCTCCAATTTAAAGATTATGAAGATTGTCTCAAATCACAGAGTTTAATCAGAACATCAGAATGCAGAATTCAGAGTGTGGATCATTTGTTGACTACCAATATTGTAAGAAAAGTGGCTCTGGACCCACATGATGATAAGAGATGTATTTTATCATGTGGCATACATACTCTACCATGGGGTCATTGTGATTTGATAAGTGGCAATCAATGCCCAATTACAGAGCATGATTTGAAATAAATAAACATGCCAATGAACTTATTTGGGTTCAAAAAACAGGCTATTATGGACCTGCCAACACCAGCACCCTCTCCTGATATACAATCTATGATATCTAAACTAAGTGGTTTGTTAATTATTCATCTGAATAGCATAATTACAGATGTTGATGATAAAACACGTAAAACATTATACATATTTAATAATAATTTAAATCATTACCAATTACCTGTAGGTGGTCAATTAAAATTTATTACAACCCCCGAGGGTAATGTCAAGGTTTCAGTAGGCAAAAATATTTACAGGATTAAGCACTCAAACATGGTTTCTGGCACTGTATATACTGTTTCTGCTGGTGATTGTTTATATATTGAGGTCCCTGGATCCTATGACAAGCTTATACCTTTTATATAGAATTAAGAATTAGATATTTTATAATAAATAACCACTAAAATAAAAAAATGCCTAATGATATATTTGGCCATACAAGGCATGAAGATCACAGTGATGAGATTCTGATGCTTGATGTCAGAGTCAAAAAAATAAGAAGTGATTTACAAGCTTTACAAACCACACTCAATGCCAGTCTTCAACTAGAAATTACAAATTTACAGTCACAATGCATGGACCCTCTTCTTAAAATTGATTCAGAACTCAAATTGCTGCTTCAAAAATATACTGACTTGGCAACATTATATAATTTTCAAAGTTTAGAGGACGCTGTAGCAGCTCTTCAAGCCAAATTTAAGACTCAGGCTACCAACTCTGAGCAATTGAAACAACAATTAGAAGAACAGATTAATAATGTCCAGACACAGCTCCAAACAATTGTCAAAAGCATAAAGTCACAAGAAGATTTTGATCTAGTAATTTCCACTCTAAAGGAACAGATTCAATCACTACAGATACCTAATCTGGACCCCTTGAACAATGCCATAGCCGAGGATAAAGAAAAAATTGAGACACTTGAAAATTTTATGAACATCCTACCATCTTCTGATGCTCTGAGTGCTATAACTCGTAGTGTTGCCAACATCAAGCTGCAACTTGAAACATATGAAGATTTTGGAAAAATTCAGAGTAACATAGCCCACCTTGAAGGTACCATAGCAGCAGTGCAAAGTGATCTGACAAATGTACAAGAAACTCTAGAATCTCGCCTGCCTGGTATTGTAGATACCCTTGTCAGTGTCCAGCAACAAATCACCAAACTTGAAAACCTCAACACTGAATCTGAGCTATCTCATATTCATCACTTGATCGATGATATCCAAACAATCTAATCGAGAATCCTAAACCTACAGTAATTCCTGAATTGTATAGCATCCCCAACAAAGAATATGATTCACCATTTACACCAGGTGGCAAAATATATATGCTGTCCCCTGTACAATTTTATTACCAGTTTTTTGTTGGGGGCACACTTAGACCAATCAAGATCAAATATTGGCTACAACCACAGGCACACCACTACCCTACCTTATCAATAACTAATGCTGACAACAAGCCAAAGGTCACCAGTGTAGAGTTAGAGGATTTTACAGACCCCAATACATTAGAAACATCTGATGCTGAAGATGATGGTTCTCTTGAATTTAATATACAAATAGGAGACAAATTATATTTAGAAAATCCTGTAGTATCAGCTGCTGAACACCCTATAGCTGCAATATTCTTGTTTACATACTATGTCTAGACAAATTATTGTTGATGAATTACACAGACAAGCCAGACATAATTATAAGAGACTGCCAGTGGTTACAAAAGGCATAGATGATTTATGGCAGTGTGACTTGGTTGAGATGGCAAGTGGACAGCTGAAAAACTTAGACAAGATCAACAAGGGCTACAAGTATCTACTCACTGTCATAGACACATTTTCAAAATATGCCTGGGCTGTGTCACTCAAATCCAAGACTGGAGCATGTGTTACAGAAGCCTTCAGGACAATTATCAATCAGAGTGGAAGATCACCGCGCTATCTACAAACAGATAATGGCAAAGAATTTTATAATTTGGTGTTCCAACAATTTATTAAAAGCCAGTCAATACAACATTACTCGAGTTACAGTGATCTCAAGGCCTCTATTGTAGAAAGATTCAACAAAACCCTAAAAAATCATATGTATAAACAATTTACCCTTCAAGGTAATAATAAATGGCTCAGTATCCTACCAGAACTTTTAGATAGATATAACAACTCAGTTCACACCACAATCAACATGAAACCCTCTGAGATAACTTCATCTGATGAGCAAAAATTGATCAGTACTGTTTATTTTCCTAGATACCAGCCAACAACAAGAAACGCTAAATACAAGGTAGGTGATCAAGTAAGAATCAGCAAATATAAGCACTTATTCAAAAGAGGCTTTACAAGAAACTGGAGCACTGAATTATTTACAGTGGTTCAAGTTAAACCTGGGACCCCTAACACATATATAATAAAATATCACCAAGGAGAAATTCTCAAAGGCAGATTTTATGAAGAAGAACTCAACAAAACTAAACAGCCTGACACATATCTTATAGAAAAAATCTTCCGCAGAAAAGGCAAAAAGATACTGGTGAAATGGCTAGGTCTCCCAGAACACAGCTGGATCGAGGCAGACAAAGTGATACTATGAACACCTGGGATGTTATAAAGAGACTACCAGAGCCTGAACAGCAGAATAAGAGAACTGGAAAGCTGCTGCCTGATAATATTAGATGTCTTATTGTTGGGCCATCGGCTTGTGGTAAAACTACACTAATGATTGATAATTTTTTATTGGCACCCAACTGGTTAGACTCGAAAAACAGGCACTTGTATGTTTTCTCTAAGAGCTTGGAACAATTAAAATATCAGCAGCTGATTAAGCTATATAATGGACTGGATATAGCCACTTTTGAATCAGATGTTAAGCCACTCCATGATTGTCTTGATAACTCTGTTGTTGTGTTTGATGACATTATACTGGATAATCAAAACAAGGTTAGAATTTTTTTTACACAGGGCCGACACAAAAATATAGATTGCTTCTACCTGGCACAGCCTTTTTCTAAAATACCGAAGCAGCTGATCCGAGACAACAGCAATTTTATATGTGTGTTTCATCAAGATCATACCAACCTCAAACACATACATGATGAATATGTAGGTGGGGACTTGAGCTACAATGATTTTTCCAAGTTTTGCAGTAGGTGCTGGAACCAGGACAGCTATGGGTTTGTCACAATTGATATGACAAGGAAACCCAATAGTGGTAAATACAGAAATAAAATCAACAATTTTCTAGACATTGTAACATATATAAATAACCATGAAAAGGCCAATCATTGATGATCTTAAATCAAGAGATTATCTTGTAAAAAGATTTAAGGGATGGAAATCAGAGAACCGAGGAATCTATGAACAACACAAGCAAACAGAACAGCCTATTATTGATGCTATTAGTGAATTAGGTAAAAATATCAAAACTGTTACAGAGCAAAATCAAAATTTGATCACAGAGCTTGTACCTGTAGCTGCTAGGAACATAATAAATTATCCAATCACCCCACTTTCTAGTATTCATACACCTAGTCCTGTTCCTCCTCGAAGAATTGAAGCTAGTCAGGATCCTATTGAATTGGGTCTTCTTGCTCAAAAATATTTAAGCACACCTAAAGACAACAAAGATGAGGTTTTTGTTTATATGCTGACACAGAAGTTGATGGTAGCATCATACATAGAATTGGCAATTTTAGAGTAACATTTATGGGAGATGATCTAATTGTATATTCAGAATCTCATCTTGGAGAAAGAGGTGGTTTTGTTAAGTACCCTGGCACACCTGGATTGTGGGAACTGATGACTCGGAAGAGACCTGGCAACTATACAGATCAAGATTATGAGCACTACAAAGAAATATTAATAAAATCAGATGCTCTATACCAGAACAATGATCCCACACAAAAAAGAGTCAAGTCTAGCAGTGGAGCAAAATACAACAACTTAATCAAGCCCATATGGTCACAGATCAAGACAGGTAGTGGAATCAAACAATACAACACCCTGCCTAAAGAATTTGTGTGGGTTGATGATGTCAGGAAACTTGTAGATAGATTGCTGGTTATAGCTGGGGAAGAAAATGCTGACAACCACAATTTTTACAATGAAAAAGTTGGAATTATGGACATGATAAGCACCAAATTGTCTAATTTTATAGTTAATGACACTAAGGGCATTGGATATCTTATAAAAATTATTAATACTCTACCCCCCAAATTTTGGAATATCTCTGAGGGTCGGGGGCTGGTTAATGACATCATAAACAAGCTGCCATTTGAACTACACATACCAGGCTATCAGTATTGTGGTCCCGGTACAAAATTGGACCATAGATTAAACAGAGGTGACCCTGGTGTTAATCCTCTAGATGCTGCTTGTAGAGACCATGATATAGCATACAACACACATTCTGATCTTGATAGGCGACATGTTGCAAACAAAAAATTAGAAGAGGCTGCATTTGGTAGATTTGTAAGCAAAGATGCTTCTTTAAGTGAGAGAATAGCAGCATTGGGGACCACCATAGCTATGAACACCAAACAAAAACTGGGGTGGGGGTTGTGATAAATTAAATAAATTTAAGCCACTTAATTAAGCTATGTAAACCCAGAATATGTATATAATAAACCTAGGATGAAGGCCAAGGGTGTTATGTATCAGATACCTTATGCAGGTCTTAAATCTCTTAAAACTATCGATAGTCTTCTAACCAAAAAGCAGCGCAAGAAAAAAATCTCTTGTCTTGCCAAGGGCCATGGTATGAAATTATTACTTAGTACCTCTCAATTAAATCAGCAATTACAGCAATCTACAAAAAAATTGCATACAGGTGGCTTCATATTTAGTATCCTAGCTATTTTAGCAGCACTTTGTGCTGTTGGGAGCTTGGCTGGGGGATCAGCTGCTATAGCAAAAACATTAATAGATGCCAAAAAGAATAAGGCAGAATTAGATGAACTGAAGCGCCATAATTTGGCCATGGAGAAACAAGGCAAAGGTGTTAAGAGAGCCATGAATAAGTTTAAAAAAACAAGAGCCCCTTACAAACCAAGATATTGAAGCTTTAATCAAACCACTGGGCATCAAAAATTTTAGAGGTGTGTACATGTCTGATTCTTTACCAGAACAACCACTCAACAAAGAGTGTGCCATAGTTAATTTGGATAAGTACAAAAATCAGGGCACTCACTGGATCTGTTATCTTAAATATTTAAACAATGAGGCATTTGTGTTTGATTCATTTGGAGGTGTTCCACCTGAGAATTTAGTAAAATATCTAAAATCAACTAATCTTTATTACAATAATGACCGTGTTCAAAATTTCAAAGATGTTAATTGTGGACATCTATGTTTATCTGTTCTTAGATATCTGTCTCAAATAAATAAACCATCAATTGAAAATTTTCAAAAAGCTTTGTGGTATCTAAAACATCATGGGAGTATTCCATCTCACCAGCCAAAATTCAATATTGAAGCTCAGATTACATGATGATATAGTTTATCCCAAAACAATAGCTCGTAGAGCATTTTATGGCATGTACTTGATCCCCAATATTACACACCACAACAACACAATTGCAGTTGGTGACCAAAACATTGTCATCACTCCAGGGCAGTATAATCTGTCTACTCTAAATGCTCAGTTACCTAGAGGTATAGTGTTAACTCAAAATTCTGTCACTCACAGAGTAGAGATTGTGTCTGCTACAGAGACAGTAGATCTGGGTACTATAGGAGAACTATTAGGATTTGAGAAGAACACAAAACTTGAACCAGCCATCAAACACACTGCTATTAATATACCTAAGTTCTTAGCCATAGAGACTCTGAATATTCACTGTAATGTGGCCGAGGGTATGATCACCAAATCAGATGGCATAGGCACTCACAAACAAACTGGCATCATTGCAACATTCAAACCTAACTCTGAATTTATGGAGCCAATCATCTACACTCCATCACCAACATTATATTTTCCTGTGTGCCATAATAGAATAGATTATATTGAATTGATGGTCACTAATGAAAAAGAAGAATTAGTTGATTTTGCTGGAGCCACAACAACTGCTGTCATATAAATTAATATTTAAATAAAAATACATACAAAAAAATGGAAAATTTTGAGAGTTATGAGCTACAATCATTCCCTCCAAACAGGAGGACTTTTGCCAATTTAAATAAAGCAACACAGAGATTGAGGTTGACCTTGATGTAGGAGATGGCTTTATACACCCTCACAGAGCAGACCTATACATCAAATTTGATGTTGTCAAGCTCGATGGTACAGATTATCCAGCTAACTCAAATATAAGATTGGTAGACAATTTTGTGCCACATCTGTTCTCTGAAATTGAGATTAGAAAACATGGTGTTGTTATAAACAGAGTAGATTACCCTGGTATTACCTCTACAGCTTTGGCCACACCAAAATTATCCAAAACCGAGGCTTCTTACTACAAAATAGGTGGATTTGAGGCTGGTGATAAAATAATATCTAAGAGCCACACTGTGCTGTTTCCTATGCGCCTGTTGCCAGGATTCTTCTCAGATTACAAAGATATTATGTGGAAGGGTGGTTTAAGAATTACATTTAGAAGAGCTGTCAATGATAATATTGCTTTGATGAGGTACAGTACATTAAATTCTACTGGTGCAGCTCTGATTAATACCCTACCTGATGAGGGCAAATGTCTTATTCAGACTATGGAGCTAAGAATTCCAGTAGTTGAATATGAAGCCAGTTATGCTCTTAAATACAAAGCAGATATACTAAAAAATCCACAGGTGCCTTTACAATTTTATACATATCAATGTGTGCAAAAGCCTGCCACTGGTAGCTATTATGAATTTGATGCTACAAACTCATACTCCAGTATACAATATGACATGCCAGATTTTGTGGTGGTACTGTTTCAGACTGGACGAAACAATAACCAAGAAAAAAATTCAAGTATATTTGATAGCTGCAACATCAAGAACATATATCTTAAAAATGGCAGAAATGAGGTGTTTCCTAGAGAAAATTATAATTTAAACATGTCCAAGGATGATTTTCTTAAATTATATGAAGCATTTACAGCATACAAGAGGGTCACAACTGGCAATACTGACATGTATTACTCACCAGATGAATTCAAAACACAGAGACCCATGTTTGTCATCAACACCTCAAAAAGAAAACAAGTTGTGGTTAATGACAGGACAAACATTAAAATTATCTGTGAATTCCCTGATACGCTCCCTGATGACACCATATGTAGTGTTATTCTTATAGGTGAAAAATCATATGTTTATGATGTAAGAAATGAGAGAGTCACGGAGCAATTCTAGAAAGCCTCTGCATAATGTATTATTTTAGTATTAGATATATGAGTTGAGCCTGGTGTCTAATTAAAATATTCGGGTTAACATATTAATACTCTAAACTCACTGAAAAAAAACCTGAAAAACCCCACAGGTGTGTCAAGTAAACCGGAAGTGGACCGGAAGTGAACCGGAAGTGAACCGGAAGTGAACCGGACGTGGACCGGAAAACAAACGGAAGTAGACCGGAAGTGGACCGGAAGTAAATATGTGTGGGTGTGTGTGGATGTGGGTTTTATGGGCATCTTGGCTTAGTTTTAAGTGTAGCCAAAACAATATCAAGAGGGGATATTTTTAACAAGCTTATGGACAACAATCTGACAGTTGCAGCTTTTGTAAGTGTAGCCAAATCAATCTGAGGGGGGTCATACTTTCACGGGAAATTCCCGAGGGCTTTTTTACAAAAATCTTGGATTAGACAGAGTAGCACACTTGAGCAATAAGCTTATATAGACATTTTGACCTAGTTTTAAGTATAGGCAAATCAGCCTGAGAGGGGCTCATCATTTCTCGTCCTAGTAATAGTACAAATTACACTACTAATACCAGATATAAACAATATGGAAATTGAAACTCCAGGATTAATTGTTATTGACGATTTAATGAGCGAAAGTGGAAAAGATTCGCTGTTCCAGATATTTTTACCAAGTATTTACATCACAAGAACATGAGTGTTATATTTATTGTACAAAATTTATTCCATAAAGGCGTAAGGATGCGAGATATAAGCTTAAAGGTTCACTATTTAGTATACTTTAAAAATCCTCGCGACAAACAACAAACCAATGTGTTGGCACGGCAATTTAAACCAGGAGAAAGTAAAAGTGTACTCATTAGAGTTAACTGGAGAATGGACAGTATAAACATTATCAAGACTGTGCAGGAGGACTCTGTGTTATCACAGTTTCGTAGGAGTATACGCAGACAACACATTACCTAATTATGTGGCAATGCCAGCTAACCAAAATACAGGACCTGGCCTGCACTGGATTCCTCTCCATATTAATAAGTGCGGAGAAGCTAGTTATCTGGACAGTTTTCGATAAGAACCTAGTGAACGTATGCTGCAGTTTCTAAAAAGAAATTGCATTTCATGGTGTATGAATGAAACAGTGATTCAACATCCTGAATCGTCTCTGTGTGGCATATACTGTATCTTATTTTTATATTATTTATGCAGAGACTTATCTATGCAATACTGTTTATCATTCTTTGATAAAAACCTGAAGAAGAATGATCGTGTGTTTGTGAAACGTTTTAAAACTGTGTTTTCATAGTTTGCACTGTGAATGCAACCACTACCAGATCAGTGACCAGTGTCTTATTTTGGCCATGGCGTTGACCATAGTGGAAATATATTCTATGAACTTGAACTATGAACTTGGTGTGGAGAAAGAACAAAACTCGTGGTGTCTCAAGCTGGTGCTGTATAGACAGAGAGAGTGAAAGACAGATAAACTTTATGTACAATACTGTTATTTAAATATGCACTATTTCTGTATAAATGCAATAACAATAATGTATTTTGACATTAAAGCGTTAAAGTAACGCTATATATATGAACTATTTGTGTATAAATGTAATAACAATAATGTCTCTGGACAAAAACGTTGAGATAACGCTGAGTGTTTATTCTCTATGTAGTAACGTAGTTTAGAGAAAATAAACTTGTATGTATTAAAATATTGGTTTTATTTATGAAAAAATATCGTTTACTAGTTTAAGTTTCCCTAATAGTGTTGTATTCTTGATTCACAAACAGTAATAGCAAATAATGTGTCAGATAATATCAAATGTATGGTTCAAAGCGTATAGCACAAATTATATAGCTATTGGGAGTCAATAAATTAAGCAGTGTTAAATTGAATATAAAAATAACAGTGGTAGATTTCAGGTTCGAATTCTGGTCTAAGAATAGCCGAATAACATTATTCAGCATCGTCGAGATTAGCCAAAAGTGTTGACAAAGAATCAACTTAGATCCTTTAGGGGAAATAGAGACATTATACTTGCTGTCACACAATAATGATGGTTTTGGTCAAACAGGCACTAAACAACACAATTTAAAACATTTCAGACATTTAAACATTAGCAGGTACTTACAGGCTTCACCATAGCTTTGTTGGTTTCATTTGCTGCAACATTGGCATCCGTCTTCTTCGACAAATAGAAACACAGTTGAACTGCACACAAGAAAAAACTAGAAAAGTTTGGTGATCGGAAATTTTGTGAGGATCCATATATACCTGTAAATAAAACAAACAGGCCCTTCCACTCGCCTCATCACAACTCAACTTAACTAGTCCTCATATTTTTTCGTGTTTTCTTTCAGAGATTCTCAATAGATGTAACTATACCTTTTCCTAAAGATACTTGTCAGTCTCGAATAAGCGATAAGTACGCTCCACAGTGTACCATTATTTTTCTATGGGATATATTATATTCCTCTCAACAAAAGATAGTGATTTTCGTCCAGAAAAGGTATTCATCGCTTTTAAGTTAAAAGCTTGTTTTCCTGCAGTTCAGCACATTCACCTGGTAGCAGATGGGACCTTTCTGAAAATTTTCTCAGCAATACTTTTTCCCATGAATATAACTGTTACCACCTGACTACTTTTTCAAAACATATTTTGCACAGCTTCTCTAAAGTAAGCTGACCCATCAGTCAATTAAACGAATTACTTGTTTTACTGTAAAGGTTCACAGGTAGTGACCCATCTTTTCATTATTTACAACACAAAGTGATCACTTCTTGTTCTTGCACCGGCAACTAAACGAGAGACAAATGCAGTGTTTGCTACAAGGACCTATTGTGAATGTTTGCAACCCACATACTATCCGTGACAAAAATATTGAGCCCTCTGTTTACGTGCTTGTAAAATTATACTCCGTGGGAGGAAAATAGTCAAATATAACTCATTGGAAAGCTACAAGTATCTACTTTTAGAAAGAAGGAAGACAAATTGATTTTAGCTCTGTCTGTTCTCTATTCAAACAAAAATGTTCGTAAAAGTGTATTTTTTTTTTCGTGTAATGTAAGTCGAATTCAATCGTGTGTAGCTTCTTGAAAACCAGTCGTATATATATGAAATTTCTTGTGATTGAAGGTTGTTTATGTGTAAATATCTCGGCCATATATAATGTTGCAATCATTTGTGGAACAGCCAATATTAATGTTTAATAACAGTGTTGCAATCTCGGTAATTGTCAGTTCAATGGCGATGCAAAGCTTATCTAGATAATGAGCATGGAATAAAAATCAATTTTTTATGGCTTCTCTTGGCAACCGGCTCGCGTGTTTTTTGTCTCGTTGCTAGGACGAAGTGCGCTTTGTTGCCACACGCCGCCGGCAGCCCTTTAAACTTAGCGTTCAGCCAGCCGCTTTGACATGGAAAGTAAGCCGAAAGTATTGTTTACAAAGCGAATTGTTGTGTACAGAGAAGCATTGTTCAGATGCTGTAATTGACGAATGCAGATTTTCTTTTTATCACTCTTGTGTTCCTACCATATAGCCTGAACTAGCACACATACATAAGATCCCTTACATGCACTTTTTCTTGCTGTTTTCCTTTGTTATGAAGTTGCTGTTGCTGTGCATCGCAGGCACGTTATTCTTTTATACATAGGAGACTGCGAAGCCAGCAGTCACGGGTTCGAATATGTTTCATTGCCTTTATCAAATCAAGCTCATCGTTGCACTTACTCCTTTTAAATGAGCGACATAAAATGATACGGAGAAAATGACGTTCGTATAAAGATTGGATAAAAGCTAGAAAATATAACAATAACTAAAGTATACAAAGAAAATGTATTTCATTCATAATATGATAAATTGTTTATTCATTATTTTACACTGCCACAATGTTTTATATCGGACCAACGCAACGCACTTCCAGTATTCCCGCAGCGTAGACCGTGTAGCTGCAGCGAAGAGGCAACACTGTGCAAGTCACATGCAGCCCGCAGACTCTGAGATTGGCCGCATCTCCCCATACGTCATCCGCGTGTTTACCATATTAGGAGTGGTCAATAACAATTTATATCTGTGGTCATACACATGTTAAACTTCTGGATTTGGATCAAATGTGTCATATAAACGGCTTTTATA
The DNA here is from genome assembly GCF_977018435.1 of Lepisma saccharinum. NCBI lineage: Eukaryota > Metazoa > Arthropoda > Insecta > Zygentoma > Lepismatidae > Lepisma > Lepisma saccharinum. The sequence goes on from NC_139230.1 coordinate 107,150,447, forward strand.
AATTTAATTGAATTTGCAATTACGCATTTCAAGATTGCACGTTTGCCTAAAATTTCAATTTTTGAAGCATCTAGTAAAGATCTGCATTTGACTTCAAAAAATCTCATTAGGGTAAGGACGGGGCAAACGGACACTGGCGTAAACGGATATCCCCTAAGAAAAGTACGAATATTTTCGGTTTGAAGTTAGCAACAGTGCAGTAGTTTGAGTTGTGTACGAACCTGAACGTTTGCGAGCAGTTGTGTTGAGCATCGGAAGAAATCGTAAAGAAGAAACGAGAATCCAGGATACAAACCTGACCAGGTAAGCAGAAAATGTACGTGCAAAACCTTGAATACTAAAAAAATGTGTTGCGAACACAAGGATTGCATAGGTTACTAAGGTCCCACCGAAGTTGTGATTTGAAGTGTGGTGAAGGCAGTGATTCTTTAAATATACACACGTGTTGACAACATTGTGCTGCTATCTGGTGGACTTTTTGGGAATGTAAAGTCAAAGGCTATAAGTCGGGCAGATGGACAGGTTGCCGTTGGGGTAAACGGACATGGATGAATTTTATTGCATTTAGCTATTGTTAGGTACTTTTTGATTGAGATACTAATGTATATTTGACTCAGTAATGTAAATGGCAAGTGTGAATTGTATAGAATGCATTTTGTACCCTTCAAATGTTTGTGTTTCTAATACAATGTGCCCTTGTTACAGGATGGTGAGACATCGAGAACGAACAATGCTGTAAACGGGTTCAATGCGCATGGAATACCGGGTGGTCCATTTATAATGATAGTATGGAATATCGCATGCAGAATGCATCCAATCGAAAAATTGCACAGAATAAAAGTTTGATACTTTTGAGGGGGTAAGTCAATGCCGCAAAAATTTCGTCGCCGCCACCCACCCCTTAGGGGGGGGGGGGTAAATTTGAAATTTGAAATGGAACACCCCCATTCGTTTTACATATTTGAATTCCGTGTTGAAAAAGAAGTATTTTTTGTTCGAAAAAAAATTGTAAAAAAATTGCAAACTTCGAACATTTATAAACAATTGGTAATTTCAGATTAATTTTGTTCCCTTTATGTAATAACAGTTTTGGTTTCCGTTGAGAACATTGCATAAACGAATTTTATTCAAAAAATGTGTGCAAAAAATTCAGCAAAAGAAAATTGTTTGCAATTTATGTTTTTGTGTAACAATAAATAATATTAATTTGTCCCAACTCTTTGGTTTCAAAGAACAATTTCATGAACAACACTACTCACTACTCCATTCAGGCTCGAGCCATATTGAACACAAAGTTTCCTGGTCGATGGATAGGATGTGGAGGACACGTTTCTTGGCAATCTCGTTCACCCGATCTCACCTCGCCTGATTTCTACCTTTGGGGACTACTTAAAGAAAAGTGCTACCACGAAGTTCCAACAACGCCAGAAAACATGCTGCAAAGAATTATTGATTCTTGTGCCTCTATCACTCCTGACATTTTGGGACGAACAGTGTGTTTTGAAATGCATTGAAGAGAACGGTCATCATTTTGAACATTTGTTCCTTTAAACATTTATTTGTGTACCTCAAATGATAACTAATTTGTAGTAACATACTTAATTTTGTTGTTCATATGAAATTGTTCCTTGAAACCAAAGAGTTGGAACAAATTAATATTATTTATTGTTACACAAAAACATAAATTGCAAACTATTTTCATTTGCCGAATTCTTTGCACACATTTTTTGAATAAAATTCGTTTATGCAATGTTCTCAACGGAAACCAAAACTGTTATTACATAAAGGGAACAAAATTAATCTGAAGCTACCAAATGTTTATAAATGTTCGAAGTTTGAAATTTTTTTACAAAATTTTTCGAACAAAAAATACTTATTATTTTCACATGTAACCTCCTTGGACCGGAGGTTGTACCCCTGAAACGAAAGGCTTGTACGCCACGGTCTCAAGCTTCGGAATTGAGCGAACTGCAGAGTTACATTGAAATGACTATAGCTCAGAAACTAAATGCCCTAGAGATATCAAAGATATTCCGTTGTACGCAGAATGAATCACAGATTCAGACTATATATAATTTATGCACATTCGGCGTACATATAGAGGGGGAAAGGGGTGAAATCCCCTCAAAAATACTTTCCTTAAAAAAATGGTGTTTCCCGCCTCCCGAAAAAATGTCAAAATGCACAAAATGCAAAATTTATGCAAATTTGGCGTATATATGGAGGGGGAAGGGAGAAAACCCCAAAAAATTATTTTAAAAAATTGTCACTTCACCCAAAAAATATCCTCGCACTTGGGCACAAAACGACACCTACGCACAACCTTCACAGACGAAAAGCTAGAACGCAGTTAAAAATGAACGGCGATTCTTGCAGCTGCTTGAAATTCTATTTTTAGACAATGCAGGGTAACCCCTGTTGCAACTTGTGGACACTTGTGCTAAAAAAACAAAGGTTTCCTTCAACGCGCTTCGAAATTCCATTATCACAACGCAGATTCAACAACCAGTCTCCCCCTCCCCCACCCCCACCTCCCCACCCCTGCTTGCGCCCTCACGGAAAACTTTCATTTTGACATCAGATAATGATAAACAAGTTTCCTTGGAATTCAGTTAACAGGCGGGAGTGAAAAGCATTGCTTTAGAACAACAAAGCCCGTCTTCCTTTGTCGGCAAAAAATTTTCCTTGAAAAGAGACGCAAAGGAGAAGTCCCTTTTCCCGCCTTTTCACCTCCATTTGCATGAAGAAAAAAAAGGTGCAAGAAACATTTCTGTTAAATACATGTGTTAGGAACAATATTAAAAAAAAAATCGAAATTCTAGCCAAAAGTAGAAAAGTTGTAACGTAAAAACTACGACCTTGACACAGCGTCTCGATCGAGACGCTTGGGACCGTGAGGGTTACATTTGGGTATCTCGATCGAGACGCTTGGGAAACTAAAGGTTAATGCCAATCATCTTGATTACTCATTCAAAATCTAAAGTTTAATAGATCGTAGAAATATATTGCAAAAACTTCCCCCGATAGGGCAGCGGTTGCGTCGCCGCCTTGTAATCAAGGGGTCTGTGGTCGATTCCCGGCTGAAGCACATAGTAGTTCGAATCACACATTAAACTGTAAGTCGAGTCCAGATAAGTATATTTGTTAATATTGGAAACTGTACCTCGTAGAAACATAATACAAACTGTACCTTCACTCTTACCTCCAATACATATTTCGTTTTCCACACAGCTACTCTCTCTCGGTTGCACTATTGTGAAAAACGCGGCCGCCTTTAATTTTCCGGTTTCCTTTCATATAAATATACAAAAAGATTATTTTCATATACTTTTCCCCTCTCGTTCTTTTTGTTAATAACAGAATAATATTATTAATTCACCCTCCGCTTCTTATACAATATAAACCTTCTTTTCTTTTATATAAATATACAAAAATATTCTTTTCATTTACTTTTCCCCTTCGTTCTTTTGTAAATAACAAAAGAACATTATTTATTCACCCTACACTTCTTATACAATACAAACCTTCTTTTAATTTAAATAAATATACAAGAAGATTCTTTTCATGTACTTTTCCCCTCTCGTTGTTTTGTTAATAACAAAATAACATTATATATTCACCCTACACTTCTATTCCCTACATGTCAAACATGTCATACTTGTTTACAACTTTTGTGAACACGTGTGCACTTGTTTACAACAATAGAGGAGGGGAGAACAACATAAATTGGATTCTTCTGAAAGCATTCCTACTAGCGAGCTCTCTGAGAGAAACTGAAGAAATTAGCTGGTGAATACTAAATATGACATAGGCCGATGGCAGTATTCCATTCCGTCGTTTCATTTTATTGCCTTTCATTATTCCAAGTTGGCTTTGTAGGATCATAGAAATATATCTGCAAATTGTTTATTTGTTAAACTTAGATGGCATTTTCAGTGCCATATTTATACGAAAAATTAGGGAAATATGAATTATGCTTACAATGGCGGAATATGAAAAACTATTATTTATATGTTGGTAGTAAAAATGCACAGTTACATCTTTTGTGAGAATCGCATCAAAGAGATAAAAAAGGAAGAACATTTTGGCCAAGAGTGACTAGGAAAGTGAACGTTTGTTATTAAGTACTTAATTATTTATGTAGTTTATAGAAGTTAGAAAACAAAATCTCATGGTCTCCTTGGTGTCTGTGATGCGTCAGTAGCATTTTATTTTGTCCATTATTGTTAGGTGTGGAAAATCAGCAAAGCCTAACGACTTTCTCGAATCAGGAATTTGCACTAAAATGCGGATCAGTCACAAATTTCTCCTACATTTCACCATAATTGTGTAGAAGAACGTCTAATGACCACGTCCCTAAATTGTCAGAATTAGGCAGAAGCATATTTAGGTTCAGTTTTGAACTTTAATACTTGGACGACTTGGTAACATATTTTACAGTATGTTAAAGTTTTACCCTTATATCCTTATCTTTTTCTCTTAAAAGTGAGTTCAGAACAAGCTTTCTCATTTACTTATTCCGATGAAACATATTGCACAAAAATTTCATGTTCACACTCTACCTTATAGTTTCGATGAAATGTAACTAATATTTTATAATGGAAATATATAGTTTCTGAAAATTTCATTTGAAACATTCGAAAGTGAAACTCAGGGGTTATCTTATCTTAAAAAATCAACCATTTTACAGTCATTTCCATGCCCTTAGAAAAGTTTTCCCAGAGTGCAGATCAAGTTAACTAACTTCTACCACAATGTATAGTACAATAGGTTTACAGTGGCTTTTATACAAACAATATTTTGATTGACTGATTTGCTTTATTTTACTTCGCTTTTGTGCCACTTTTGGCTAATTTGCGAAGATGGGGATGAGTGATGATGTGATGAATGGATACTCACAAATATCCATGCCTAGGCCGGGATTCGAACCCAGGACCCCTGGCGTCGTAGTGCGATGTGCTAACCACTCCGCCACGGGGGCCGGCAAACATTATTTTGTGTCTAGCTACTAAGAAACAGTTTCTTTGAACAGCTTGGATCTGGGATTTAGGGTGTACTGTACCCCGTCAAAAAAGTAGGAAGGTACATTGTACCCCTTTACGCCCTTAGGATGAACGCCACTGATGAAAACTGAAGAAAAGATGCAGAAAACAGCAGGAGGTATGCAGGACCGGGAAAAATCGGGATGTTCGAACGAATTGCGTAAACAAGTGTCCACTGCGGTAGAAATTCCAAGAAGGTCTACAAGATTACATAAACCACCTGACAGATATGCTCTTGATTATTATTATTGTATTTTTATTATTATTTTCGTTTTGCAATCAAGGGTAATAGGGTAAGGATGGGGCAAATGGACACGGGGGGGGGGGGGTGAAGAGGACATCACCTAAGAAAAGTACGAATATTTTCTGTTTGAAGTTAGCAACAGTGCAGAAGTTGGAGTTGGGTACGAACCTGAACGTTTGCGACCAGGTGTGTTGAGCATCGAAACAAATCGTAAAGAAGAAACGCCAATCCAGCCTAAAAACCTGACCAGGTAAGCATAAAATGTAGATTACATGCAAAAATCCTGAATACCAAGAAAATGTGTTGCGAACATAAGGATTGCATAGAAGTTGTGATTTGAAGTGTGGCGAAGGCAGTGATTCCTTTATAGATACACGTGTTGGCAACATTGTGCTGTCATCTGGTGGACTTTTTGGGAATGTAAGACCAAAGGCTACAAGTGGGGCAGATGGACAGGTTGCCGTTGTGGCAAAGGGACATAGATGAATTGTATTGCATTTAACTATTGTTAGGTACTTTTTGATTGAGATACTAATGTATACTTGACTCAGTAATGGAAATGGCAAGTGTGAATTACATATAATGCATTTTATACCCTTCAAATGTTTGTGTTTCTAATACAATGTGCCCTTGTTACAGGATGGTGAGACATCAAGAACGAACAACAATCAGACAGTCGGTTAATGCTGTGGGAACGATTTGCCCACTTCAGAGACCATTTCATTGATACAAAACCCTCTGGTCCTATAGTTCCAATTCTCAATGGGCATGGATCACACTGTTCAGTCCCTCCAACCTTGGAGAAGGCAGTAGCCAACGATGTTCACCTTCTGCGCTTACCACCACAGCACACACAAGCTTCAGCCACTGGATGTGAATTTCTTTGTCTCTCTAATAACATTTTACAATGATGCCTGTAGAGGTTACGTGCGAAGAAATGCGAGAAAAGGCATCAATGAAGTGGTCTTTGGTGGCATTCTTGCTACAGCCTGGAATCGTGCAGCCACTGTGGGGAATCCTGTAAATGCTTGTGGAATATATCCCTTTAATCCACAACGTCTGCCTGAGCATGTCTTTGTTCCTGCAACTGTCCATGTTCAACATGAGCGATCATCAGAGCCTACAGCAAGAGAAAAGGATGTGTCGTCTCGTGGAAGTTTTGAGGAGCTAAACCCTTTGCCATCAACTTCTGGGACCTACAGCAGGAAACGCAAAACTGGGCAATCACCTGTATTGACGGATCCTTCCTTCATCGCTTACCTCAAGGACAAAAAACTGAAAGCTGCAGCAAAATAATCAAAGTTTAAACGCACCACAAGTAGCGTGTCCTGTATGCAAGGATGTGTACAAGCAGGGTGAAAATTTGGTGCAGTGCTTAGAGTGTTCTCTCTGGTTCCATGTAAATTGTGTTGCAAAGGGAAATGACCCATATTATGTGTGTTCTTATTGTGACAGTGATGATAGTTCATAAATAATCACGTGTCTATCTGCCCCGATCAAATGTCCGTCTGCCCCGAACGTGCGGGGTAAACGGACATTGCCACATCCGTGGATCGATCAGACTATTTTGAGACAAATGTTCATTTGCTGCATACTATATGCTATCATGTGTTAACTGAACGTGCACACCTTCTATGCCAACAGTTATTTTCATTTTTCAATAAAATGTTTCAGAGTTATTTTGAAGATTGTGCTTAGGGCGTCCGTTTGCCGCGTCCTTACCCTGTTGTTATATGTTGGAAAGTTTAAGTATGGAGTTCAAATTATATATGTGTTGTTGTTGTCATGGTTACTTGTTGATTTTATTTGTGTTATGAAGTTAAAATATAGTAATGAACGAGTTCAAATGTTTGATCTGAAGTTTTGCAAAATGTGTTAGTAAACACAATAAAGAAGGAGAGAAATGATAGTATTAAACGTGGAATTCCTGAATGAGTGAATTGCAGCAAAATTTTACATGGACAATTTACAATCAGGATTTTCGTGAGGGAAGATATAGTCGAAAGGGGGTGGAGTTGTCTTCGTTTTAGTACTTCGTCCTATATTTTGCCACCTTTTCCTGTATTTGACGTTATGTTGGCCAAAGAGAAAGAATATGACACCCACCTCTTGGGCAAGCCACTACAATTTTGTTTGGATCATGATAATCATTGAACGAGAGATGTTGAGAGAGACTCTAATTTTAGACTGGACGAGGGATGTGTATTTGAAACATAGCGTAACGAGGAAATCTTATAGCTGGGAAAACATTGAAAGCAGATTGATTCTAGTGAGCTGAGTGGAACACGCCATGGACCAGGCTGGAAAAGATATTCTAATTTGTGAAAATGAATGACTTAAGGTGAGGGATAAGATTGCAATGATTTCAGTTAATAAATAAGTCAAAGAGACGCATAGCACTTTGTTATGCCTGAAATAATTTCCTCATTCATCCTTACATACTCTTTATCAAATGTATTACCTAGGTCCTGTCAAAGGACACTACTTGGATGTTGTTGCAGAGATGGAGTAAGAGATTTGAGCGTCCTTTGTGGTCACGGAAAATTTCGGGTTCAAGTGTATCAATTTACTTTAATCATCATACATTCTTATCGTATTTATTAACAGGCAGACAATGGAAGTAACATAAGGTAAGTTAGTACCTGAGCTAGAGATGTTAAGAAGGATATCATCAGAGATATAGACCCCTACGAGATACACCTTGATTCAAAGTTTTGGATACTACTATAAGTTGTATTTCATTTCTTGCGGGTTAAAATGACGATGGGGGTGGGGATGAAAAATGAAATAATATAATGTAAGAGAGAAATAACATGACGATACACGGTACACATTTGTTTCATCAAGGATTCAAAACCTGGTACTCCTGGAGGAGACGCAATTAATTCTGACCTGCGTGCCATGAAAGACGGGGTTCTTTACCTGCGAACACACCTGAGGAGGCACATTCCCAGAATTTATGAACTTATAACTTTATGTCAGTTAAAATTACCAAATACACACATTATGACAATTCTAAATTTGATAATAGGTTGATAGATTTGTCGAAGTGCATACCACCTATCATTAAAGCTTTTTAAGTGCAGAAGCCTAAAAACTTCATATTTATTAATGAGAAATTAGTAAGGTTATTACGATGTGTAAATAGTGTCACTTCGAAAATACTAGCCATTCCAGACCTTAAGCAAGCTTCGCATATTAACTATTGTTTGTTTAGAAATACTACTATATTATATTGCATTGCACAAGAAATTACCATATTATTTACAAATTTTAGCACATTTCAGTGACAATACAATTCTATATAATTTTCATTATTATTATTATTATTATTATTACAGATTGAAGATATGGTTGGGATTAACAGCATTGTACTTCTTGCGCTACAAGCACTTATTTTTCTTCCGTCACTTTATACGTTTGCGAAGTAAGTATATCCTACTTAATAGTAATTTTTCAATTCATTACATGTTTCACAAGATTTTAATCACCGGTGATATTTGTATCCTTATTAGGATCTTTACAAACATATTTACTATTCTCCTATTAAGCCACCTTGGTGGCAAAGTTTGTTGAGCCTCCTTTGTAGTCACCGAAATCTTGGGTTCTTGTGTTTCCACAGCCTTATCTGTGGTGTTTCTTTGCGTGTGTCCTTTCATCAATATTATCTCAAACTATTCCTCTTCATCGAAGCAGTTAGTCAAAAGTGGCAGAAATGTTGTATAAAATATGAAGAATAGAAACATTATTTCTGGTCAATGGTACAAATTTGAAAAAAATGCTTTACTTTGTGTTATCAACTTTCCTTGAACGTTCTCCCTCCTATTGGAATGCCAGTGATCTGTGACGTTATAGATAGAGAAGATTTAGAACATATTTTCATTAACTTTAATACATGACATAGTAATTATAATAGGTGCATTACTAACGTTTGAAAATATTATTCTTTCCTACTGCATAAGTTATTTGTTTTGACAAAAAGATAACGATAACGACAACCTCTATTGAATTTCATATTTGTGCACTTATATTTTCATGATAGATGATTTCGTAAAACCAATAATTGTTATAAGAACTTACTCATCAACATCGTCTTCACGTACGATTTACAAAGATGTAAAATCTTATTTAAGAAGTAAGACGATTGTGCAAAACACAGGGGCAATTATAAGCGGGCGTCTCCAAGGGGTCCCGTTTGTCCCAGTGACTTATCTTGTGTTGTCGCGTTCAGAAACACCAAGTACCTTGAATCAACAACGTTAATTTCTCCTCAATACTAGCAATACAAAAAACTTAGTTTGATACAGTATGTATCATACTTGTTCGTACAGGCTTTATACATTGTATGAAACCCCTGTTTACGTGGCCAGTTTGCCATATATGGTAACAAAAGGTGTCCAGTATTCAGGGAGGGTCTTCGGAAAGGTAATTTGTACAAAACATGCGAGTTACAGTAATTGTACTGGATGGGGATTATTTTAAATCGTTTGAGGTTGTCTCATGTATGTACCTTTCTTGTTCGTACGCACGAGTCATGTAGTGACCATGCCATGTCATTGTGTGCAGCACACTGCGTATTTGTACGTACAGCTTCAGGTGCAGGTCTATGTAGCCACTCTGTCATTGCTACCAGTGCACATTCAACCACACGGTCAGTGTGGACAGTCCGTAATGGGGAAGCGAATGGAGCTCGGCTCCGACCTTAAATGTGTGATAGTGATTCTTGCTCTTAATGGACATTCTGTGAGGGAAATAGGGTCATTAGTGAACAAATCTCATTCTACTGTTCAGTATATAGTACTCGTAAATAAATTCAAATATGAGGCTTCAGCAAAGCATCTGACAAGAAGAAGTAAGGAGAAAAGGCTAGCTGAAAGAGAGGAACGTTTCGTGGTGAGAAAAGTTAAGGCTAATCCAAATATTAAGTGTTCCGAAATTGAGGTCACGGGTGGAAAATGCTACAGGAAAGACAGTGAGCAATTTAACCGTTCATCGTACATTTCGCAACATCTTATTTGACCGCCCCGAAAGAATTCTAAGTCCCGAAATCGTAAACTTAGCAACATTGCACTTCAGCTCCAGGTGAGAGTAGCCAACTTTGAGTAGGTCCTTCCACTAGACGAGAAACGCTGCGGTGATAGGTTTTCAATTTAACACTTTCCATGAACTTAGAAACTATAAACAGATATTATAATACACAATCAAACAGAAATAATAAATTGGAAAAAGAACCTTGAAGGATATTTACGATTCTGCTTGCTCGACTTGAAATTTGGGGGGTTTGAAACACTGAATAGAGTTTTTCTCCACCTGGAGGAAATTGCTATCAAGTTTGTGCAGAAAGAAGCAAATTTGTTAGGAGTTTATGCGACATTTTATTTACAATACCTTGCATAATATCGAACAGTTCTCAAAAACATATATTTTACACGACTTGTCGAGAAAATGTGCTTGAAACACAGGAAGGTGGGAGTCTTCATAAACGTCAACATGCTTTTAAAGAATAACGTCATTAAGTTAATGTAGAGCAGTTGATTAGGCGCTGCTATCCTTGTTTTTCATCAAGCTTGAAACGTCGCGGGTTCGAATCCCACCCTCTCCTTTTTTTGTTTGCTGAACAGATACTGTTGATATTAGAATATTTAAAAAATGAATCCGATGCACACTTGAGGGACGTCCCTTTTGCGCATATTTCCCCTTAGAAGTTGGAGATTTCCAGGATTTTAAGTTAAAACTTTTCTTTTTAGTTATTGTTCATATGTTGTGTTAACACACACATCATGATTAATTCACAAATCACATATATGTATTCAGGATGCAAAATGTAATGTTATTTAAGTTATGTATTGTTTGTTCTTCTCTCCACGCTATAACAGGTGACGGAGGAACAGTGTGGGAGGGAGACCAGCAGTCGGTAAGTAAGCCAAGGCTCTCAAGGGCTGTCGCGCTGTGGGTTATTATTATTATTATTATTATTTGTTCTTCACTGACACCTAAAATATTGATTATTTGATTTCGATATACTAAAAAAAGATATACAGTTATGTTAAGTAGTGATGTAGTGCAGTACTGTAACGAAGGAGAGCGTTTAATGAGTTCAAATTGCTAAGATTGGTAATTTTATGTCCGTTCCTTCGTAATTACTGTTGTCAATCCCCTCACCACCATCTTACCATGCGTCTAAAACTAATAGTAAATCGCTAATTAACATAAATAAATTGTTATTGCGACGAAGGCCGATTCGATAAGAAACTACTAATAAGTATTTATATAGTGAGTGACAAACAAAAAATTCAAAACCTCATAATGTTCGTTAATTCCTCACTGCTTTGTATCTAAAATGTATGTCTTCTTTGAACAGAAAGTACGAGTATCAGATATAACAAACTTTCCCCACTAATTTTGCAATATTCGAAACCACCATTACAGACTTAGCTCTATGTAACTTGATTCTGCGCATTCCACGTGGCATGTGACTTCCTCCTATCATCGAAATAACTTTCTCTTACTATTTCCTTTCCTCTCGTGAAATACAGAGACCAATGTTAACTTCTTAGCATGGTGGATAAACTTTACACCCAACGATATACTTCTGAAAAAAAAATCCTGCCTATGTGGATAATCGAACCTACGACCTCCCTACAAGAATCAAGCACGCTACCTCTTCTCCAAGTAGCTCATGTTAAAATTTGCTACCAGTTTGAAGAAACCAATTCACACATAATGTCATATCTATAATTTCCTCATGGCAATTTTCATGAGGAAACGAATTCAGATAAAATCGAGAAACGCTGAAAGGGAAAAATGATGAACATGTCGATTGGCGTTTTGTCATATTTTGTTAATTGTGTAAAAATTCCGTGTTTTGAACAAGCAATCGTTTAGTTACGAAGTATTTTGTTGTTTGTTTAAAGTAGGAACAGGAGAGCGAAAAGGAGTAATTTAAACCAGACCATGTTTGACAAGAAACTTCAGCTTTTTTCCAAAGACTGTATGAAAAGAGAGAGGAACGTATGAAATATAAAATATGTGTGAAATTAAAACAATGGAAACCTTGAAAGATAATACTAACGAACTTCAAACTATGAAAATCATATTTTCGTGGTGGAGAACTCCAAGTCATTTTCGAAATATGAACTTGATGTTTTTCTTTATTATGAAGTGGAGATATGGGACGATACGATCCCTAAGCAACAAAATTTTAAGTAAGCTACCTCCAACTTTTTCAATGATCATAATTACTAATCAGGTCCGGAAGTTGATGAAAAATCAACTTTTATTCTGACCCTTAAAACAATGCTAAACCTGATATCATGTCCGTTTCCCTTCAGTTAGAGCCGGAATCACTTTATTTTACATTTTTTTATGCATTTTTCGGCCTTTTTTGGCTTTTAGTTTATTTGTCAGTATTTTTAACAGTTCTTGTTGCATTTTTACTTATTTTTGAGGTTTATTTTTCTCCTCCCCTGTTGTTTCGTGCATTTTAAATGCATTTACTAGTAAAACTTACATATTTAGATTTCTTGACATGGTCCTTTTAGCAAATTCACCATGAATCGAAAATACGGTCAATGGAAAAGCATAATGTTATTCTTGACTGAAATGTTTGGCAATGGATTAAAATACTTTGTGTGAAGATCAACTTTGAGGTTCTTTTTCTGGACACTATTATATTTAATCTGTAGTTTTAAAGTAAAATTAGTCACAATATTAAATGCAATTACACTCTGGTATACGCGAAGCAGAACTGTATTTTCGGATGCTGGCCGACTACAGTATCATAGAAGGCCCACTCTGAAAGGAGATGAATTGGTTGATTTGGTGTTTTAAGTCAACTTTATGCATAGTAAGGCTAATCGGGACTGGACCTACAGTTTAAAGCGGGATCCAAACCGAGTGCATAAAATATCGTGAACCGTGTGGTGTAGGGGGATCGTTTGCTTATGGAATGGAAGGTCATGGGTTCAAACCTACTTCTTTGCAAACCTACTTCTCGGATATTTCCGTTGATATTTATGCGATTTATGTCCAGCATTTCCGGGTGCAGAAAGTTGACATGTAATTTCTTAATATGTGTTAACTTATAACAGCTGAATGAAAGGAAAAGTATTTCCTAAAATCCTGCCAATCACTGAAAGATTAAGAACATTAGTAGAAGCATTAATTGAGGCTTACAAAGTGGCCACGATTATGGAGTGTGGAGGGGCAGATGACCCCGCACTATGCTAAACATTATCTACCAAGGGAAAGAAACTGTCCTTGCCCTCCCCCCTCCCCCCACCTTGCCCCATTAGTTTTGAAACCCAATCACCGCCACTGAGCATGCATGGCATAAATATTTACAGTAATATCATATAATAATATATTACGTTATGGCCGCGGTGGCTCAGTCGGTAACGCGTCTGACTACCATGCTCAAGGTCCCGGGTTCGATCCCCGGCCGGTTCAAATCCGGGAACTTTTCTAACGGTGAAAGCGGCCCCGGCGCCTACCCAGCGTCGAATAACATGGGTACCTGGGGGAAACCCTGGGGGGTAAAGGCGGTCAGGGGCGTGATGCTGATCACATCACCCCCACTCACGACCGGATCAAGAAAGTGTGGGGCGTTACCCCCACACCCCCTATACGCCCTATACGCCTTCATGGCGTGGTGCTATGCACAGGGGAACACTTTACCTTTACCTTTATTATATTACGTTATTAGAACACTTCGTACTCGGTAAATAAAAAGGAAAAAAATAATAAGGAAAGAGTGGGATTTGAATCTACAATGTTTCTATCTTGACGAAAACAGTAAAAAACGGAAGTGCTGTCATCTAACCAACTACTCCAGGAGATTGCTAACAGAAAGCTCAGTAAAACACACGTTAATCTCAGTTGAAGCAACATTGTGCCGGAGTTTCGAACCATTTCTCGCCAAGAACCAAGGAAAAGACACACTTTGCAGAATCGTTTGGTGTTGTGCAAGGTATCTTTACTAAACATTTCGCATAAAATCATCATAAATTTGCCTTCTTGCATTCAAATGTGACCGCTATTCTTTCCAGGTGGATGTGAACCTGTTCAGTGTTTCACAATGCACAATCTTTTTCCTATTTTCAAATTCAGAACGAAGAATCTTGAAATATTTTCAACATTCGTATTTCTACTTAACATTTTTATGTCTACTCATATATTTTATTACTGCTTTAGGGTATCTTTACTTTATGGAATGTGAAAGAATGAAAAATAAATTACGAGCGTTTTCATTCAGGAAGAAGAAATGTTGCAATGTTGGCTACTCTTAGTTGGCTCTGAAGCGCTATGCTGCCAAATTTACGAATTCCGGACTTTGAAATTTTTCAGGGCGGTCAAATAAGATGTTGCGAAGTGTACATTGTACAGAGAGGGATATAATGGGACAATGAAAAAAAAAACCTATGCATATAGACCAGGAGTTCTAGAACAATATCATCTGCTCCGATGAGACCAAAAAAAACCTTTTCGGATCAGATGGTGTCCACAGAGTGTGGAGGAAGTCGAATGAAGATAACAATGTACCATTGTTTGAGCAAGATTTTTTCTTCTTTTTTTTGTTCTCTAGCGGTGTACCTTATCATTTCACTTTCCAACTACCTCTCTACGGATAAGACTGGTACATACTGTATGTATAATATTGAATAAATTGAAACCTATTGTTTCTATTAAATTTTCCTTGTGTTTGCCAATTAAACTCGTTTCATTCCATCGGGTCATTCGAGAAGAGTTACCATACCTACAAAACAATTGCCTGAAGAAACTAAATTTTTACTCTACCTGGTATGGTGGTGTAAATACATTGCGAAAGCGAACATGCGTAACTGTACTCTTTATTTATGCCTGTAGTAATCATTACAGAAAACCGAAAGGAACAAATGTCAAGTGCGGCTTATTTTTCTGTGAGTTTTAAGGCTGGTACACAATGCAAAATTACTTAACAATACGTAATATAGCAACCTCATAACAACGAATCTCCTCCTATGAAGAGTAGTAAGTAGCCATTAGTTTCCAGATTTGAGAGTAGTGAATTATTGCCTTCGATTTGTAAGATGAGGAAACTAGTGATAATTTATAGGTGGATATGGTAGGGAGGTGAAATACACGAAACTTTAGAATTATTTTTTCTAGGTTAAACAGGCATGCTACTGAATTACATCAAACCGTTCCTTTCACTAGACAATCTTCCTGACCAAAAAATATGTTGCTTTCGTTTCAGTTGTGCATGTAAACCTCAGTTCAGAGAAACTGGTACACTCGTTTGAGTTAAAGATCAGCTTCGAAGCCGATCGAGTGTGGCAGTACAGCCGAAGTAAAGGTTCAGGAAAACAGCACTCTGCAGTGTTGCTTACCACTAAAGTTTTTCACCGCATGCAAGAAATTTTCTGACTTGCCGAGTGAAAAGAAACTACGGTTAAAAGAAAGCCTTGCATTTTAATTGTTAATGCAATGCAGTGTCCAATTTTACAAGAGAATGGCGGGGAAAAAATCAGAACAATATGTTAGAGATACTCAGTATCCCATAACTAATAATAAAAAAAAACTGCCTCAATACCTGCGCTTGGGGAAAAGCTCATATTCATTTGAAAGAAGAGGGGAGTGGATGGTGGTTCCATTACCTCTTTTTCTAGCTTCACGTAACAGAAACGTCGACGTTCACCAAGAGGACCCGGGTTCGAATTCCGACCTGAGCGTGGGAGTTCTTTGCGAGTGTTCCATCATAAATGTTCCCATATCATCATTTATCTTCTTCGTCGCGATTAACTAAAAGTGGAAGTAAAGCGAAGCTAACACAAAATAAATCAAATTGACATTCAAGATGCGGACGGGAGAAAATAAACAATCCAAAGTAAAATAATATCTATCACGGCCCGAATGACGTCACTTTAGGATCACTTTCGTTACATTCTATTACGTATTCAAACTGCTTTTCTAGCTTGTAATTTGAACACGAAAGTAGGAAAATAAAGCTCCCAAAATCGGTAGAGGCTGGATGAATGTCTTCATGTCTTCGTGAAACATCATTCTTCTTCGTCAACTAGTTAGTTGAAAAATATGTATGTCCCATTGACTTATAAGATTTGTAGCCACATATCAGAATCTGCTATGTTGACAGAAGCTAGAACATGAATATTATTAGGGGTTGGATACACTAACCTTGCACAAGAGCACGTCTTAGATCGCCTTCATTAATATTCACACACAACATTAACTGATGGTCTGTGAGCAATGTGTGCACAGCTTATAGACACTATACAATGAAGCGTATTGCTTTCAAATTAATGTAATTAGAGAGAAGGGACATTGAACGTTTGGAGCCGAACAGGTAAAAGTGCAATCTTCAGGAGAAATCACATTAATAGCACGAAGCTGGCGTTTTACCGACATGGACACAAGCCGCAGACACAAGCACCTATCTAAACTCATCAAGTTAGCCACATTTGGTGAGCATTTAGACCATTAAAAAACCATGATATAAATTTGCATACCGGCTTGCCTCCTTTCTATGCAGCAACACGGGCTATTTAACTTTTTCATTATTGAACTATATTTTTTATGTTTCATGAATTTATTTAGAGAATCAATTTTATACTTCCCTAGCTTAATCGTGTCTACAAACATTATAGAAGCAAAGGCCTTCCCGATGGTATTGTGGTAAAGTCGTCACCTTGCATTCGGGTGGTCCGGGTTTCGATAAATGGTGAAGGTATGCAGTGGTTCGGATTCACCTCAAACTGTATGCCTAGCCACGATTATACTGTATTTGTACGTATGAGCGGGATTAAATCAAAAGTGAAGCTCATGATGGAACATCTATAAAAAAGTATCAGCATAGATCTGTATTGAAGGTACTAACTTTGTAACATCAAGTGCCTTAAACTCTCCAACAGTGAAGCGTGATATGTCGACAGACTTTCCAGACGTTATACAGGGGGGAAAACAGGTTCCAGAAGCATGTCACTTTGAAAATTATATATTTTTTTTTAAAAAAAGAAAGTCTTAATTTTGTCTCTTTTTTGTGTATTTTCCTCAAAAAAGAAAGAAATAAGTTTCTCTTTGGCACTACTTTTTGACAAAGAATTCGGCAAAAGAAAATAGTTTGCAATTTATGTTTTTGTGTAACAATAAATAATATTAATTTGTTCCAACTCTTTGGTTTCAAGGAACAATTTCATATGAACAACAAAATTAAGTATGTTACTACAAATTAGTTATCATTTGAGGTACACAAATAAATGTTTAAAGGAACAAATGTTCAAAATGATGACCGTTCTCTTCAATGCATTTCAAAACACACTGTTCGTCCCAAAATGTCAGGAGTGATAGAGGCACAAGAATCAATAATTCTTTGCAGCATGTTTTCTGGCGTTGTTGGAACTTCGTGGTAGTACTTTTCTTTAAGTAGTCTCCAAAGGTAGAAATCAGGCGAGGTGAGATCGGGTGAACGAGATTGCCAAGAAACGGGTCCTCCACATCCTATCCATCGACCAGGAAACTTTGTGTCCAACATGGCTCGAGCCTGAATGGAGAAGTGAGTAGTGTTGTTCATGAATTTGTTCCTTGAAACCAAAGAGTTGGAACAAATTAATATTATTTATTGTTACACAAAAACATGAATTACAAACAATTTTCTTTTGCCGAATTCTTTGCACACATTTTTTGAATAAAATTCGTTTATGCAATGTTCTCAATGGAAACCAAAACTGTTATTACATAAAGGGAACAAAATTAATCTGAAACTAACAAATGTCTATAAATGTTCGAAGTTTGCAATTTTTTTTACGAAATTTTTCGAACAAAAAATACTTCTTTTTCAACACGGAATCCAAATATGTAAAACGAATGGGGGTGTTCCATTTCAAATTTCAAATTTACCCCCCACCCCCCCTAATGGGTGGGTAGCGGCGACGAAATTTTTGCGACATTGATTTACCCCCTCAATAGTATCAAACTTTTATTCTGTGCAATTTTTCGATTGGATGCATTCTGCATGCGATATTCCATACTATTATTATAAATGCACCACCCGGTATATTGATCTCACCAAGGTTCGAACTCACGTCACGAAGTTTCAGACTTCTAATTTGAAGAGGAAAACGAGACGTGTCAGCTCCACAACGCATGCGCTCTATGCACTCATTGTGTGCCAAGGGTTCTGCAAGGAACCTCACTCTTGCTTCCTGGTGAGAAGCCAGGTGCGACCGAAATACGTGATTTCTTACCTTTGTCTAGCGCTGTGGCCACAGTGCGAGAAGAGGAAGTTCCAATTAGATAATTTGTTGGCTGATTTACTTTCGTTTGTTTTCTTTCGATTTTCCTGTTAATTTTGGCTAATCGCGAAGATGAGGATGAATTGCAATAAGGTGAATGATTCAATCACAAACACAAATGAACATCATACACATGTTAGTCCGGAAGGGGACCTATTGTGGCGTGTCTCCCCTCGTATGTCAACATAAAATATAGGACTAACTAACTAACTAACTCCCTAGCCTTCTTAAACCCGAAGGTTCATGGCTGCAGCAACACAGGCCTTCCATCTTTCCCTATCTTGAGCAAGTTCTATATACTCTTTTCCATCCCTACCAATTTCCCTTAGGTCCATCTCAACGTTGTCCCTCCATCTTCGTCTTGGCCTTCCTACAGGTCTCTTACCATCAGGTTTCCCAACAAGAATCCTGTAAACTCCTCTTTCCTCTCCCATTCGTGCCACATGGCCTGCCCACCTAAGGCTTCTTGATTTAATTATTCTAATAATATCTGGACATGAATACAAATTATGTAGTTCTAAATTATGTAACCTTCTCCACTCACCTGTCTCCTCATCCCTTTTAGGTCCAAAGATTTTCCTAAGGATCTTATTTTCAAATACTCTCAATTTATGTTCCTCTTTCAATGTAATTGACCAAGTTTCACTCCCATATAATACTACAGGCAAAATTACTGTTTTGTATATTTTAACTTTTAGTTTCTTAGATATTAAACGAGAAGACAAAAGTTTATGAAGAGAGAAGTAACATGCATTTCCTGAATTAAGCCTACTTTTTATTTCTTCTTTAATATAATTTTCATTTGTTAATATTACTCCTAAGTATTTGAATTTGGAAACTGGTTCAAACGAGTTGATATCAATAATTAGATTATTACCTAACACTTCGTTTCGGCCTGTAAGCATATATTTAGTTTTCTCTTTGTTAACTTCCAAACCTACCTCTTTAGCAGTTTTGAAAAATATTTTGGCATTATTCTTAATTGTATTCACATCATCCCCCAGTAAGTCTACATCATCTGCATATGCTAATAACTGAGTCACACCATTTAATTTTAGTCCTTCTTTAGTTTCTTTTACCTTCCTAACAGCATATTCTAAGGCAAAATTAAAGAGCAATGGAGATAATGCATCTCCTTGTTTTAACCCATCATGAATTGTAAATTTGTCAGACATAAAATATAGGACTCAAGGGAAAATGTTTTGGAAATAAAAAAATTGAGAAGATTAGAAAAATTGTAAATTCATTCTTATTGAAGGAAGAAGAGGCTACCAAAGTTAAGAGGGATTTGAAAATACGTCATGAAAAATATGACAAGTAATTACTTATATGCTGAAAATAATTTAAATATCTCATTATCAACAAAATGAATTACGTTTGTTTTCTAAATATAACATCAATGATTTTCATCCAATAATAGTAGTTGAAGATTATTTGTATTTGTCTTTAATAAAAGCACCTTCAATCAGGCAGATAGGAATGTCTTGACTTTATAATTTTAACAGTAAATTCCTCCTTTCATTCAGAAATTACAGATATACAATCGAGCGTGAAACCAGTCTGTCAGTGTTTGTGTGTGTGTGTATGTGTGTGTGTGTGTGTGTGTTTGGGTGTGTGAGAGAGGGGCGGGAGGGGGTTAAATGGAGGGAAGTGGCAAATGAATGACGGAAAACATTAATATTCACACCTTGTTGGTGTGACCTCGGTGGAGTTGGTTTTCACACTTCTTGAGATTTATCTACAAAAAATAGCTTACAATAAACGTCACCCACAATTACAACGTAATATTATACAATTAATTGTCATAGCGAATTTGTCTCCGAACATCCTTTTGGTGTGACGACGTTTGAGTAGGTTGTTCAACTTTCAAATTGATCTACATTAGCTAGCTGAAAATAAACATCACCAGCAATTACTAAGTAGTATTATGCAATTAATTGCCATGGCGAATTTGTCTCTGGTCGCCATGTTGGGGTGACGAAGTTGGAGTTGATTTTTTAACTTTTCAAATTTATCTACAAAGCTACATCACACAAACATCACCAACTATTACAACGTAATATTATACAAATAATTGTCAAAACGAATTTGTCTCCGAGCGACATATTCATGTGACGACGGTAGAGTCCGTTTTCAACTTTTCACATTTATCTACAATAGATAGCTGACAATAAACGTCACAAATAATTACAACGTAATATTATACAATTAATTGTCATAGCGAATTTGTCTTCGAACATCATTTTGGTGTGACGACCTTTGAGTAGGTTGTCTAAATTTCAAATTGATCTACATTAGCTATCTCACAATAAACATCACCAGCAATTACTACGTAATAATATACAATTAATTGTCATAGTGAATTTGTCTCAGCTCGCCATGTTAGTGTGACGCGGTGGAGATTGTTTTTCAAGTTTTCATAATTTATCTACAATAGCTAGCTGACAATAAACAAAACCAACGATTACTACGTAATATCATCATGGCCAATTTATTTCCGGGCGCCTTGTTGGTGTGGTGACGGTGGAGTTGGTTTTAAAAATTCTTGACATTTATCTACAAAATATAGCTTACAATAAACATCTCCAACGATTGCTACGTAATATTACACAATTAATTGTGGTGACTAATTTGTATCCGGTAGCCTTGTTGGTGTGACGTTGTTTGAAGTTGATTTTTCAACTTTTCAAATATATATTATACAATTAATTGTCATAGCGAATTTGTCTCTGGTCGCCATGTTGGTGTGACGACGTTGGAGTTGATTTTTTAACATTTCAAATTTATCTACCAAGCTACCTGACAATAAACATCACCAAATATTACAACGTAATATTACACGATTAATTGTCATAACGAATTTGTCTCCGAACGACATATTCGTGTGACGACTGTAGAATCCGTTTTTCAACTTTTCACATTTATCTACAATAGATAGCTGACAACAAACGGCACCAAAGATTACTGTCACATTATACAATTAATTGTCAAAGCGTATTTGTCTCCGGACATCATGTTGGTGTGACGACGTTTGAGTAGGTTCTCCAACTTTTAAATTGATCTACATTAGCTAGCTGACAATAAACATCACCAGCAATTACTACGTAATATTATACAATTAAATGTCATGGCGAAATTCTCTCCGCTCGCCATGTTGGTGTGGCGAGGTGGAGGCGGTCGTTCAACTTTTCAAAAATTATCTACAATAGCTAGCTGACAATAAACACCACCAACGATTACTACGTAATATAATTATGGCCAATCTATCTCCGGGCGCCTTGTTGGTGTGACGACGGTGGAGTTAGTTTTCCAACTTCTTGAGATTTATCTACAAAAAATAGCTTACATTAAACGTCACCAACAATTACAACGAAATATTATACAATTAATGGTCATAGCGAATTTGTCTTCGAACATCTTTTTGGTTTGAGGACGTTTGAGTAGGTTGTTCAACTTTCAAATTGATCTACATTAGCTAGCTGAAAATAAACATCACCAGCAATTAATAAGTTGTATTATGCAATTAATTGCCATGGCGAATTTGTCTCTGGTCGCCATGTTTGGGTGACGACGTTGGAGTTGATTTTTTAACTTTTCAAATTTATCTACAAATCTACATGACACAAACATACCAACTATTACAACGTAATATTATAAAATTAATTGTCATAACGAATTTGTCTCCGAGCGACATATTCATGTGACGACGGTAGAGTCCGTTTTCAACTTTTCACAATTATCTACAATAGATAGCTGACAATAAACGTCACAAATAATTACAACGTAATATTATACAATTAATTGTCATAGCGAATTATGTCTCCGAACATCATTTTGGTGTGACGACCTTTGAGTAGGTTGTCTAAATTTCAAATTGATCTACATTAGCTATCTCACAATAAACATCACCAGCAATTACTACGTAATATCATAATGGCCAATTTATCCCCGGGCGCCTTGTTGGTGTGGCGACGGTGGAGTTGGTTTTCCAAATTCTTGAGATTTATCTACCAAATATAGCTTACAAAAAACATCCCCAACGATTGCTACGTAATATTATACAATTAATTGTGGTAAGTAATTTGTATCCGGTAGCCTTGTTGGTGTGACGTTGTTGAAGTTGATTTTTTAACATTTCAAATTTGTCTACCAAGTTACTTGACAATAAACATCACCAACTATTACAACGTAATATTATACAATTAATTGTCATAATGAATTTGTCTCCGAACGACATATTCGTGTGACGACGGTAGAATCCGTTCTTCAACTTTTCATATTTATCTACAATAGATAGCTTACAACAAACGGCACCAAAGATTACTAAGTCACATTATACAATTAATTGTCAAAGCGTATTTGTCTCCGGACATCATGTTGGTGTGACGACGTTTGAGTAGGTTGTTCAACTTTTAAATTGATCTACATTAGTTAGCTGACAATAAACATCACCAGCAATTACTACGTAATATTATACAATTAATTGTCATGGCGAATTTCTCTCCGCTCGCCATGTTGGTGTGACGCGGTGGAGACGGTCGTTCAACTTTCATATTTATCTACAATAGCTAGCTGACAATAAACATCACCAGCAATTACTACGTAATATTATACAATTAATTGTCATGGCGAATTTCTCTCCGCTCGCCACGTTGGTGTGACGCGGTGGAGACGGTCGTTCAACTTTCATAATTATCTACAACAGCTAGCTGAAAATAAGCATCACCGACAATTACTACGTAATATTATACAATTAATTGTCAAAGCGTATTTATCTCCGGACATCATGTTGGTGTGACGACGTTTGAGTAGGTTGTTCAACTTTTAAATTGATCTACATTAGCTAGCTGACAATAAACATCACCAGCAATTACTACGTAATATTATACAATTAATTGTCATGGCGAATTTCTCTCCGCTCGCCATGTTGGTGTGACGCGGTGGAGACGGTCGTTCAACTTTCATATTTATCTACAATAGCTAGCTGACAATAGACATCACCGACAATTACTACGTAATATTATACAATTTATTGTCATGGCGAATTTCTCTCCGCTCGCCATGTTGGTGTGACGCGGTGGAGATTGTTTCTCAACATTTCATAATTTATCTACAATAGCTAGCTGACAAAAAACACCACCAACGATTACTACGTAATATCATCAAAGCCAATTTATCTCCGGGCGCCTTGTTGGTGTGACGAAAGCGGAGTTGGTTTTCCAACTTCTTGAGATTTATCTAAAAAAAATAGCTTAAAATAAACGTCACCAACAATTACAACGTAATATTATACAATTAGTTGTCATACCGAATTTGTCTCCGAACATCATTTTGGTGTGACGACGTTTGAGTAGGTTGTTCAACTTTCAAATTGATCTACATTATCTAGCTGACAATAAACATTGCCAGCAATTACTATGTAGTATTATGCAATTAATTGCGATGGCGAATTTGTCTCTGGTCGCCATGTTGGTGTGACGACGTTGGAGTTGATTTTTTAACATTTCAAATTTATCTACCAAGCTACCTGACAATAAACATCACCAACTTTTACAACGTAATATTATACGATTAATTGTCATAACGAATTTGTCTCCGAACGACATATTCTTGTGACGACGGTAGAATCCGTTTTTCAACTTTTCACATTTATCTACAATAGATAGCTGACAACAAACGGCACCAAAGATTACTAAGTCACATTATACAATTAATTGTCAAAGCGTATTTGTCTCCGGACATCATGTTGGTGTGGCGACGTTTGAGTAGGGTCCACAACTTTTAAATTGATCTACATTAGCTAGCTGACAATAAACATCACCAGCAATTACTACGTAATATTATACAATTAATTGTCAAGGCGAATTTCTCTCCGCTCGCCATGTTGGTGTGACGCGGTGGAGACGGTCGTTCAACTTTCATATTTATATACAATAGACAGCTGACAATAAACATCACCAGCAATTACTACGTAATATTATACAATTAATTGTCATGGCGAATTTCTCTCCGCTCGCCATGTTGGTGTGACGCGGTGGAGACGGTCGTTCAACTTTCATATTTATCTACAATAGCTAGTTGACAATAAACATCACCGACAATTACTACGTAATATTATACAATTTATTGTCATGGCGAAATTGTCTCCGCTCGCCATGTTGGTGTGGCGAGGTGGAGACGGTCGTTCAACTTTTCAAAATTTATCTACAATAGCTAGCTGACAATAAACACCACCAACGGTTACTACGTGATTTCATCATGGCCAATATATCTCCGGACATCATGTTGGTGAGACGACGTTTGAGTAGGTTGTTCAACTTTCAAACTGATCCACATTAGCTAGCTGACAATAAACATCACCAGCAATTACTACGTAATGTTATACAATTAATTGTCATAGCGAATTTGTCTCCCTTTGCCACCTTGGTGTGACTCGGTGGAGATTGTTTTTCAAGTTTTCATAATTTATCTACAATAGCTAGCTGACAATAAACACCACCAACGATTACTACGTAATATCATCATGGCCAATCTATCTCCGGGCGCCTTGGTGTGACGACGGTGGAGTTAGTTTTCCAACTTCTTGAGATTTATCTACAAAAAATAGCATACATTAAACGTCACCAACAATTACAACGTAATATTATACAATTAATGGTCATAGCGAATTTGTCTTCGAACATCATGTTGGTGTGACGACGTTTGAGTAGGTTGTTCAACTTTCAAACTGATCCACATTAGCTAGCTGACAATAAACATCACCAGCAATTACTACGTAATATTATACAATTAATTATCATGGCGAATTTCTCTCCGCTCACCATGTTGGTGTGACGCGGTGGATATTGTTTTTCAACTTTTCAAAATTTATCTACAATAGCTAGCTGACAATAAACACCACCAACGGTTACTACGTAATATCATCATTGCCAATTTATCTCCGGGCGCCTTGATGGTGTGACCACGGTGTAGTTGGTTTTCCAAATTTTTTAGATTTATCTACAAGAAATAGCTTACAATAAACATCACCAACGGTTGCTACGTAATATTATACAATTAATTGTCATAGCGAATTTGTCTCCGGACACCATGTTTGTGTGACGACGGTGGAGACGGTCGTTCAACTTTTCTAATTTATCTACATGACACAAACATCACCAACTATTACAACGTAATATTATAAAATTAATTGTCATAACGAATTTGTCTCCGAGCGACATATTCATGTGAAGACGGTAGAGTCCGTTTTCAACTTTTCACAATTATCTACAATAGATAGCTGACAATAAACGTCACAAATAATTACAACGTAATATTATACAATTAATTGTCATAGCGAATTATGTTTCCGAACATCATTTTGGTGTGACGACCTTTGAGTAGGTTGTCTAAATTTCAAATTGATCTACATTAGCTAGCTGACAATAAACATCACCAGCAATTACTACGTAATATCATAATGGCCAATTTATCTCCGGGCGCCTTGATGGTGTGGCGACGGTGGAGTTGGTTTTCCAAATTCTTGAGATTTATCTACAAAATATAGCTTACAAAAAACATCCCCAACGGTTGCTACGTAATATTATACAATTAATTGTGGTAAGTAATTTGTATCCGGTAGCCTTGTTGGTGTGACGTTGTTGAAGTTGATTTTTTAACATTTCAAATTTGTCTACCAAGTTACTTGACAATAAACATCACCAACTATTACAACGTAATATTATACAATTAATTGTCATAATGAATTTGTCTCCGAACGACATATTCGTGTGACAACGGTAGAATCCGTTTTTCAACTTTTCACATTTATCTACAATAGATAGCTTACAACAAACGGCACCAAAGATTACTAAGTCACATTATACAATTAATTGTCAAAGCGTATTTGTCTCCGGACATCATGTTGGTGTGACGAAGTTTGAGTAGGTTGTTCAACTTTTAAATTGATCTACATTAGCTAGCTGACAATAAACATCACCGACAATTACTACGTAATATTATACAATTTATTGTCATGGCGAATTTCTCTCCGCTCGCCATGTTGGTGTGACGCGGTGGAGATTGTTTCTCAACATTTCATAATTTATCTACAATAGCTAGCTGACAATAAACACCACCAACGATTACTACGTAATATCATCAAAGCCAATTTATCTCCGGGCGCCTTGTTGGTGTGACGAGAGCGGAGTTGGTTTTCCAACTTCTTGAGATTTATCTAAAAAAATAGCTTAAAATAAACGTCACCAACAATTACAACGTAATATTATACAATTAGTTGTCATACCGAATTTGTCTCCGAACATCATTTTGGTGTGACGACGTTTGAGTAGGTTGTTCAACTTTCAAATTGATCTACATTATCTAGCTGACAATAAACATTGCCAGCAATTACTATGTAGTATTATGCAATTAATTGCGATGGCGAATTTGTCTCTGGTCGCCATGTTGGTGTGACGACGTTGGAGTTGATTTTTTAACATTTCAAATTTATCTACCAAGCTACCTGACAATAAACATCACCAACTTTTACAACGTAATATTATACGATTAATTGTCATAACGAATTTGTCTCCGAACGACATATTCTTGTGACGACGGTAGAATCCGTTTTTCAACTTTTCACATTTATCTACAATAGATAGCTGACAACAAACGGCACCAAAGATTACTAAGTCACATTATACAATTAATTGTCAAAGCGTATTTGTCTCAGGACATCATGTTGGTGTGGCGACGTTTGAGTAGGGTCCACAACTTTTAAATTGATCTACATTAGCTAGCTGACAATAAACATCACCAGCAATTACTACGTAATATTATACAATTAATTGTCATGGCGAATTTCTCTCCGCTCGCCATGTTCGTG
Source organism: Lepisma saccharinum (assembly GCF_977018435.1). Lineage (NCBI taxonomy): Eukaryota > Metazoa > Arthropoda > Insecta > Zygentoma > Lepismatidae > Lepisma > Lepisma saccharinum. The sequence continues at coordinate 107,177,885 of NC_139230.1, forward strand.
TGACGCGGTGGAGACGGTCGTTCAACTTTCATATTTATATACAATAGCCAGCTGACAATAAACATCACCAGCAATTACTACGTAATATTATACAATTAATTGTCATGGCGAATTTCTCTCAGCTCGCCATGTTAGTGTGACGCGGTGGAGACGGTCGTTCAACTTTCATATTTATCTACAATAGCTAGTTGACAATAAACATCACCGACAATTACTACGTAATATTATACAATTTATTGTCATGGCGAAATTGTCTCCGCTCGCCATGTTGGTGTGGCGAGGTGGAGAAGGTCGTTCAACTTTTCAAAATTTATCTACAATAGCTAGCTGACAATAAACACCACCAACGGTTACTACGTGATTTCATCATGGCCAATATATCTCCGGACATCATGTTGGTGAGACGACGTTAGAGTAGGTTGTTCAACTTTCAAACTGATCTACATCAGCTAGCTGACAATAAACATCACCAGCAATTACTACGTAATGTTATACAATTAATTGTCATAGCGAATTTGTCTCCGCTTGCCACGTTGGTGTGACGCGGTGGAGATTGTTTTTCAACTTTTCATAATTTATCTACAATAGCTAGCTGACAATAAACACCACCAACGATTACTACGTAATATCATCATGGCCAATATATCTCCGGGCGCCTTGGTGTGACGACGGTGGAGTTAGTTTTTTAACTTCTTGAGATTTATCTACCAAAAATAGCATACATTAAACGTCACCAACAATTACAACGTAATATTATACAATTAATGGTCATAGCGAATTTGTCTTCGAACATCATGTTGGTGTGACGGCGTTTGAGTAGGTTGTTCAACTTTTAAATTGATCTACATTAGCTAGCTGACAATAAACATCACCAGCAATTACTACGTAATATTATACAATTAATTATCATCTCGAATTTCTCTCCGCTCACCATGTTGGTGTGACGCGGTGGATATTGTTTTTCAACTTTTCAAAATTTATCTACAATAGCTAGCTGACAATAAACACCACCAACGGTTACTACGTAATATCATCATTGCCAATTTATCTCCGGGCGCCTTGATGGTGTGACCACGGTGTAGTTGGTTTTCCAAATTTTTTAGATTTATCTACAAGAAATATCTCACAATAAACATCACCAACGGTTGCTACGTAATATTATACAATTAATTGTCATAGCGAATTTGTCTCCGGACACCATGTTTGTGTGACGACGGTGGAGACGGTCGTTCAACTTTTCTAATTTATCTACATGACACAAACATCACCAACTATTACAACGTAATATTATAAAATTAATTGTCATAGCGAATTATGTTTCCGAACATCATTTTGGTGTGACGACCTTTGAGTAGGTTGTCTAAATTTCAAATTGATCTACATTAGCTAGCTGACAATAAACATCACCAGCAATTACTACGTAATATCATAATGGCCAATTTATCTCCGGGCGCCTTGATGGTGTGGCGACGGTGGATTTGGCTTTCCAAATTCTTGAGATTTATCTACCAAATATAGCTTACAAAAAACATCCCCAACGATTGCTACGTAATATTATACAATTAATTGTGGTAAGTAATTTGTATCCGGTAGCCTTGTTGGTGTGACGTTGTTGAAGTTGATTTTTTAACATTTCAAATTTGTCTACCAAGTTACTTGACAATAAACATCACCAACTATTACAACGTAATATTATACAATTAATTGTCATAATGAATTTGTCTCCGAACGACATATTCGTGTGACGACGGTAGAATCCGTCTTTCAACTTTTCACATTTATCTACAATAGATAGCTTACAACAAACGGCACCAAAGATTACTAAGTCACATTATACAGTTAATTGTCAAAGCGTATTTGTCTCCGGACATCATGTTGGTGTGACGAAGATTGAGTAGGTTGTTCAACTTTTAAATTGATCTACATTAGCTAGCTGACAATAAACATCACCAGCAATTACTACGTAATATTATACAATTAATTGTCATGGCGAATTTCTCTCCGCTCGCCATGTTGGTGTGACGCGGTGGAGACGGTCGTTCAACTTTTATATTTATCTACAATAGCTAGCTGAAAATAAACATCACCAGCAATTACAACGTAATATTATACAATTAATTGTCATGGCGAATTTCTCTCCGCTCGCCACGTTGGTGTGACGCGGTGGAGACGGTCGTTCAACTTTCATATTTATCTACAATAGCTAGCTGACAAAAAACATCACCGACAATTACAACGTAATATTATACAATTAATTGTCATAACGAATTTGTCTCCGAACGACATATTCGTGTGACGACGGTAGAATCCGTTTTTCAACTTTTCACATTTATCTACAATAGATAGATAAAGATGATAATACTAAAGATGATTTTTATACAGAGTTAGAACAGGTCTTTGATAAATTTTCTCAGTATGATATGAAAATTCTGTTAGGTGACTGTAATGCACAGATTGGCAAAGAAGAGACATTTAAACCCACGATTGGTAAAGAAAGTCTTCATGAATTAAGTAATGATAATGGTATAAGATTGATTACTTTTGCAACCTCAAAGAATTTAATTGTGAAAAGTACCACTTTTAAACATAAAGATATCCATAAATATACCTGGTCTTCTCCAGATGGTAAAACTCATAATCAGATAGATCATATTCTTATTGATAGGAGAAGGCACACTAGTATAATTGACGTTCGTACACATAGAGGTGCTGACTGTGCCAGTGACCATAATTTAGTAATTGCTAAATTAAGAGAAAGACTCTCAGTGATAAATCATAAGCAACAAAATCTAAAAGTTCTAAAATTTGATACAGGAAAGTTTACTGATGAAAGAATTAAGAAAGATTACCAAATTAAACTGTCAAATAGATTTGATGTTTTGCAGGATTTAAATGATGATGAAAATATAAATGAAACAGACGTAAATAAGAATTGGGAGCACATACGTAATGCAATAGAATCAGCAGCTATAGAAAGTATAGGATACCATAAACCGAGAAAAAGTAAGCCATGGTTTGATAATGAATGTCATAATCTAATAGAAATAAGAAATCAGGCTAGACTTAGGTGGTTAAATAACTCTGATGATACAAATCTAAACAATTATAATAGAATAAAGCGAGAAGTTAACCGCACATTTAGAAGTAAAAAAAGAGATTACTTGAAAAGCAAAATTAACGAAATTGAAACAAACAGCAAAAATAAAAATATCAGAGATTTATATAAAGGTGTAAATGAGTTTAGAAAGGGGTGGCAACCTAAAGTAAACTTGATAAAAGATAAAGACGGTGATTTTCTAGCTGACCCAAGCGATATTCTAAATAGATGGAAGAACTACTTTAATGACCTTTTAAATGTCCATGTAGGAGATAAATCAGAAGTAAATGAAGTCCACACAGCAGAACCTTTAGTTCCAGAACCTAACTTGACTGAAGTTAAAGATGCTATTAAAAGGCTAAAGAATAACAAAGCACCTGGCATTGATCTAATACCAGCTGAGTTAATTAAATATGGTGGAAATTCATTAATATGTCAAATTCATAAATTAATTTGTTTAATATGGAATAAAGAAGAAATCCCTCAACAGTGGAAAGAATCCATAATTGTTCCTGTGTTTAAAAAAGGTGATAAAATGAACTGCAATAATTACCGTGGAATTTCTCTATTCTCAACAACATATAAAATATTATCTAACATTCTTTTAACAAGACTAACCCCATATGCTAATGAAATTATAGGTGATTATCAATGTGGATTTAAACGCAACAGATCAACTACAGATCAAATTTTTCACATCAGACAGACACTTGAAAAAAAGTGGGAATATAATCAAAATGTCCATCAGCTATTCATTGATTTCAAAAAAGCATATGATTCGGTCAAAAGAGATAAATTATATAATATATTAGTAGAGTTTGGTATACCTAAGAAGCTTGTTAGTATGATAAAAATATGCACCAGTGAAACAGAAAGTAAAATTCGTGTGGGTATTAATATGTCTGACAAATTTACAATTCATGATGGGTTAAAACAAGGAGATGCATTATCTCCATTGCTCTTTAATTTTGCCTTAGAATATGCTGTTAGGAAGGTAAACGAAACTAAAGAAGGACTAAAATTAAATGGTGTGACTCAGTTGTTAGCATATTCAGATGATGTAGACTTACTGGGGGATGATGTGAATACAATTAAGAATAATGCTAAAATATTTTTCGAAACTGCTAAAGAAATAGGTTTGGAAGTTAACAAAGAGAAAACTAAATATATGCTTACAGGCCGAAACCAAGTGTTAGGTAATAATCAAAATCTAATTATTGATAACAACTCGTTTGAAACAGTTTCCAAATTCAAATACTTAGGAGTAATCTTAACAAATGAAAATTATATTAAAGAGGAAATAAAAAGTAGGCTTAATTCAGGAAATGCATGTTACTTCTCTCTTCATAAACTTTTGTCTTCTCGTTTAATATCTAAGAAACTAAAAGTTAAAATATACAAAACAGTAATTTTGCCTGTAGTATTATATGGGTGTGAAACTTGGTCCCTTACATTGAAAGAGGAACATAAATTGAGAGTATTTGAAAATAGGATCCTTAGGAAAATATTTGGACCTAAAAGGGATGAGGAGACAGGTGAGGGGAGAAGGTTACATAATTTAGAACTACATAATTTATATTCATGTCCAGACATTATTAGAATAATTAAATCAAGAAGACTTAGGTGGGCAGGCCATGTGGCACGAATGGGAGAGGAAAGAGGAGTTTACAGGATTCTTGTTGGGAAACCTGATGGTAAGAGACCAGTAGGAAGGCCAAGACGAAGATGGAGGGACAACGTCGAGATGGACCTAAGGGAAATCGGTAGGGATGGAAAAGAGTATATAGATCTTGCACAAGATAGGGACAGATGGAAGGCCTGTGTTGCTGCAGCCATGAACCTTCGGGTTTAAGAAGGCTAGAGAGTTAGTTAGTTAGTTAGTTATAGATAGCACATTATACAATTAATTGTCAAAGCGTATTTATCTCCGGACATCATGTTGGTGTGACGACGTTTGAGTAGGTTGTTCAACTTTTAAATTGATCTACATTAGCTAGCTGACAATAAACATCACCAGCAATTACTACGTAATATTATACAATTAATTGTCATGGCGAATTTCTCTCCGCTCTCCATGTTGGTGTGACGCGGTGGAGAGGGTCGTTCAACTTTCATATTTATCTACAATAGCTAGCTGACAATAAACATCACCGACAGTTACTACGTAATATTATACAATTTATTGTCATGGCGAATTTCTCTCCGCTCGCAATGTTTGTATGACGCGGTGGAGATTGTTTCTCAACATTTCATAATTTATCTACAATAGCTAGCTGACAATAAACACCACCAACGATTACTACGTAATATCATCAAAGCCAATTTATCTCCGGGCGCCTTGTTTGTGTGACGACAGCGGAGTTGGTTTTCCAACTTCTTGAGATTTATCTACAAAAAATAGCTTACAATAAACGTCACCAACAATTACAACGTAATATTATACAATTAGTTGTCATACCGAATTTGTCTCCGAACATCATTTTGGTGTGACGACGTTTGAGTTGGTTGTTCAACTTTCAAATTGATTTACATTATCTAGCTGACAATAAACATTGCCAGCAATTACTATGTAGTATTATGCAATTAATTGCCATGGCGAATTTGTCTCTGGTCGCCATGTTGGTGTGACGACGTTGGATTTGATTTTTTAACATTTCAAATTTATCTACCAAGCTACCTGACAATAAACATCACCAACTATTACAACGCAATATTATACGATTAATTGTCATAACGGATTTGTCTCCGAACGACATATTCTTGTGACGACGGTAGAATCCGTTTTTCAACTTTTCACATTTATCTACAATAGATAGCTGACAACAAACGGCACCAAAGATTACTAAGTCACATTATACAATTAATTGTCAAAGCGTATTTGTCTCCGGACATCATGTTGGTGTGGCGACGTTTGAGTAGGGTCCACAACTTTTAAATTGATCTACATTAGCTAGCTGACAATAAACATCACCAGCAATTACTACGTAATATTATACAATTAATTGTCATGGCGAATTTCTCTCCGCTCGCCATGTTGGTGTGACGCGGCGGAGACGGTCGTTCAACTTTCATATTTATAAACAATAGCCAGCTGACAATAAACATCACCAGCAATTACTACGTAATATTATACAATTAATTGTCATGGCGAATTTCTCTCCGCTCGCCATGTTAGTGTGACGCGGTGGAGACGGTCGTTCAACTTTCATATTTATCTACAATAGCTAGTTGACAATAAACATCACCGACAATTACTACGTAATATTATACAATTTATTGTCATGGCGAAATTGTCTCCGCTCGCCATGTTGGTGTGGCGAGGTGGAGAAGGTCGTTCAACTTTTCAAAATTTATCTACAATAGCTAGCTGACAATAAACACCACCAACGGTTACTACGTGATTTCATCATGGCCAATATATCTCCGGACATCATGTTGGTGAGACGACGTTAGAGTAGGTTGTTCAACTTTCAAACTGATCTACATCAGCTAGCTGACAATAAACATCACCAGCAATTACTACGTAATGTTATACAATTAATTGTCATAGCGAATTTGTCTCCGCTTGCCACGTTGGTGAGACGCGGTGGAGATTGTTTTTCAACTTTTCATAATTTATCTACAATAGCTAGCTGACAATAAACACCACCAACGATTACTACGTAATATCATCATGGCCAATATATCTCCGGGCGCCTTGGTGTGACGACGCTGGAGTTAGTTTTTTAACTTCTTGAGATTTATCTACCAAAAATAGCATACATTAAACGTCACCAACAATTACAACGTAATATTATACAATTAATGGTCATAGCGAATTTGTCTTCGAACATCATGTTGGTGTGACGGCGTTTGAGTAGGTTGTTCAACTTTTAAATTGATCTACATTAGCTAGCTGACAATAAACATCACCAGCAATTACTACGTAATATTATACAATTAATTATCATGGCGAATTTCTCTCCGCTCACCATGTTGGTGTGACGCGGTGGATATTGTTTTTCAACTTTTCAAAATTTATCTACAATAGCTAGCTGACAATAAACACCACCAACGGTTACTACGTAATATCATCATTGCCAATTTATCTCCGGGCGCCTTGATGGTGTGACCACGGTGTAGTTGGTTTTCCAAATTTTTTAGATTTATCTACAAGAAATATCTTACAATAAACATCACCAACGGTTGCTACGTAATATTATACAATTAATTGTCATAGCGAATTTGTCTCCGGACACCATGTTTGTGTGACGACGGTGGAGACGGTCGTTCAACTTTTCTAATTTATCTACATGACACAAACATCACCAACTATTACAACGTAATATTATAAAATTAATTGTCATAGCGAATTATGTTTCCGAACATCATTTTGGTGTGACGACCTTTGAGTAGGTTGTCTAAATTTCAAATTGATCTACATTAGCTAGCTGACAATAAACATCACCAGCAATTACTACGTAATATCATAATGGCCAATTTATCTCCGGGCGCCTTGATGGTGTGGCGACGGTGGATTTGGCTTTCCAAATTCTTGAGATTTATCTACAAAATATAGCTTACAAAAAACATCCCCAACGATTGCTACGTAATATTTTACAATTAATTGTGGTAAGTAATTTGTATCCGGTAGCCTTGTTGGTGTGACGTTGTTGAAGTTTATTTTTTAACATTTCAAATTTGTCTACCAAGTTACTTGACAATAAACATCACCAACTATTACAACGTAATATTATACAATTAATTGTCATAATGAATTTGTCTCCGAACGACATATTCGTGTGACGACGGTAGAATCCGTCTTTCAACTTTTCACATTTATCTACAATAGATAGCTTACAACAAACGGCACCAAAGATTACTAAGTCACATTATACAGTTAATTGTTAAAGCGTATTTGTCTCCGGACATCATGTTGGTGTGACGAAGATTGAGTAGGTTGTTCAACTTTTAAATTGATCTACATTAGCTAGCTGACAATAAACATCACCAGCAATTACTACGTAATATTATACAATTAATTGTCATGGCGAATTTCTCTCCGCTCGCCATGTTGGTGTGACGCGGTGGAGACGGTCGTTCAACTTTTATATTTATCTACAATAGCTAGCTGAAAATAAACATCACCAGCAATTACTACGTAATATTATACAATTAATTGTCATGGCGAATTTCTCTCCGCTCGCCACGTTGGTGTGACGCGGTGGAGACGGTCGTTCAACTTTCATATTTATCTACAATAGCTAGCTGACAAAAAACATCACCGACAATTACTACGTAATATTATACAATTAATTGTCATAACGAATTTGTCTCCGAACGACATATTCGTGTGACGACGGTAGAATCCGTTTTTCAACTTTTCACATTTATCTACAATAGATAGCACATTATACAATTAATTTTCAAAGCGTATTTATCTCCGGACATCATGTTGGTGTGACGACGTTTGAGTAGGTTGTTCAACTTTTAAATTGATCTACATTAGCTAGCTGACAATAAACATCACCAGCAATTACTACGTAATATTATACAATTAATTGTCATGGCGAATTTCTCTCCGCTCGCCATGTTGGTGTGACGCGGTGGAGTCGGTCGTTCAACTTTCATATTTATCTACAATAGCTAGCTGACAATAAACATCACCGACAATTACTACGTAATATTATACAATTTATTGTCATGGCGAATTTCTCTCCGCTCGCAATGTTTGTATGACGCGGTGGAGATTGTTTCTCAACATTTCATAATTTATCTACAATAGCTAGCTGACAATAAACACCACCAACGATTACTACGTAATATTATACAATTAGTTGTCATACCGAATTTGTCTCCGAACATCATTTTGGTGTGACGACGTTTGAGTTGGTTGTTCAACTTTCAAATTGATTTACATTATCTAGCTGACAATAAACATTGCCAGCAATTACTATGTAGTATTATGCAATTAATTGCCATGGCGAATTTGTCTCTGGTCGCCATGTTGGTGTGACGACGTTGGATTTGATTTTTTAACATTTCAAATTTATCTACCAAGCTACCTGACATTAAACATCACCAACTATTACAACGCAATATTATACGATTAATTGTCATAACGGATTTGTCTCCGAACGACATATTCTTGTGACGACGGTAGAATCCGTTTTTCAACTTTTCACATTTATCTACAATAGATAGCTGACAACAAACGGCACCAAAGATTACTAAGTCACATTATACAATTAATTGTCAAAGCGTATTTGTCTCCGGACATCATGTTGGTGTGACGACGTTTGAGTAGGTTCCACAACTTTTAAATTGATCTACATTAGCTAGCTGACAATAAACATCACCAGCAATTACTACGTAATATTATACAATTAATTGTCATGGCGAATTTCTCTCCGCTCGCCATGTTGGTGTGACGCGGTGGAGACGGTCGTTCAACTTTCATATTTATATACAATAGCTAGCTGACAATAAACATCACCAGCAATTACTACGTAATATTATACAATTAATTGTCATGGCGAATTTCTCTCCGCTCGCCATGTTGGTGTGACGCGGTGGAGACGGTCGTTCAACTTTCATATTTATCTACAATAGCTAGCTGACAATAAACATCACCGATAATTACTACGTAATATTATACAATTTATTGTCATGGCGAAATTGTCTCCGCTCGCCATGTTGCTGTGACGAGGTGGAGACGGTCGTTCAACTTTTCAAAATTTATTTACAATAGCTAGCTTACAATAAACACCACCAACGATTACTACGTAATATCATCATGGCCAATCTATCTCTGGGCGCCTTGTTGGTGTGACGACGGTGGAGTTAGTTTTCCTACTTCTTGAGATTTATCTACAAAAAATAGCTTACATTAAACGTCACCAACAATTACAACGTAATATTATACAATTAATGGTCATAGCGAATTTGTCTTCTAACATCATTTTGGTTTGACGACGTTTGAGTGGGTTGTTCAACTTTCAAATTTATCTACATTAGCTAGCTGACAATAAACATCACCAGCAATTAATAAGTTTTTATGCAATTAATTGCCATGGCGAATTTGTCTCTGGTCGCCATGTTGGGGTGACGACGTTGGAGTTGATTTTTTAACTTTTCAAATTTATGTACAAATCTACATGACACAAACATACCAACTATTACAACGTAATATTATACAATTAATTGTCATAGCTAATTATGTCTCCGAACATCATTTTGGTGTGACGACCTTTGAGTAGGTTGTCTAAATTTCAAATTGATCTACATTAGCTATCTCACAATAAACATCACCAGCAATTACTACGTAATATCATAATGGCCAATTTATCCCCGGGCGCCTTGTTGGTGTGGCGACGGTGGAGTTGGTTTTCCAAATTCTTGAGATTTATCTACCAAATATAGCTTACAAAAAACATCCCCAACGATTGCTACGTAATATTATACAATTAATTGTGGTAAGTAATTTGTATCCGGTAGCCTTGTTGGTGTGACGTTGTTGAAGTTGATTTTTTAACATTTCAAATTTGTCTACCAAGTTACTTGACAATAAACATCACCAACTATTACAACGTAATATTATACAATTAATTGTCATAATGAATTTGTCTCCGAACGACATATTCGTGTGACGACGGTAGAATCCGTTTTTCAACTTTTCACATTTATCTACAACAGATAGCTTACAACAAACGGCACCAAAGATTACTAAGTCACATTATACAATTAATTGTCAAAGCGTATTTGTCTCCGGACATCATGTTTGTGTGACGACGTTTGAGTAGGTTGTTCAACTTTAAATTGATCTACATTAGCTAGCTGACAATAAACATCACCAGCAATTACTACGTAATATTATACAATTAATTGTCATGGCGAATTTCTCTCCGCTCGCCATGGTGGTGTGACGCGGTGGAGTCGGTCGTTCAACTTTCATATTTATCTACAATAGCTAGCTGACAATAAACATCACCGACAATTACTACGTAATATTATACAATTTATTGTCATATCGAATTTCTCTCCGCTCGCCATGTTGGTGTGCCGCGGTGGAGATTGTTTCTCAACATTTCATAATTTATCTACAATAGCTAGCTGACAATAAACACCACCAACGATTACTACGTAAAATCATCAAAGCCAATTTATCTCCGGGCGCCTTGTTGGTGTGACGAGAGCGGAGTTGGTTTTCCAACTTCTTGAGATTTATCTAAAAAAAAATAGCTTACAATAAACGTCACCAACAATTACAACGTAATATTATACAATTAGTTGTCCTACCGAATTTGTCTCCGAACATCATTTTGGTCTGACGACGTTTGAGTAGGTTGTTCAACTTTCAAATGGATCTACATTATCTAGCTGACAATAAACATTGCCAGCAATTACTATGTAGTATTATGCAATTAATTGCGATGGCGAATTTGTCTCTGGTCGCCATGTTGGTGTGACGACGTTGGAGTTGATTTTTTAACATTTCAAATTTATCTCCCAAGCTACCTGACAATAAACATCACCAACAATTACAACGTAATATTATACGATTAATTGTCATAACGAATTTGTCTCCGAACGACATATTCTTGTGACGACGGTAGAATCCGTTTTTCAACTTTTCACATTTATCTACAATAGATAGCTGACAACAAACGGCAGCAAAGATTACTAAGTCACATTATACAATTAATTGTCAAAGCGTATTTGTCTCAGGACATCATGTTGGTGTGGCGACGTTTGAGTAGGGTCCACAACTTTTAAATTGATCTACATTAGCTAGCTGACAATAAACATCACCAGCAATTACTACGTAATATTATACAATTAATTGTCATGGCGAATTTCTCTCCGCTCGCCATGTTGGTGTGACGCGGTGGAGACGGTCGTTCAACTTTCATATTTATATACAATAGCCAGCTGACAATAAACATCACCAGCAATTACTACGTAATATTATACAATTAATTGTCATGGCGAATTTCTCTCCGCTCGCCATGTTAGTGTGACGCGGTGGAGACGGTCGTTCAACTTTCATATTTATCTACAATAGCTAGTTGACAATAAACATCACCGACAATTACTACGTAATATTATACAATTTATTGTCATGGCGAAATTGTCTCCGCTCGCCATGTTGGTGTGGCAAGGTGGAGAAGGTCGTTCAACTTTTCAAAATTTATCTACAATAGCTAGCTGACAATAAACACCACCAACGGTTACTACGTGATTTCATCATGGCCAATATATCTCCGGACATCATGTTGGTGAGACGACGTTAGAGTAGGTTGTTCAACTTTCAAACTGATCTACATCAGCTAGCTGACAATAAACATCACCAGCAATTACTACGTAATGTTATACAATTAATTGTCATAGCGAATTTGTCTCCGCTTGCCACGTTGGTGAGACGCGGTGGAGATTGTTTTTCAACTTTTCATAATTTATCTACAATAGCTAGCTGACAATAAACACCACCAACGATTACTACGTAATATCATCATGGCCAATATATCTCCGGGCGCCTTGGTGTGACGACGGTGGAGTTAGTTTTTTAACTTCTTGAGATTTATCTACCAAAAATAGCATACATTAAACGTCACCAACAATTACAACGTAATATTATACAATTAATGGTCATAGCGAATTTGTCTTCGAACATCATGTTGGTGTGACGGCGTTTGAGTAGGTTGTTCAACTTTTAAATTGATCTACATTAGCTAGCTGACAATAAACATCACCAGCAATTACTACGTAATATTATACAATTAATTATCATGGCGAATTTCTCTCCGCTCACCATGTTGGTGTGACGCGGTGGATATTGTTTTTCAACTTTTCAAAATTTATCTACAATAGCTAGCTGACAATAAACACCACCAACGGTTACTACGTAATATCATCATTGCCAATTTATCTCCGGGCGCCTTGATGGTGTGACCACGGTGTAGTTGGTTTTCCAAATTTCTTAGATTTATCTACAAGAAATATCTTACAATAAACATCACCAACGGTTGCTACGTAATATTATACAATTAATTGTCATAGCGAATTTGTCTCCGGACACCATGTTTGTGTGACGACGGTGGAGACGGTCGTTCAACTTTTCTAATTTATCTACATGACACAAACATCACCAACTATTACAACGTAATATTATAAAATTAATTGTCATAGCGAATTATGTTTCCGAACATCATTTTGGTGTGACGACCTTTGAGTAGGTTGTCTAAATTTCAAATTGATCTACATTAGCTAGCTGACAATAAACATCACCAGCAATTACTACGTAATATCATAATGGCCAATTTATCTCCGGGCGCCTTGATGGTGTGGCGACGGTGGATTTGGCTTTCCAAATTCTTGAGATTTATCTACAAAATATAGCTTACAAAAAACATCCCCAACGATTGCTACGTAATATTTTACAATTAATTGTGGTAAGTAATTTGTATCCGGTAGCCTTGTTGGTGTGACGTTGTTGAAGTTTATTTTTTAACATTTCAAATTTGTCTACCAAGTTACTTGACAATAAACATCACCAACTATTACAACGTAATATTATACAATTAATTGTCATAATGAATTTGTCTCCGAACGACATATTCGTGTGACGACGGTAGAATCCGTCTTTCAACTTTTCACATTTATCTACAATAGATAGCTTACAACAAACGGCACCAAAGATTACTAAGTCACATTATACAGTTAATTGTCAAAGCGTATTTGTCTCCGGACATCATGTTGGTGTGACGAAGATTGAGTAGGTTGTTCAACTTTTAAATTGATCTACATTAGCTAGCTGACAATAAACATCACCAGCAATTACTACGTAATATTATACAATTAATTGTCATGGCGAATTTCTCTCCGCTCGCCATGTTGGTGTGACGCGGTGGAGACGGTCGTTCAACTTTTATATTTATCTACAATAGCTAGCTGAAAATAAACATCACCAGCAATTACTACGTAATATTATACAATTAATTGTCATGGCGAATTTCTCTCCGCTCGCCACGTTGGTGTGACGCGGTGGAGACGGTCGTTCAACTTTCATATTTATCTACAATAGCTAGCTGACAAAAAACATCACCGACAATTACTACGTAATATTATACAATTAATTGTCATAACGAATTTGTCTCCGAACGACATATTCGTGTGACGACGGTAGAATCCGTTTTTCAACTTTTCACATTTATCTACAATAGATAGCACATTATACAATTAATTTTCAAAGCGTATTTATCTCCGGACATCATGTTGGTGTGACGACGTTTGAGTAGGTTGTTCAACTTTTAAATTGATCTACATTAGCTAGCTGACAATAAACATCACCAGCAATTACTACGTAATATTATACAATTAATTGTCATGGCGAATTTCTCTCCGCTCGCCATGTTGGTGTGACGCGGTGGAGTCGGTCGTTCAACTTTCATATTTATCTACAATAGCTAGCTGAAAATAAACATCACCGACAATTACTACGTAATATTATACAATTTATTGTCATGGCGAATTTCTCTCCGCTCGCAATGTTTGTATGACGCGGTGGAGATTGTTTCTCAACATTTCATAATTTATCTACAATAGCTAGCTGACAATAAACACCACCAACGATTACTACGTAATATCATCAAAGCCAATTTATCTCCGGGCGCCTTGTTTGTGTGACGACAGCGGAGTTGGTTTTCCAACTTCTTGAGATTTATCTACAAAAAATAGCTTACAATAAACGTCACCAACAATTACAACGTAATATTATACAATTAGTTGTCATACCGAATTTGTCTCCGAACATCATTTTGGTGTGACGACGTTTGAGTTGGTTGTTCAACTTTCAAATTGATTTACATTATCTAGCTGACAATAAACATTGCCAGCAATTACTATGTAGTATTATGCAATTAATTGCCATGGCGAATTTGTCTCTGGTCGCCATGTTGGTGTGACGACGTTGGATTTGATTTTTTAACATTTCAAATTTATCTACCAAGCTACCTGACATTAAACATCACCAACTATTACAACGCAATATTATACGATTAATTGTCATAACGGATTTGTCTCCGAACGACATATTCTTGTGACGACGGTAGAATCCGTTTTTCAACTTTTCACATTTATCTACAATAGATAGCTGACAACAAACGGCACCAAAGATTACTAAGTCACATTATACAAATAATTGTCAAAGCGTATTTGTCTCCGGACATCATGTTGGTGTGACGACGTTTGAGTAGGTTCCACAACTTTTAAATTGATCTACATTAGCTAGCTGACAATAAACATCACCAGCAATTACTACGTAATATTATACAATTAATTGTCATGGCGAATTTCTCTCCGCTCGCCATGTTGGTGTGACGCGGTGGAGACGGTCGTTCAACTTTCATATTTATATACAATAGCTAGCTGACAATAAACATCACCAGCAATTACTACGTAATATTATACAATTAATTGTCATGGCGAATTTCTCTCCGCTCGCCATGTTGGTGTGACGCGGTGGAGACGGTCGTTCAACTTTCATATTTATCTACAATAGCTAGCTGACAATAAACATCACCGATAATTACTACGTAATATTATACAATTTATTGTCATGGCGAAATTGTCTCCGCTCGCCATGTTGCTGTGACGAGGTGGAGACGGTCGTTCAACTTTTCAAAATTTATTTACAATAGCTAGCTTACAATAAACACCACCAACGATTACTACGTAATATCATCATGGCCAATCTATCTCTGGGCGCCTTGTTGGTGTGACGACGGTGGAGTTAGTTTTCCTACTTCTTGAGATTTATCTACAAAAAATAGCTTACATTAAACGTCACCAACAATTACAACGTAATATTATACAATTAATGGTCATAGCGAATTTGTCTTCTAACATCATTTTGGTTTGACGACGTTTGAGTGGGTTGTTCAACTTTCAAATTTATCTACATTAGCTAGCTGACAATAAACATCACCAGCAATTAATAAGTTTTTATGCAATTAATTGCCATGGCGAATTTGTCTCTGGTCGCCATGTTGGGGTGACGACGTTGGAGTTGATTTTTTAACTTTTCAAATTTATGTACAAATCTACATGACACAAACATACCAACTATTACAACGTAATATTATACAATTAATTGTCATAGCTAATTATGTCTCCGAACATCATTTTGGTGTGACGACCTTTGAGTAGGTTGTCTAAATTTCAAATTGATCTACATTAGCTATCTCACAATAAACATCACCAGCAATTACTACGTAATATCATAATGGCCAATTTATCCCCGGGCGCCTTGTTGGTGTGGCGACGGTGGAGTTGGTTTTCCAAATTCTTGAGATTTATCTACCAAATATAGCTTACAAAAAACATCCCCAACGATTGCTACGTAATATTATACAATTAATTGTGGTAAGTAATTTGTATCCGGTAGCCTTGTTGGTGTGACGTTGTTGAAGTTGATTTTTTAACATTTCAAATTTGTCTACCAAGTTACTTGACAATAAACATCACCAACTATTACAACGTAATATTATACAATTAATTGTCATAATGAATTTGTCTCCGAACGACATATTCGTGTGACGACGGTAGAATCCGTTTTTCAACTTTTCACATTTATCTACAACAGATAGCTTACAACAAACGGCACCAAAGATTACTAAGTCACATTATACAATTAATTGTCAAAGCGTATTTGTCTCCGGACATCATGTTGGTGTGACGAAGTTTGAGTAGGTTGTTCAACTTTTAAATTGATCTACATTAGCTAGCTGACAATAAACATCACCAGCAATTACTACGTAATATTATACAATTAATTGTCATGGCGAATTTCTCTCCGCTCGCCATGTTGGTGTGACGCGGTGGAGACGGTCGTTCAACTTTTATATTTATCTACAATAGCTAGCTGAAAATAAACATCACCAGCAATTACTACGTAATATTATACAATTAATTGTCATGGCGAATTTCTCTCCGCTCGCCACGTTGGTGTGACGCGGTGGAGACGGTCGTTCAACTTTCATATTTATCTACAATAGCTAGCTGACAAAAAACATCACCGACAATTACTACGTAATATTATACAATTAATTGTCATAACGAATTTGTCTCCGAACGACATATTCGTGTGACGACGGTAGAATCCGTTTTTCAACTTTTCACATTTATCTACAATAGATAGCACATTATACAATTAATTGTCAAAGCGTATTTATCTCCGGACATCATGTTGGTGTGACGACGTTTGAGTAGGTTGTTCAACTTTTAAATTGATCTACATTAGCTAGCTGACAATAAACATCACCAGCAATTACTACGTAATATTATACAATTAATTGTCATGGCGAATTTCTCTCCGCTCTCCATGTTGGTGTGACGCGGTGGAGACGGTCGTTCAACTTTCATATTTATCTACAATAGCTAGCTGACAATAAACATCACCGACAATTACTACGTAATATTATACAATTTATTGTCATGGCGAATTTCTCTCCGCTCGCAATGTTTGTATGACGCGGTGGAGATTGTTTCTCAACATTTCATAATTTATCTACAATAGCTAGCTGACAATAAACACCACCAACGATTACTACGTAATATCATCAAAGCCAATTTATCTCTGGGCGCCTTGTTGGTGTGACGACAGCGGAGTTGGTTTTCCAACTTCTTGAGATTTATCTACAAAAAATAGCTTACAATAAACGTCACCAACAATTACAACGCAATAGTATACGATTAATTGTCATAACGGATTTGTCTCCGAACGACATATTCTTGTGACGACGGTAAAATCCGTTTTTCAACTTTTCACATTAGCTACAATAGATAGCTGACAACAAACGGCACCAAAGATTACTAAGTCACATTATACAAATAATTGTCAAAGCGTATTTGTCTCCGGACATCATGTTGATGTGACGACGTTTGAGTAGTTTGATCAACTTTTAAATTGATCTACATTAGCTAGCTGACAATAAACATCACCAGCAATTACTACGTAATATTATACAATTAATTGTCATGGCGAATTTCTCTCCGCTCGCCATGTTGGTGTGACGCGGTGGAGACGGTCGTTCAACTTTCATATTTATATACAATAGCCAGCTGACAATAAACATCACCAGCAATTACTACGTAATATTATACAATTAATTGTCATGGCGAATTTCTCTCCGCTCGCCATGTTAGTGTGACGCGGTGGAGACGGTCGTTCAACTTTCATATTTATCTACAATA
Source organism: Lepisma saccharinum (assembly GCF_977018435.1). Classification (NCBI taxonomy): domain Eukaryota; kingdom Metazoa; phylum Arthropoda; class Insecta; order Zygentoma; family Lepismatidae; genus Lepisma; species Lepisma saccharinum. The sequence continues at coordinate 107,196,213 of NC_139230.1, forward strand.
GCTAGTTGACAATAAACATCACCGACAATTACTACGTAATATTATACAATTTATTGGCATGGCGAAATTGTCTCCGCTCGCCATGTTGGTGTGGCGAGGTGGAGAAGGTCGTTCAACTTTTCAAAATTTATCTACAATAGCTAGCTGACAATAAACACCACCAACGGTTACTACGTGATTTCATCATGGCCAATATATCTCCGGACATCATGTTGGTGAGACGACGTTTGAGTAGGTTGTTCAACTTTCAAACTGATCTACATCAGCTAGCTGACAATAAACATCACCAGCAATTACTACGTAATGTTATACAATTAATTGTCATAGCGAATTTGTCTCCGCTTGCCACGTTGGTGTGACGCGGTGGAGATTGTTTTTCAACTTTTCATAATTTATCTACAATAGCTAGCTGACAATAAACACCACCAACGATTACTACGTAATATCATCATGGCCAATATATCTCCGGGCGCCTTGGTGTGACGACGGTGGAGTTAGTTTTTTAACTTCTTGAGATTTATCTACCAAAAATAGCATACATTAAACGTCACCAACAATTACAACGTAATATTATACAATTAATGGTCATAGCGAATTTGTCTTCGAACATCATGTTGGTGTGACGGCGTTTGAGTAGGTTGTTCAACTTTTAAATTGATCTACATTAGCTAGCTGACAATAAACATCACCAGCAATTACTACGTAATATTATACAATTAATTATCATGGCGAATTTCTCTCCGCTCACCATGTTGGTGTGACGCGGTGGATATTGTTTTTCAACTTTTCAAAATTTATCTACAATAGCTAGCTGACAATAAACACCACCAACGGTTACTACGTAATATCATCATTGCCAATTTATCTCCGGGCGCCTTGATGGTGTGACCACGGTGTAGTTGGTTTTCCAAATTTTTTAGATTTATCTACAAGAAATATCTTACAATAAACATCACCAACGGTTGCTACGTAATATAATACAATTAATTGTCATAGCGAATTTGTCTCCGGACACCATGTTTGTGTGACGACGGTGGAGACGGTCGTTCAACTTTTCTAATTTATCTACATGACACAAACATCACCAACTATTACAACGTAATATTATAAAATTAATTGTCATAACGAATTTGTCTCCGAGCGACATATTCATGTGACGACGGTAAAGTCCGTTTTCAACTTTTCACAATTATCTACAATAGATAGCTGACAATAAACGTCACAAATAATTACAACTTAATATTATACAATTAATTGTCATAGCGAATTATGTTTCCGAACATCATTTTGGTGTGACGACCTTTGAGTAGGTTGCCTAAATTTCAAATTGATCTACATTAGCTAGCTGACAATAAACATCACCAGCAATTACTACGTAATATCATAATGGCCAATTTATCTCCGGGCGCCTTGATGGTGTGGCGACGGTGGAGTTGGCTTTCCAAATTCTTGAGATTTATCTACAAAATATAGCTTACAAAAAACATCCCCAACGATTGCTACGTAATATTATACAATTAATTGTGGTAAGTAATTTGTATTCGGTAGCCTTGTTGGTGTGACGTTGTTGAAGTTGATTTTTTAACATTTCAAATTTGTCTACCAAGTTAATTGACAATAAACATCACCAACTATTACAACGTAATATTATACAATTAATTGTCATAATGAATTTGTCTCCGAACGACATATTCGTGTGACGACGGTAGAATCCGTTTTTCAACTTTTCACATTTATCTACAATAGATTGCTTACAACAAACGGCACCAAAGATTACTAAGTCACATTATACAATTAATTGTCAAAGCGTATTTGTCTCCGGACATCATGTTGGTGTGACGAAGTTTGAGTAGGTTGTTCAACTTTTAAATTGATCTACATTAGCTAGCTGACAATAAACATCACCAGCAATTACTACGTAATATTATACAATTAATTGTCATGGCGAATTTCTCTCCGCTCGCCATGTTGGTGTGACGCGGTGGAGACGGTCGTTCAACTTTTATATTTATCTACAATAGCTAGCTGAAAATAAACATCACCAGCAATTACTACGTAATATTATACAATTAATTGTCATGGCGAATTTCTCTCCGCTCGCCACGTTGGTGTGACGCGGTGGAGACGGTCGTTCAACTTTCATATTTATCTACAATAGCTAGCTGACAAAAAACATCACCGACAATTACTACGTAATATTATACAATTAATTGTCATAACGAATTTGTCTCCGAACGACATATTCGTGTGACGACGGTAGAATCCGTTTTTCAACTTTTCACATTTATCTACAATAGATAGCACATTATACAATTAATTGTCAAAGCGTATTTATCTCCGGACATCATGTTGGTGTGACGACGTTTGAGTAGGTTGTTCAACTTTTAAATTGATCTACATTAGCTAGCTGACAATAAACATCACCAGCAATTACTACGTAATATTATACAATTAATTGCCATGGCGAATTTCTCTCCGCTCTCCATGTTGGTGTGACGCGGTGGAGACGGTCGTTCAATTTTCATATTTATCTACAATAGCTAGCTGACAATAAACATCACCGACAATTACTACGTAATATTATACAATTTATTGTCATGGCGAATTTCTCTCCGCTCGCAATGTTTGTATGACGCGGTGGAGATTGTTTCTCAACATTTCATAATTTATCTACAATAGCTAGCTGACAATAAACACCACCAACGATTACTACGTAATATCATCAAAGCCAATTTATCTCTGGGCGCCTTGTTGGTGTGACGACAGCGGAGTTGGTTTTCCAACTTCTTGAGATTTATCTGCAAAAAATAGCTTACAATAAACGTCACCAACAATTACAACGTAATATTATACAATTAGTTGTCATACCGAATTTGTCTCCGAACATCATTTTGGTGTGACGACGTTTGAGTTGGTTGTTCAACTTTCAAATTGATTTACATTATCAAGCTGACAATAAACATTGCCAGCAATTACTATGTAGTATTATGCAATTAATTTCCATGGCGAATTTGTCTCTGGTCGCCATGTTGTTGTGACGACGTTGGAGTTGATTTTTTAACATTTCAAATTTATCTACCAAGCTACCTGACAATAAACATCACCAACTATTACAACGCAACAGTATACGATTAATTGTCATAACGGATTTGTCTCCGAACGACATATTCTTGTGACGACGGTAAAATCCGTTTTTCAACTTTTCACATTAGCTACAATAGATAGCTGACAACAAACGGCACCAAAGATTACTAAGTCACATTATACAAATAATTGTCAAAGCGTATTTGTCTCCGGACATCATGTTGGTGTGACGACGTTTGAGTAGGTTCCACAACTTTTAAATTGATCTACATTAGCTAGCTGACAATAAACATCACCAGCAATTACTACGTAATATTATACAATTAATTGTCATGGCGAATTTCTCTCCGCTCGCCATGTTGGTGTGACGCGGTGGAGACGGTCGTTCAACTTTCATATTTATATACAATAGCTAGCTGACAATAAACATCACCAGCAATTACTACGTAATATTATGCAATTAATTGTCATGGCGAATTTCTCTCCGGTCGCCATGTTGGTGTGACGCGGTGTATACGGTCTACATTAGCTAGGTGACAATAAACATCACCGGCAATTACTACGTAATATTATTCAATTAATTGTCATAACGGATTTGTCTCCGAACGACATATTCTTGTGACGACGGTAAAATCCGTTTTTCAACTTTTCACATTAGCTACAATAGATAGCTGACAATAAACGGCACCAAAGATTACTAAGTAACATTATACAATTAATTGTCACAGCGTTTTTTGTCACCGGACATCATGTTGGTGTGACGACGTTTGAGTAGGTTGCTCAAGTTTTAAATTGATCTACATTAGCTAGCTGACAATAAACATCACCAGCAATTACTACGTAATATTATACAATTAATTATCATGGCGAATTTCTCTCCGCTCGCCATGTTGGTGTGACGCGGTGGAGATTGTTCTTCAACTTTTCAAAATTGATCTACAATAGCTAGCTGACAATAAACACCACCAACGATTACTACGTAATATCATCATGGCCAATTTATCTCCCGGCGCCTTGTTGGTGTGACCACGGTGGAGTTGGTTTTCCAAATTCTTGAGATTTATCTACAAAAAATAGCTTACGATAAACATCACCAACGGTTGCTTCGTAATATTATACAATTAATTGTCATAGCGAATTTGTCTCCGGACACCATGTTTGTGTGACGACGGTGGAGACGGTCGTTCAACTTTTCATATTTATCTACAATAGCTAGCTGACAATAAACATCACTAGCAATTACTACGTAATATTATGCATTTAATTGTCATGGCGAATTTGTCTCTGGTCGCCATGATGGTGTGACGACGTTGGAGTTGATTTTTTAACTTTTCAAATTTATCTACAGAGCTATTTGACAATAAACATCACCAAATATTACAACGAAATATTATACAAATAATTGTCATAACGACTTTGTCTCCGAGCGACATATTCCTGTGACGAAGGTAGAGTCGTTTTTCAACTGTTCATATTTATCTACAATAGATAGCTGAAAATAAACGGCACCAAAGATTACTAAGTAACATTATACAATTAATTGTCACAGCGTATTTGTCTCCGGACATCATGTTGGCGTGACGACGTTTGAATAGGTTGTTCAACTTTTAAATTGATCTACATTAGCTAGCTGACAATAAACATCACCAGCAACTACTACGTAGTATTATGCAATTAATTGTCATGGCGAATTTGTGTCTGGTCGCCATGTTGGGGTGACGAGGTTGGAGTTGATTTTTTAACTTTTCAAATTTATCTAGAAAGCTACCTGACAAAAATATCACTAACTATTACAACGTAATATTATACAATTAATTGTCATAACGACTTTGTCTCCGAGCGACATATTCCTGTGACGAAGGTAGAGTCGTTTTTCAACTTTTCACATTTATCTACAATAGATAGCTGAAAATAAACGGCACCGAAGATTACTAAGTAACATTATACAATTAACTGTCACAGCGTATTTGTCTCCGGACATCATGTTGGTTTGACGACGTTTGAGTAGTTTGTTCAACTTTTAAATTGATCTACATTAGCTAGCTGACAATAAACATCACCTGCAATTAAGTAGTAGTAAATACAATACGGACAGTGCGAGAAAGGAAGAGCATCCCCTCAAGCAGCTTTGCTACACTTAAAACTTGCTTAACATGAGCATATGAGTTTTTGAGCAAGTGTGGAATCTTGTCTAATTCAAGATTTTTGTAAAAATGCCCTCGGGAATTTTTCAGAAACGAAGAGCTTCCTCAGATTGATTTGTTTATACTTGCAAAAGGCACTTCTGTGAGATTGTTGTCTATAAATTTGTTAAAAATATGCCCTTCTTGGGCCATACCTAAAACTAGGCCACACATACATACACACACATACATACACACACACACACACACACACACATACACACACACACACACACACATACATATACACACATACACACACATATTTACTTCCTAATAGGGCAAGCATACAATGATATGGGGATATGTGAATTGCTGGTTTCTTCGATTCAGATAAATAGATTGATTTGAAACTGAGATATTTTGCATCCAGTTTGTTTGTTCTAATCTATTCATATTTAGAGTCAGGCATATATCTATACACATGGCATTAGGTCAGTGCCTTCTGGGACATGCATGTCTGTACAGGTATTTGTGTTAGGCCAGTTTCTCAGATTCTCGCGCCACGGAGTTGTGGGATCAATATTCGGGGCAATTTCTCGGCGCGGCAGGCAACAGGTGGGTTCGGATCGATATTTCGAGCAGAACAAGTTCTATTGCCTGCATGTACTCTTATTGACAAAGCTCGTGCAGTTCTATTGACTGATTGGAGTAGTTCCAGACAATTCCGCTCCCCTAAGCGTGGAGGCGCTGCGGTCGGGATTGCATGTACGCTCAGCAGAAAAATGGGATGTACGCTCAGGAGACAAAAATATAAGAAAAGGTCTCATGTTTCTGAATGCACCCCCAACCCACCCCTACACACCCCCAACCCACCCCTACACACCCCCAACCCACCCCCATATACCCCCAACTTACCCCTACACACCCATATACACACCTACCCACCCCTAACCTACCTGTACTCGTACCTACCCACATCTATACATATTTACTCCCCAGTTATTTTTATTGCATCATGTTGTAACTATTTAATCAATTAATATTGTACGACATAATGCGATGAGTGGTGTTTTCTGATTGGCTCTGCAAATCTATAAAAGCCAGGGCACAGTGCAGATTCTTCACCATTGCTGGATCGGCAGTGGAACCCACAAGTGGGGGATAGAACCTGAACAGGCTCCACCAAAGTATAGGAGACTTGAAGCATATAATTTGGCGGAATAACCTAAGTAAGGTCATAGAGACAATATACACTGATGCAATAAAAGCCAATTTTTGGCAGGGGGGGGCCAAAGTGGTTCCTAAATACAAAACTCAAGAACTAATTGACATAGAGCTATGCGGTTTTTTTTGTCTGCACTGGAATAGCCCAAGTAAGGTCATAGAGACAATATACACTGATATAATAAAAGCCAATTTTTGGCAGGGGGGCCAAAGTGGTTCCTAAATACAATATCTCAAGAACTAATTGACATAGAGCTATGCGATTTTTTTGTCTGCACTGAACTCAACTGATCCAGTACAGAATTTTGATTTGAACCCCAGGAAATTGTATATAAATACCAAAGCCAAAAATATTAATACACATACACACATATATACATACACACACACACAAAGCACAGTACTGAACCCAACTGATATTTTTATCCAGTATAAAGTTTTGAATTGAAACCCAGGAAATTGTATATAATAAACAACAGCAAAAATGCCGAATCAAAAATATTGTAATCAATGCAATAAAAATATATTTAGCTCTAATTGGGCCAGACATCAAAAAATTTGTAATCCGGACAAATACAGAACTCCCACAAAAATTTGCCCCAAATGCAATAGAAAATATAACATGGAATATTTCACATATAAACATAAAGATACTTGCTCTGCACAACCATCCACATCTGCTCAGAAAAGAAGGTACGAAGCACCTGTTAATGCCAGAGCAGCAAAACAGCCACGCCATGAACCTACCCGTAGCAGTTTTAATGCCCAACTTAGGGATTACCAGTTTGTATCAGAGCTAAGATGCGGCATTGAGAATTTCTTGAACAGTATAAATTCTGATCTGCAGGCAATTCTTAATGCACAAAATGGCTCTTATAAGCTATCCCTCAAATTGTTTGTACAATATAAGAAACCAAATGGCACAAAATTTACACAGCCCCACATAACAGAAACTGTACCTGTATATTCAAATGCAAATTCAGACACAATAATAGGCAATTTGATAGATCAATTAAATATCAAACACTCTGAATTTGCGGCAAAAGAGTCAGGATGGAGCCTATGCGGTTCATCACACAAGTTATATGTTAATATTTCTGAATTCAGCCCATTACAAGGATCTACTTATGTACCATTGCCTGCTAATATCAAAAACAAAAGAGCCGTGGTCAATATAAAAAATGCCGACCAGAAATGCTTTTTGTGGTGTATTTTAGCTGCTTTGTATCCAGTTTCAAGGAATCCTGAGAGAATAACTTATTACAAACAATATGAACATCTTTTTGACGATGTAATGGAGGGTTTGGAATATCCAATGTCAGTTCAGAATATTGATAAATTTGAAAAAAAGGCCAGGCATATCAATGGCAAACAATTATCTATTAATGTATTTATTTGTTCCACTGGCAATTGTCCGATAGCACCTCTCAGAATCAGTACAATTGATGATGAATCTGCTATTCCGATTGATCTGCTCTTAATTGAAGGGGATGATACATACCATTACACTCTGATACACAGTCTTGAAGCTTTAGTGAGAACGCAACTAGACAAAACTCATACAATATTCAAGTTGTGCAGAAGATGTTTGACTGTATTTGATGGTCAAAAAATAGTGAAGGGGGTTCGGGAAGTGAATGCAGAAATTGCAAAAAACAAGTTAATTGAGCATCTGAAATACTGTGGCAACCATAAACCTGTTCATATGGTGATGCCCAATCCAAGTGAAAAAGCAGAATTCAAAAAATTTGAAGCCTTGTTGGAACACCCGGCATATATTGTCTGTGATTTCGAATCGAACCTCAAACCTATTGCATTCTGTAGCCCAGATCCAGAAGAATCTGCAATTACACCATACCAGCTACATGAACCTTCCAGCTTTTGTTATGTGGTTATACGGGATGGTGTTGTTATTAAAGAATATTCATACAAGGGACCAAATGCCATCAAAATATTTGCATATAGAATAGAAAATGTGTGCCGTGACATAGCATCTAACATCTTATTAATATCAAAGCCTATGTTGCCTTTAACAGAGGAACAGATTGAAGATTTCAACAATGCAGAAAAATGCCCGGTATGTGATTCTGAATTTTCAGATACAAATATCAAGGTGAAACACCATTCTCATACAGATGGTAAATTCTTAATGGCCCTGTGTAATAGCTGTAATATTAAGATCAAGAGACCAAGATTTATCCCCATATTTTGCCATGGAGCATCCAATTATGATTTCCATCATCTGATCAGGTACGAGGGGTTTGACAAGCAGAATTTAAATATTTTAGCTGAAAATGACGAGAAATATATATCTATTAGCAAGATAATTAAAGTTGATGGTGTTTCTTTTCACATAAGATTTCTTGATTCTTACAGATTTTTACCTGCTAGCCTGGCTACACTGGCCTCTCAATTATCTGATGATGACTTGAAAATCACACGTGCCTCGTTTCCAAATCAGGACCTGAAATTAATTAGGCGGAAGGGTGTATATCCATATGATTATGTCACAGATTTTTCTAAATTTGATGAGTGTTCCCTACCACCACAAGAAGCATTTTACAGCAAAATCAGAGGATCTGGAATTACTGATGAAGATTATCACCATGCCAAATTGATGTGGAACAGTTTTAAATGCAAGACATTTGGTGATTATCACATGGCTTATTTGAAACTTGATGTCACCCTCTTAGCTGATATATTGCAGGCATTCAGAATATCTTCCATGAAAAATTATAAGCTGGATCCAATGTATTTTTACAGTGCTCCGGGCCTAGCATGGTCTGCAATGTTTTTAAACACTAAAATGCAATTGGATCTGATCCCAGATCAAAATATGTATCTGTTTATGGAGAAAGGTATAAGAGGTGGGATGGTGCAATGTTCCCAGAGATATGCCAGAGCAAATAACAAGTATATGCCTGATTATGATCCAGCACGGCCATCAAATTATATACTTTATGCGGATGCAAACAACCTCTATGGTCATGCTATGATGGATAAATTGCCATATGCAGGGCTTGAGTGGGTCGAAGATTTCAATATTGAGGATCTTCAGGATTTTGATGACAGTGAACATGGCCTCTTCTTAGAGGTTGATCTGACAATTCCTGATGATTTACACAATAAATTTTCTGATCTGCCCCCAATTCCCGAGGTTCAGTGCTCGCCTGGCTCTAAACAGAAGAAGCTCATGACGACACTGGAGCCAAAACAGGGTTATGTCATATATTATAAAAACCTCCAATTCCTGATGAAACATGGTGTCCAAGTGACCAAAGTTGGCAAAGTCTTGAGGTTCAGGCACTCAAGATGGTTGAAACCTTATATTGATACAAATACGGAGCTTCGAACATCTGCAAAAAGCGAATTTGATAAGGGCTTGTTTAAATTGATGGTGAATTCAGTGTATGGCAAAACTATTGAAAATGTCAGGAAACATACCGATGTTAAAATAATTACTGACCCCAGCCTGAGCAAAAAATTGGTTGCAAAGCCCAACTTCAATTACAGAAGAATTTATGATGAGCACATGGCACTTTTCAACATGATGAAAACAAAAATCAAATTTGATAAACCTATTTATGAAGGGGCTGTGATATTGGAATCGTCCAAATTACATATGTTAATATTATATTATGATGTGCTGAAACCTTTTTATGGTGATCGTGTAAAATTATTGTACATGGACACGGATAGTTTTATTCTTGAAATTCAAACAGAAGATGTTTATCAAGATATGTCACAGCCTGAATTGTTTCAATACTTTGATACCAGTGAACATACAAGAATTCAACCCCACAACAAAAAGGTGCCTGGCAAGTTAAAAGATGAGACACTTGGTGATGTTATTGTGGAATTTGCTGGGTTAAGAGCCAAGATGTACAGTTTTAAAACATGTAGTGCTGTTGCCAAAAAGGCCAAGGGCATTGGCAGAGTGACTGTTGAAAAAGATCTCCAATTTGAAGATTACAAAAATTGCATCAAATCACAGAGTTCAATCAGAACATCAGAAAATAGAATTCAGAGTGAGAATCACTTGTTGACTTCAAATATTGTAACAAAAGTGGCTCTGGACCCACATGATGATAAGAGATGCATTTTGTCATGTGGCATACATACTCTACCTTGGGGGCATTGTGATTTGAAAAGTGGGAAACAATGCCCAATTACAGAGCATGATTTGAAATAAATAAACATGCCTATGAACTTATTTGGGTTCAAAAAACAGGCTATTATGGACCTGCCCATACCACAACCCTCTCCTGATTTAATGTCTAAACTGAGTGGCTTGTTAATTATTCATCTGAACAGCATACTTACAGATAATGATGAAGAAACAGGTAAAATATTGTACATATTTAACAATAATTTAAATCATTACCAATTACCTGTAGGTGGGCAATTGCAATTTATTACAACCCCCGAGGGTGATGTCAAGATTTCAGTAGGGAGAAATATTTATAGAATTAAGCACTCAAACATGATTTCTGGCACTGTATATACTGTTTCTGCTGGTGACTGCTTATATATTGAGGTCCCTGGATCCTATGACAAGCTTATACCCTTTTTTATAGAATTAAGAATCAGATACTCTATAATAAATAACCAGTAAAAGAAAATGCCTAATGATATATTTGGCCATACAAGGCATGAAGATCACAGTGATGAGATTCTGATGCTTGATGTCAGAGTCAAGAAATTAAGAAGTGATTTACAAGCTTTACAGACCACACTCAATGCCAGTCTTCAATTAGAAATTACAAATTTACAATCACAATGCATGGACCCTCTTCTTAAAATTGACTCAGAACTCAAATTGCTGCTTCAAAAATATACTGACCTGGCAACATTAGATAATTTTCAAAGTTTAGAAGAAGCTGTAGCAGCTCTTCAAGCTAAATTTAAGACCCAGGCTACCAACTCCGAGCAATTGAAACAGCAATTGGAAGAGCAGATAAATAATGTCCAGGCACAGCTCCAAACAATTGTCAAAAGCATAAAATCACAAGAAGATTTTGATCTAGTGATTTCCACTCTAAAAGAACAGATTCAGTCACTCCAGATACCTAATCTGGACCCTCTGAACAATGCCATAGCCGAGGTTAAAGAAAAAATTGAGACACTTGAAAATTTTATGAACAACTTGCCATCTTCTGATGCTTTGAATGCAATAACTCGGAGTGTAGCAAATATTAAGCTGCAACTTGAAACATATGAAGATTTTGGAAAAATTCAAAGTACCATAACCCATCTTGAGGGTACAATAGCAGCAGTGCAAAGTGATTTGGCAAATGTACAAGAAACTCGCCTGCCTGGGATTGTAGACACACTTGTCAGTGTCCAGCAACAGATCACAAAGCTTGAAAACCTCAACACCGAATCTGAGCTATCTCATTTTCATCACTTGATCGATGATATCCAAACAAAACTTGAAATTTTACAACAATCCACACCCTCTCAGGCAGATATAGCCCTGCTCCAAAATGCTATGCAAAATGTAGCTGATGCATCTGAATTAAATAATGTGAAATTGGCACTTGAATCTTTGCAAAATACAGTATCAAATCTGCCTACATCACAGGAACTTAAAAATATTAAGAGAGCTGTGAATAGGATATTGAAATCAGAAGATATCAAGAATATCCAGACAGAGATCAAACATCTTACTCAGACAGTGGCCACTCTACCAACTAATCAACATATTAATGAACTGCATGCCCTGTTTGAGGATATCAGAAGACAGGTCCATGATCTTACTGCTCAAAATTCAAAATTGGCAGTTATTGAAAATTTGCAACAAATTGTAGCTAATATCAAGCAACAGCTAGGGACCATGGAATCCAATCAAGCAAATGCTCTGTCTGTTTTTGCCACCCAGCTACAAGAGATTGTTCAACAATACAAGAGACTTGCTGTGGACATAAAAATAAAGCCAGGCCACGATGATGTTGTTAGGACCATCAATGAGCACCTTGAATCTGTAACAAGCAGATTGCTTACAGCAGAAAAAGAAATAACAGGCATAATCGAGAATCCAAAACATACAGTAATTCTTGAATTGTACAGCATCCCCAACAAAGAATATGATTCACCATTTACACCAGGTGGCAAAATATATATGCTGTCCCCTGCACAATTTTATTACCAGTTTTTTGTTGGAGGCACACTGAGACCAATCAAGATCAAATATTGGCTTCAACCACAGGCACACCACTACCCTACTTTATCAATAACAAATGCTGACAACAAACCAAAAATCACCAGTGTAGAGTTGGAGGATTTTACAGACCCCAATACATTAGAAACAGCCTATACTGAAGATGATGGCTCTCTGGAATTTAAAATACAAATAGGGGACAAATTATATTTAGAAAATCCTGCAGTATCAGCTGCTGAACACCCCATAGTTGCAATATTCTTGTTTACATATCATGTCTAGACAAATTATTGTTGATGAATTACACAGACAGGCCAGACATAATTATAAGAGACTCCCAGTAGTCACAAAGGGCATAGATGATTTATGGCAGAGCGACTTGATTGAATTAGCAAGTGGACAGTTGAAAAACTTAGACAAAATCAACAAGAGCTACAAGTATCTACTCACTGTGATAGACACATTTTCAAAATTTGCCTGGGCTGTGCCACTCAAATCCAAGACTGGAAAATGTGTTACAGAAGCCTTCAGGACAATCATCAATCATTTAGGAAGATCACCGCGCTATTTGCAAACAGATAATGGCAAAGAATTTTATAATTCTGTGTTTCAACAATTTATTAAAAGCCAAGCAATAAAACATTACTCGAGTTACAGTGATCTCAAGGCCTCAATTGTAGAGAGATTCAACAGAACCTTAAAAAATCTTATGTATAAACAATTCACACTGCAGGGTAATTATAAATGGATTAATATTCTTCCAGAACTTCTACATAAATATAACAACTCGGTCCATTCCACAATCAACATGAAACCCTCTGAAGTAACTTCATCTGATGAGCAAAAATTGATCAGGACTGTTTATTATCCTAGATACCAGCCAACAACAAGAAGGGCCAAATACAGGGTGGGCGATCAAGTAAGAATCAGCAAATACAAGCACTTATTCAAAAGAGGCTTTACGAGAAACTGGAGCACCGAATTATTTACAGTGGTTCAAGTTAAACCCGGGACCCTTAACACATATATAATAAAAGATCACCGAGGAGAAATTCTCAAAGGCCGATTCTATGAACAAGAACTCAGCAAAACTAAACAGCCCGACACATATCTCATAGAAAAAATCATCCGCAGAAAAGGCAACAAGTTACTTGTCAAATGGCTGGGTCATCCGGAAAACAGCTGGATCGATGCAGACAAAGTGATAATATGAGCACCTGGGATGTTATAAAAAGGCTGCCAGAACCTGAACAGCAGAATAAGATAAATGGAGTGCTGCTGCCTGATAATATTAGGTGTCTTATTGTTGGGCCATCTGCTTGTGGTAAAACTACACTAATGGTTGATAATTTTTTATTGGCACCCAACTGGTTAGACTGGAAAAACAGGCACTTGTATGTCTTCTCTAAGAGCTTGGAACAATTAAAATATCAGCAGCTGATGAAGCTATATGATGGATTGGATATAGCCACTTTTGAACCAGATGTTAAGCCACTTCATGAATGTCTCGATAATTCTGTTGTTGTGTTTGATGACGTTATACTGGATAATCAAAACAAGGTTAGAAATTTCTTTACACAGGGCCGGCACAAAAACATTGACTGCTTCTACCTGGCACAGACTTTTTCTAAAATTCCGAAGCAACTGATCCGAGACAACAGCAATTTTATATGTGTGTTTCATCAAGACCATACCAACCTCAAACACATACATGATGAATATGTAGGTGGGGACTTGAGCTACAATGATTTTTCCAAATTTTGCAGCAAGTGCTGGAACCAGGACAGTTATGGGTTTGTCACAATTGATATGACAAGAACACCTAATACTGGCAAATACAGAAATAAAATCAACGATTTTCTAGACGTTGAGACATAAATAAACAACCATGAAACGACCAGTCATTGATGATCTTAAGTTAAGAGATTATCTTGTAAAAAGATTTAAGGGATGGAAATCAGAGAACCGGGGAATTTATGAAAAACACAAACAAACAGAACAGCCTGTCATTGATGCTATTAATAATTTAGGTAAGAATATCAAAACTGTTACAGAGCAAAATCAAGATTTGATCACAGAGCTTGTGCCTGTAGCTGCAAGGAACATATTAGATTATCCATTCACCCCACTTTCCAGTATTCATACACCTAGTCCTGTTGCTCCTAGAAGAATTGAGGCTAGTCAGGATCCTATTGAATTGGGTCTTCTTGCTCAAAAATATTTAACCACACCTAAAGACAACAAAGATGAGGTGTTTGGCTTATATGCCGACACAGAGCTTGATGGCAGCATTATTCATAGAATCGGTAATTTCAGAGTAACTTTTATGGGGGATGATATAATTGTATATTCAGAATCTCGTCTCGGAGAAAAAGGTGCTTTTGTTAAGTACACCGGCACACCTGGATTGTGGGAACTGATGACTAGGAAAAGGCCTGGCAGCTATACAGATCAAGATTATGAGGATTACAAAGAAATATTAATAAAATCAGATGCTCTATACCAGAACAATGATCCCACACAAAAAAGAGTCAAGTCTAGCAGTGGAGCAAAATACAACAACTTAATCAAGCCCATATGGTCACAGATCAAGACAGGCAGTGGAATCAAACAATACAACACCCTGCCTAAAGAATTTGTGTGGGTTGATGATGTCAGGAAACTTGTAGATAGGTTGCTGGTGATAGCTGGGGAGGAAAATGCTGGCAACCACAATTTTTACAATGAAAAGGTTGGAATTATGGACATGATAAGCACAAAATTGTCTAATTTTATAGTGAATGACACTAAGGGGATTGGATATCTTATAAAAATTATTAATACTCTACCACCCAAATTTTGGAATATTTCTGAGGGTCGGGGGTTGGTTAATGACATTATAAACAAGCTGCCATTTGAACTACATATTCCAGGCTATCAGTATTGTGGTCCCGGTACAAAATTGGACCATAGATTAAACAGAGGTGACCCTGGTGTTAATCCTCTAGATGCCGCTTGCAGAGACCATGACATAGCATACAACACACATTCTGATCTTGACAAGAGACATGTTGCAGACAAGAAATTAGAAGAAGCCGCATTTGGTAGATTTGTAAGCAAAGATGCTTCTTTGAGTGAGAAAATAGCAGCATTGGGAACCACCATAGCTATGAGCACCAAACAAAAACTGGGGTGGGGGTTGTGAACATGTATATAATAAACCTACAATGAAGGCAAAGGGTGTTATGTATCAAATACCTTATGCAGGTCTCAAATCTCTTAAAACTATTGACAGTCTTTTGACCAAAAAGCAGCGCAAGAAAAAAAACTCTTGTATTGCAAAGGGACATGGTATGAAATTGTTGCTTAGTACCCCCCAATTAAAAAAATTACAGCAATCAAGGAAAAAATCACATACAGGGGGATTCATATTTACCATCCCTGCCATCTTAGCTGCTCTCGGGGCTGTTGGGAGCTTGGCTGGGGGATCAGCTGCCATAGCAAAAACAGTAATAGATGCCAAGAAGAATAGGGCAGAATTAGATGAGCAGAGGCGCCATAACCTGGCCATGGAGAAAAAAGGCAAAGGTGTTAAGAGAACCATGAATAAGTTTAAAAAAAACAAGAGCCGCTTACAAACCAAGATATTGAAGCTTTAATCAAGCCATTGGGCATCAAACATTTTAGAGGTGTGTACATGTCTGATTCTTTGCCGGAGCAACCACTCAGGAAAGAGTGTGGCATTGTTAATTTGGATGAGTACAAAAATCAGGGCACTCACTGGATTTGTTATCTCAAATATTTAAACAATGAGGCATTTGTGTTTGATTCATTTGGAGGTGTTCCACCTGAAAATTTAATAAAATATCTAAAATCAGCTAATCTTTATTACAATAATGCCCGTGTTCAAAACTTCAAAGATGTTAATTGCGGACATTTGTGTTTATCTGTTCTTAGATATCTGTCTCAAATAAATAAACCATCAATTGAAAATTTTCAAAAGGCCTTGTGGTATTTAAAACATCATGGGGGTATTCCATCTCACCAGCCAAAATTCAATATTGAAGCTCAAATTGCATGATGACATAGTGTATCCCAAAACAATAGCTCTCAGAGCATTTTACGGCATGTACTTGATCCCTAATATTACGCACCACAACAACACAATTGCAGTAGGGGATCAAAAAATTGTCATCACTCCAGGGCAGTATAATCTATCCACTCTAAATGCTCAATTACCCAGAGGTGTAGTGTTAAGTCAAAATTCTGTCACTCACAGAGTAGAGATTGTATCTGCTACGGAGACAGTGCATCTGGGTACTATAGGAGAGCTGTTGGGATTTGAGAACAACACAAAACTCGAACCGGCCATCAAACACACTGCTATGAATATACCTAAATTCCTAGCCATAGAGACTCTGAATATTCACTGTAATGTGGCCGAGGGTATGATCACCAAATCAAATGGCATAGGCACTCACAAACAAACCGGCATCATTGCAACATTCAAACCTAATTCCGAATTCATGGAGCCCATCATCTACAATCCATCCCCAACATTATATTTTCCTGTGTGCCACAACAGAATAGATTACATTGAGTTGATGGTCACTAATGAAAAAGAAGAATTAGTTGATTTTGCTGGAGCCACAACAACTGCAATCGTAGAGATTAACATTTAAATAAAAATACATACAATGGAAAATATTGAGAGTTATGAGCTACAATCATTCCCTCCAAACAGGAGGACATTTGCAAATTTAAATCAACCCAACACAGAGATCGAGGTTGATCTTGATGTTGGGGATGGATTTATACACCCCCACAGAGCAGATTTATACATCAAATTTGATGTTGTAAAGCTCGATGGAACAGATTATCCGGCAAATTCAAACATAAGATTGGTAGATAATTTTGTGCCGCATCTGTTCTCTGAAATTGAGATCAGAAAGCATGGCGTTGTTATAAACAGAGTGGATTATCCCGGCATTACCTCCACGGCTTTGGCCACTCTAAAATTATCCAAAACCGAGGCTTCTTACTACAAAATAGGGGGATTTGAGGCTGGTGATAAAATATTATCTAAGAACCACACTGTGCTGTTCCCGATGCGCCTGTTGCCGGGATTCTTCTCGGATTACAAAGAAATTATGTGGAAGGGTGGGTTAAGAATTACATTTAGAAGAGCTGAAAATGATAATAATGCTTTGATGAGGTACAGTACATTAAATTCTACAGGGGAAGCTATGCCCAATACCTTACCTGATGAGGGCAAGTGCATTATTCAGACTATGGAGTTAAGAATCCCGGTTGTTGAATATGAGGCCAGTTACGCTCTTAAATACAAAGCAGATATCCTAAAAAATCCACAGGTTCCTCTTCAATTTTATACATATCAATGCGTACAGAAGCCTGCCTCTGGTACTTATTATGAATTTGATGCCACAAGTTCATTCTCCAGCATACAATATGACATGCCGGATTTTGTGGTGGTATTGTTTCAGACTGGAAGACACAACAATCAGGAAAAAAATTCAAGTAGATTTGATAACTGCAACATCAAGAACATATATCTTAAAAATGGCAGAAATGAGGTATTTCCTAGAGAAAATTATAATTTAGACATGTCCAAGAATGATTTCCTCAAATTATATGAGGCTTTTTCGGCTTTCAAGAGAGTCACTACCGGGAATACAGACCTGTACTACACACCAGATGAATTCAAGGAACGGAGACCCATGTTTGTCATCAACACTTCAAAAAGAAAACAAGTTGTGGTTAATGACAGAACAAACATTAAAATTATCTGTGAATTCCACGAGGCTTTACCAGATGACACCATATGCAGTGTCATTCTCATAGGTGAAAAATCATATATTTATGATGTGAGAAATGAGAGAGTCACAGAGCAATTCTAGAAGAATACAAATTAAGCCTGGTATCCAATTGAACTTAAACCAGAAATAAATATGTGTGTGTGTGTGTGTGTGTGTATGTGTGTGTGTGTGTGTGTGTGTGTATGTATGTGTGTGTATGTATGTGTGGCCTAGTTTTAGGTATGGCCCAAGAAGGGCATATTTTTAACAAATTTATAGACAACAATCTCACAGAAGTGCCTTTTGCAAGTATAAACAAATCAATCTGAGGAAGCTCTTCGTTTCTGAAAAATTCCCGAGGGCATTTTTACAAAAATCTTGAATTAGACAAGATTCCACACTTGCTCAAAAACTCATATGCTCATGTTAAGCAAGTTTTAAGTGTAGCAAAGCTGCTTGAGGGGATGCTCTTCCTTTCTCGCACTGTCCGTATTGTATTTACTACTACTCAATTACTACGTAATATTATACAATTAATTATCATGACGAATTTCTCTCCGCTCGCCATGTTGGTGTGACGCGGTGGAGATTGTTTTTCAACTTTTCAAAATTTATCTACAATAGCTAGCTGACAATAAACATCACTAGCAATTACTACGTAATATTATGCATTTAATTGTCATGGCGAATTTGTCTCTGGTCGCCATGATGGTGTGACGACGTTGGAGTTGATTTTTTAACTTTTCAAATTTATCTACAGAGCTATTTGACAATAAACATCACCAAATATTACAACGAAATATTATACAAATAATTGTCATAACGACTTTGTCTCCGAGCGACATATTCCTGTGACGAAGATAGAGTCGTTTTTCAACTTTTCACATTTATCTACAATAGAGAGCTGAAAATAAACGGCGCCGAAGATTACTAAGTAACATTATACAATTAACTGTCACAGCGTATTTGTCTCCGGACATCATGTTGGTTTGACGACGTTTGAGTAGTTTGTTCAACTTTTAAATTGATCTACATTAGCTAGCTGACAATAAACATCACCAGCAATTACTACGTAATATTATACAATTAATTATCATGACGAATTTCTCTCCGCTCGCCATGTTGGTGTGACGCGGTGGAGATTGTTTTTCAACTTTTCAAAATTTATCTACAATAGCTAGCTGACAATAAACACCACCAACGATTACTACGTAATATCATCATGGCCAATTTATCTCCGGGCGCCTTGTTGGTGTGACCACGGTGGAGTTGGTTTTCCAAATTCTTGAGATTTATCTACAAAAAATAGCTTACAATAAACATCACCAACGGTTGCTACGTAATATTATAAAATTCATTGTCATAGCGAAATTGTCTCCGGACACCATGTTTGTGTGACGACTGTGGAGACGGTCGTTCAACTTTTCATATTTATCTACAATAGCTAGCTGACAATAAACATCACCGACAATCACTACGTAATATTATACAATTAATTGTGGTGGCGAATTTGTCTCCGGTAGCCATGTTGGTGTGATGACGTTGGAGTTGATTTTTTAGATTTTCAAATTTATCTACAAAGCTACATGACACAAACATCACCAACTATTACAACGTAATATTATACAATTAATTGTCATAACGAATTTGTCTCCGAGCGACATATTCATGTGACGACAAGTAGAGTCCGTTTTCAACTTTTCACATTTATCTACAATAGATAGCTGACAATAAACGTCACAAATAATTACAACGTAATATTATACAATTAATTGTCATAGCGAATTTGTCTCCGAACATCATTTTGGTGTAACGACCTTTGAGTAGGTTGTCTAACTTTCAAATTGCTATCTCACAATAAACATCACCAGCAATTACTACGTAATAATATAAAATTAATTGTCATGGCGAATTTGTCTCCGCTCGACATGTTGGTGTGACGCGGTGGAGATTGTTTTTCAACTTTGCATAATTTATCTACAATAGCTAGCTGACAATAAACACCACCAACGATTACTACGTAATATCATCATGGCCAATTTATCTCCGGGCGCCTTGTTGGTGTGGCGACGTTGCAGTTGGTTTTCCAAATTCTTGAGATTTATCTACAAAATATAGCTTACAATAAACATCACCAACGATTGCTACGTAATATTATACAATTAATTGTGGTGACTAATTTGTATCCGGTAGCCTTGTTGGTGTGACGTTGTTGAAGTTGATTTTTCAACTTTTCAAATATATATTATACAATTAATTGTCATAGCGAATTTGTCTCTGGTCGCCATGTTGGTGTGACGACGTTGGAGTTGATTTTTTAACATTTCAAATTTATCTACCAAGCTACCTGACAATAAACATCAAAAACTATTACAATGTAATATTATACAATTAATTGTCATAACGAATTTGTCTCCGAACGACATATTCGTGTGACGACGGTACAATCCGTTTTTCAACTTTTCACATTTATCTACAATAGATAGCTGACAATAAACGGCACCAAAGATTACTAAGTCGCATTATACAATTAATTGTCAAAGCGTATTTGTCTCCGGACGTCATGTTGGTGTGACGACGTTTGAGTAGGTTGTTCAACTTTAAATTGATCTACATTAGCTAGCTGACAATAAACATCACCAGCAATTACTACGTAATATTATACAATTAATTGTCATAATGAATTTGTCTCCGAACGACATATTCGTGTGACGACGGTAGAATCCGTTTTTCAACTTTTCACATTTATCTACAACAGATAGCTTACAACAAACGGCACCAAAGATTACTAAGTCACATTATACAATTAATTGTCAAAGCGTATTTGTCTCCGGACATCATGTTGGTGTGACGACGTTTGAGTAGGTTGTTCAACTTTAAATTGATCTACATTAGCTAGCTGACAATAAACATCACCAGCAATTACTACGTAATATTATACAATTAATTGTCATGGCGAATTTCTCTCCGCTCGCCATGTTGGTGTGACGCGGTGGAGTCGGTCGTTCAACTTTCATATTTATCTACAATAGCTAGCTGACAATAAACATCACCGACAATTACTACGTAATATTATACAATTTATTGTCATGGCGAATTTCTCTCCGCTCGCCATGTTGGTGTGCCGCGGTGGAGATTGTTTCTCAACATTTCATAATTTATCTACAATAGCTAGCTGACAATAAACACCACCAACGATTACTACGTAATATCATCATGGGCAATTTATCTCCGGGCGCCTTGTTGGTGTGACCACGGTGGAGTTGGTTTTCCAAATTCTTGAGATTTAGCTACAAAAAATAGCTTACAATAAACGTCACCAACAATTACAACGTAATATTATACAATTAGTTGTCCTACCGAATTTGTCTCCGAACATCATTTTGGTCTGACGACGTTTGAGTAGGTTGTTCAACTTTCAAATGGATCTACATTATCTAGCTGACAATAAACATTGCCAGCAATTACTATGTAGTATTATGCAATTAATTGCGATGGCGAATTTGTCTCTGGTCGCCATGTTGGTGTGACGACGTTGGAGTTGATTTTTTAACATTTCAAATTTATCTACCAAGCTACCTGACAATAAACATCACCAACAATTACAACGTAATATTATACAATTAATTGTCATAACGAATTTGTCTCCGAACTACATATTCTTGTGACGACGGTAGAATCCGTTTTTCAACTTTTCATATTTATCTACAATAGATAGCTGACAACAAACGGCACCAAAGATTACTAAGTCACATTATACAATTAATTGTCAAAGCGTATTTGTCTCCGGACATCATGTTGGTGTGACGACGTTTGAGTAGGGTCCACAACTTTTAAATTGATCTACATTAGCTAGCTGACAATAAACATCACCAGCATTTACTACGTAATATTATACAATTAATTGTCATGGCGAATTTCTCTCCGCTCGCCATGTTGGTGTGACGCGGTGGAGACGGTCGTTCAACTTTCATATTTATATACAATAGCCAGCTGACAATAAACATCACCAGCAATTACTACGTAATATTATACAATTAATTGTCATGGCGAATTTCTCTTCGCTCGCCATGTTGGTGTGACGCGGTGGAGACGGTCGTTCAACTTTCATATTTATCTACAATAGCTAGCTGACAATAAACATCACCGACAATTACTACGTAATATCATCATGGCCAATCTATCTCCGGGCACCTTGTTGGTGTGACGACGGTTTAGTTAGTTTTCCAACTTCTTGAGATTTATCTACAAAAAATAGCTTACGATAAACATCACCAACGGTTGCTACGTAATATTATACAATTAATTGTCATAGCGAATTTGTCTCCGGACACCATGTTTGTGTGACGACTGTGGAGACGGTCGTTCAACTTTTCATATTTATCTACAATAGCTAGCTGACAATAAACATCACCGACAATCACTACGTAATATTATACAATTAATTGTGGTGGCGAATTTGTCTCCGGTAGCCATGTTGGTGTGACGACGTTGGAGTTGATTTTTTAGCTTTTCAAATTTATCTACAAAGCTACATGACACAAACATCACCAACTATTACAACGTAATATTATACAATTAATTGTCATAACGAATTTGACTCCGAGCGACATATTCATGTGACGACGGTAGAGTCCGTTTTCAACTTTTCACATTTATCTACAATAGATAGCTGACAATAAACGTCACAAATAATTACAACGTAATATTATACAATTAATTGTCATAGCGAATTTGTCTCCGAACATCATTTTTGTGTGACGACTTTGAGTAGGTTGTCTAACTTTCAAATTGCTATCTCACAATAAACATCATCAGCTATTACTACGTAATAATATAAAATTAATTGTCATGGCGAATTTGTCTCCGCTCGACATGTTGGTGTGACGCGGAGGAGATTGTCTTTCAACTTTGCATAATTTATCTACAATAGCTAGCTGACAATAAACACCACCAACGATTACTACGTAATATCATCATGGCCAATTTATCTCCGGGCGCCTTTATGGTGTGACGACGGTGGAGTTGGTTTTCCAACTTCTTGAGATTTATCTATAAAAAATAGCTTTCAATAAACGTCACCAACAATTACAACGTAATATTATACAATTAAGTGTCATGGTGAATTTGTCTCCGCTCGCCGTGTTGGTGTGACGCGGTGGAGATTGTTTTCCAACTTTTCCTTATTGATCTACAATAGCTAACTGACAATAAACACCAACAACGATTACTACGTAATATCATCATGGCCAATTTATCTCCGGGCGCCTTTATGGTGTGACGACGGTGGAGTTGGTTTTCCAACTTCTTGAGATTTATCTATAAAAAACAGCTTTCAATAAACGTCACCAACAATTACAACGTAATAATATACAATTAAGTGTCATAGCGAATTTGTCTCCGAACATCATTTTGGTGTGACGACGTTTGAGTAGGTTGTTCAACTTTCAAATTGATCTACATTAGCTAACTGACAAAAATATCACCAGCAATTACTACGTAGTATTATGCAATTAATTGTCATGACGAATATTTTGTCTGGTCGCCATGTTGGGGTGACGAGGTTGGAGTTGATTTTTTATCTTTTCAAATTTATCTAGAAAGCTACCTGACAAAAACATCACCAACTATTACAACGTAATATTATACAATTAATTGTTATAACGAATTTGTCTCCGAGCAACATATTCCTGTGACGACGGTAGAATCCGTTTTTCAACTTTTCACATTTATCTACAATAGATAGCTGACAATAAACGTCACAAATAATTACAACGTAATATTATACAATTAATTGTCATAGCGAATTTGTCTCCGAACATCATTTTTGTGTGACGACCTTTGAGTAGGTTGTCTAACTTTCAAATTGCTATCTCACAATAAACATCATCAGCAATTGCTACGTAATAATATAAAATTAATTGTCATGGCGAATTTGTCTCCGCTCGACTTGTTGGTGTGACGCGGTGGAGATTGTTTTTCAACTTTGCATAATTTATCTACAATAGCTAGCTGACAATAAACACCACCAACGATTACTACGTAATATCATCATGGCCAATTTATCTCCGGGCGTCTTGTTGGTGTGGCGACGGTGCAGTTGGTTTTCCAAATTCTTGAGATTTATCTACAAAATATAGCTTACAATAAACATCACCAACGATTGCTACGTAATATTATACAATTAATTGTGGTGACTAATTTGTATCCGGTAGCCTTGTTGGTGTGACGTTGTTGAAGTTGATTTTTCAACTTTTCAAATATATATTATACAATTAATTGTCATAGCGAATTTGTCTCTGGTCGCCATGTTGGTGTGACGACGTTGGAGTTGATTCTTTAACATTTCAAATTTATCTACCAAGCTACCTGACAATAAACATGAGCAACTATTACAACGTAATATTATACAATTAATTGTCATAACGAATTTGTCTCCGAACGACATATTCGTGACGACTGTAGAATCCGTTTTTCAACTTTTCACATTTATCTACAATAGATAGCTGACAACAAACGGCACCAAAGATTACTAAGTCACATTATACTTAATTGTCAAAGCGTATTTGTCTCCGGACATCATGTTGGTGTGACGACGTTTGAGTAGGTTGTTCAACTTTTAAAATGATCTACATTAGCTAGCTGACAATAAACATCACCAGCAATTACTACGTAATATTATACAATTAATTGTCATGGCGAATTTCTCTCCGCTCGCCATGTTGGTGTGACGCGGTGTAGATGGTCGTTCAACTTTCATATTTATCTACAATAGCTAGCTGACAATAAACATCACCGACAGTAGTGTAATTGAGGCTATAACCAGTGCCGGAAAGTATGAACCCCCCTCAGGCAGATTTGCCTACACTTAAAACTTGCTCAACATGCCCATATGAGCTTTTTGCTCAAGTGTGGAACCCTGTCTAATCCAAGATTTTTGTAAAAAATGCTCTCGGGAATTTTCCGGAAAGTATGACCCCCCTCAGATTGATTTGCCTACACTTATAAAAGGCACTTCTGTGAGTTTGTTGTCCATAAACCTGTCAAAAATATGCCCCTCTTGATATTTTTTTTTGGCTACACTTAAAACTAAGCCAAGATGCTCATAAGTGCCACACCCACACCCACCCACACCCACACACACCCACACATATTTATTTCCGGTCCATTTCCTGTTTAAGTTCAATTGGATACCAGGTTCAATTTGTTTATCTAGTATTAAAACAATGTATTGTGCAGAGCTCTTCTAGAATTATTCTGTGACTCTCTCATTTCTTACATCATAAACATATGATTTTTCCCCTATGAGAATAACACTACATATGGTGTCATCAGGTAATGCCTCATGGAATTCACAGATAATTTTAATGTTTGTCCTGTCATTAACCACAACTTGTTTTCTTTTTGAAGTGTTGATTACAAACATGGGTCTCTGTGCTTTGAATTCATCTGGTGTGTAATACATGTCAGTATTGCCAGTAGTAAACCTTTTGTATGCTGTAAATGCTTCATATAATTTAAGGAAATCATCCTTGGAAATGTCTAAATTATAATTTTCTCAAGGGAATACCTCATTTCTGCCATTTTTAAGATATATGTTCTTGATGTTGCAGTTATCAAATCTACTTGATTTTTTTTCTTGATTATTGTGTCTTCCAGTCTGAAACAGAACCACCACAAAATCCGGCATGTCGTATTGTATACTGGAGGATGAATTTGTAGCATCAAACTCATAATAAGTACCAGCGGCAGGCTTCTGTACACATTGATATGTATAAAATTGTAAAGGTACTTGTGGATTTTTTATTATATCAGCTTTGTATTTAAGAGCATAACTGGCCTCATATTCAACAACTGGGATTCTTAGCCTGAATAATGCATTTGCCCTCATCAGGTAGGGTATTGGGCAGAGCTTCCCCTGTAGAGTTTAATGTGCTGTACCTAATCAAAGCATTATTATCATTTTCAGCTCTTCTAAATGTGATTCTTAAACCACCCTTCCACATAATATCTTTGTAATCTGAGAAGAATCCTGGCAACAGGCGCATAGGAAACAGCACTGTGTGGCTCTTAGATATAATTTTATCACCAGCCTCAAATCCACCTATTTTGTAGTAAGAAGCCTCGGTTTTGGATAATTTTAGTGTGGCCAAAGCTGTGGAGGTAATGCCGGGATAATCCACTCTGTTTATAACAACACCATGCTTTCTGATCTCAATTTCAGAGAACAGATGCGGCACAAAATTATCTACCAATCTTATATTTGAATTTGCCGGATAATCTGTTCCATCGAGCTTTACAACATCAAATTTGATGTATAGATCTGCTCTGTGGGGGTGTATAAAGCCATCCCCTACATCAAGATCAACCTCAATCTCTGTGTTGGGTTGATTTAAATTTGCAAATGTCCTCCTGTTTGGGGGGAATGATTGTAGCTCATAACTCTCAATATTTTCCATTTTTTTTGTATGTATTTTTATTTAAATATTAATCTCTATGATTGCAGTTGTTGTGGCTCCAGCAAAATCAACTAATTCTTCTTTTTCATTAGTGACCATCAATTCAATGTTATCTATTCTATTATGGCACACAGGAAAATATAATGTTGGGGATGGAGTGTAGATGATTGGCTCCATAAATTCAGAATTAGGTTTAAATGTTGCAATGATGCCAGTTTGTTTGTGAGTGCCTATGCCATTTGATTTGGTGATCATACCCTCGGCCACATTACAGTGAATATTCAGAGTCTCTATGGCTAAGAATTTGGGTATATTAATAGCAGTGTGTTTGATGGCTGGTTCAAGTTTTGTGTTGTTCTCAAAGCCTAACAGCTCTCCTATAGTACCCAGATCTACTGTTTCTGTAGCAGATACAATCTCTACTCTGTGAGTGACAGAATTTTGAGTTAATACTATACCTCTGGGTAATTGAGCATTTAGAGTGGACAGATTATATTGCCCTGGAGTGATGACAATTTTTTGATCCCCTACTGCAATTTTGTTGTTGTGGTGTGTAATATTAGGGATCAAGTACATGCCATAAAATGCTCTGAGAGCTATTGTTTTGGGATACACTATATCATCATGTAATTTGAGTTTCAATATTGAATTTTGGCTGGTGAGATGGAATACCCCCATGATGTTTTAAATACCACAAGGCCTTTTGAAAATTTTCAATTGATGGTTAATTTATTTGAGACATATATCTGAGAACAGATAAACACAAATGTCCACAATTAACATCTTTGAAGTTTTGAACACGGGCATTATTGTAATAAAGATTAGTTGATTTTAGATATTTTATTAAATTTTCAGGTGGAACACCTCCAAATGAATCAAAAAACAAATGCCTCATCTTTTAAATATTTAAGATAACAGATCCAGTGAGTGCCCTGATTTTTGTACTTATCCAAATTAACAATGCCACACTCTTTGTTGAATGGTTGTTCTGGTAAAGAATCAGACATGTACACACCTCTAAAATGTTTGATGCCCAGTGGCTTGATTAAAGCTTCAATATCTTGGTTTGTAAGCGGCTCTTGTTTTTTTTAAACTTATTCATGGCTCTCTTAACACCTTTGCCTTGTTTCTCCATGGCCAGGTTATGGCGCTTCAATTCATCTAATTCTGCCCTATTTTTCTTGGCATCTATTACTGTTTTTGCTATGGCAGCTGATCCCCCAGCCAAGCTCCCAACAGCCCCCAAAGCTGCTAAGATGACCGGGATAGTAAATATGAAACCCCCCACATGTGATTTTTTTCTAGATTGTTGTAATTTTTTTAATTGGGGGGTACTAAGCAACAATTTCATACCATGGCCCTTTGCAAGACAAGAATTTTTTTTCTTCCGCTGCTTTTTGGTTAAAAGGCTATCAATAGTTTTAAGAGATTTAAGACCTGCATAAGGTATTTGATACATAACACCCTTGGCCTTCATTCTAGGTTTATTATATACATATTCACAGCCCCCACCCCAGTTTTTGCTTGGTGTTCATTGTTCTGGTATAGAGCATCTGATTTTATTAATATTTCTTTGTAGTGCTCATAATCTTGATCTGTATAGTTGCCAGGCCTTTTCCTAGTCATCAGTTCCCACAACCCAGGTGTGCCGGGATATTTAACAAAACCACCTTTTTCTCCAAGATGAGATTCTGAATATACAATGAGATCATCTCCCATAAATGTTATTCTGAAATTGCCAATTCTATGTATGATGCTACCATCACGCTCTGTGTCAGCATATAAGCCAAAGACCTCATCTTTGTTGTCTTTAGGTGTGCTTAAATATTTTTGAGCAAGAAGACCCAATTCAATAGGATCCTGAGTAGCTTCAATTCTTCGAGGAGCAACAGGACTAGGTGTATGAATACTGGAAAGTGGGGTGATTGGATAATCTAATATGTTCCTTGCAGCTACAGGTACAATCTCTGTGATCAAATTTTGATTTTGCTCTGTAAGAGTTTTGATATTTTTCCCTAATTCACTAATAGCATCAATGATAGGCTGTTCTGTTTGTTTGTGCTGTTCATAAATTCCTCGGTTCTGTGATTTCCATCCCTTAAATCTTTCTACAAGATAATCTCTTAATTTAAGATCGTCAATAATTGGCCTTTTCATGGTTATTTATTTATGTTTCAATATCTAGAAAATTGTTGATTTTATTTCTGTATTTGCCACTATTGGGTTTTCTTGTCATATCAATTGTGTCAAACCCATAACTGTCCTGGTTCCAGCACCTACTGCAAAACTTGGAAAAATCATTGTAGCTCAAGTCCCCACCTACATATTCATCATGTATGAATTTGAGGTTGGTATGATCTTGATGAAACACACATATAAAATAGCTGTTGTCTCGGATCAGCTGCTTCGGAATTTTAGAAAAAGTCTGTGCCAGGTAGAAGCAATCAATGTTTTTGTGTCGGCCCTGTGTAAAGAAATTTCTAACCTTGTTTTGATTATCCAGTATAATGTCATCAAACACAACAACAGAATTATCGAGACATTCATG
Source organism: Lepisma saccharinum (assembly GCF_977018435.1). Classification (NCBI taxonomy): domain Eukaryota; kingdom Metazoa; phylum Arthropoda; class Insecta; order Zygentoma; family Lepismatidae; genus Lepisma; species Lepisma saccharinum. Next base: position 107,225,609 of record NC_139230.1, read on the forward strand.
AAGTGGCTTTACATCTGGTACAAAAGTGGCAATATCCAATCCATCATATAGCTTCATCAGCTGCTGATATTTTAATTGTTCCAAGCTCTTAGAAAAGACATACAAGTGCCTGTTTTTCCAGTCGTAACAATCCCTAAGATTGTATGTTTATTTTATTAAGTCTCTCTGAACGCTTCATGTTGACCAGGGCATTCACTTGTTTTTCTCAGCTGTCTCAAGCCTCTTAGGCATGTTTACAATGCATTGTGTTGTGCCATGCAAACCTCCTGAGCATTCAGGAAACAGGTAACACTTCTGGGTTTGGTGTCAGCGGTTTGCATGGTAGCAATTATAATAAACACGATTCGGCGATTCGGCATCGAGGAAGAGCTCGATGGCCAGGGAATATAGAGGTGAGACAAGCTGGGAAGTGACTGGACTTTGGGAATTGAGTTGGTAGAGAGAGGAGGTCAGCAAGGCAGGAGGTGAAGAGTCGTACAACGCTCTGGTCAACAAATAGGAGAGAAGCTCACAGAGGACTTCGCTATTTTTATTCAGCTCAGAGACTTCAGTTAGACAGGTAATTATCCTACACCCAGCCATGATACAGGTTCAACGGTTCACAAAATCCAACGAGTTGCCATTGTCTTTTCAGTAGTTTAATTCCTTTGTGTAATTTGTACCTTTCGCATGCCAAGCAATAACTCGTCATGTCAATGGCGAGTGGTCTCATCAAGAGGATGAATGATGAGTAGTTTACATCACCCCATCAATTAACTGGTTCAGATCCCTTCATTCTATAGAATGACACGTGGTGGAGATTAGCGGGTCTTTTCATTTTTTCAGAAATGAAAAGAAATTGTTAGCCAGTTTAAAGCAACCCCACCCCTAAGCTTGACACGTGGATGGAGGTGCTTAGGGCTTTCATCCATTTTTGCGGAAATGCGATGAGAAAAGAGTTTGTTAACCAGTTTAGAATTATTCCCCACCCTAAATTTTGACACGTAGTGGAGTGCTAGTTCATTACCCACCCCAAAATTTTGCTCATTTATTTAGTTTTGTTAGTATGTCCTTGCCATATTTTATTTTGAAAATACATAGGGTTTAAAGCTTTTGCATTTATGGGGGGAGAAGAATTTGTATATGCCATGATAGATGTTTAGTCTAACATGAGGATGAATTCGATTAAATTTATCGACTTCAAGCTGGGTCGATAATCAGCGAAATGTAAAATGCGGAGGAACCTGCGCCCTAGCTCCGTCGCGGTTACCCGCGTCGGGCTGGCGCTTTGGTATCAGGAGCGTCCGGCATTCCGCGTGGCGGAAGGTTCGATGTCGGATTTTAGGGAGGCCCATTTTGCCAAAAATGCGGCCGGCCCAGGGACGTCCGTGGACGATTCCCTATCAATCTGCTCCTGGTAGCTCTGTAGTTCACTCACGAACCCGGTACCATGGCTACGACAAATTCCCACCTGGAAAAATTTTACCATCCAGAATTTTAAATAAGGAATAAGGAATAGGCATTTAGATTTGAAGATTTCTTGCAGTGACAGTGATTTTAGAAATTTTTTTTATATGATCTTATGATCTTGGATACGAAAATTATTACAACGTTGGTTATGAGGATGCAGTAAGCTACAGTGAACAGTAAACGATTTTATCTTTAACATTTTAATTAATTAATAACGTGGATTAAAAGTGGATTTTAAAGTTATTTATGAATGAGGAAAATAAATTAGTGCCACCGAGTCAGAGTCAATCGGCACTATGGTGCATTTTAACGAGTCATGGCACAGAGGATGCTTGTTTGAGTCAATATATTGTTATTATTATTATTATTAATTGAGATTTCTTAAAAGTTTAATTTAAAATTTGTTTAAAACTGACCGTAATTTGTAAAGGATTTAGAATGCTTGAACTATGACTGCTAAGACTATTGCAACGAGGATATTACATTTTATACATATATAGTTTTGGGAACGAATAAGGCCCCGAGGACCACTCATTTATATTCTTAATGACTGAAGTCTCCTAGCACCTCATGAAGGGAGCTTAGATTAAGGAGATAGTCAAGTTTATACGAGATAGTCACTTGCCTTACGTTACCTTAACTTACGCATACATTGCCTGAAAATTTTAATTCATGTTAATATGTAAAGAAACGAAACGCTAATTATATTCCTCGACACGCTGTACAATTATGTCCGCTATTACGCCAGGCGTATATAGTTAGAGTGGCGTACCGTGATTTAGGGTATAAACCGCCCGATTAATTAAAAGTTCTAGTTGAGAAGTAATAGATGTATAAATAGGCTGCAGTGACGAGAGATATCCGCACAGGTAAGCAGTAGTGACGAGAATGAATCCGTACACAGATATACATATACTTATATGCTTTAAGCAAAGTTAGGCACAGCCAACTTATTTTGAATAACTAGAAGAGAATTATGAGAGCATTACACGGCGTGGACGTTTCTCACATATTAACGAGATTTGTTTTGTTAGTATATATTTATATTTTTTTCCTGTCCGAAACATTGTTTCGTTTGACAGTTGAATATTTATCCTTAGCACGTTGTAGCTTCGAATGTTAAAAACTTTAAAATGCAGATTGTTTTAAAATCTTAAATATAAATATTGCAAGTTTGCTCCAAGTTACGGTATTTATTAAAGTGAAACAGGTCTAATATTTTAAATTCACTTGCATGACATAATAATAATTTATAATAAAATGGCACTAATAATATTAAAGATTAAAAGCAGACTTATTATTTAATAATGTGCTTTAGGCACAAAAGTTTTTTGCAGTATGTAATAATACTAGCTCAGCGAATACATCACTAGAATTTTATAGTTACTCTTCAGAAGAAGGTATATGATTATATTAGCAAAGTTTATTTTAAGCGCCAGTTATGAGAATATTTATATTATATGAATATGTAGGCGACGACGTCAAGATTTTTTTTGCGCTCCAATAACAAGTATTTTCCTGCGGATATTGGATTGCAACCGATAATCCTGGAAATCCATTCTGCCATCGCAGAATGATAATGATTAAACCACGACGGTTTTAGTTTCTAACTTTGCCACAATAATATGCTAAGCATATTTTAGAATGAGTAGAGGGAATTATAGATTCTTCATTTTTAGTGATGTTAGCATAATATAAAGTTAATTATCGCATGTTTAGAGATGTACAGTGTTTAGAGGATTTACTTCTACACAACAGTTCAGTTTCTTGTAGTTTTGAAGTGAAGTCTATTACTGACAATAAATTATTTCAGTTTATCAGAACACGCAATGGTATTTTAATATCAGGTTCAGGTCAATTTATTGTTATTCAGAATTTGAATAATAATTTGAACACGCACAGATCAGTTCAGCTTACCGAAGGCCAATCTTTATTTTTTAATTATCAGGATTTTTCGCAAATTATTGTGGATCAACAAATTTTACACACGAGAGTGTTAGCTTTCGAACAAGTAAAAATGAAGGAAATTGGATTACTACTTAATATTCCCAAGAATTTATCTGATTTCACTATTCCCCAATGGACTCCACTTGAACTTGCTTTAAAACAACTTAATCAATCAATTAGTAAGAACATTTCATTTCAAGAATTAGTCCTAAACCCTTTGCCCATGTCGATATTAGTTTTTGTTATTTGGAATGTGTTATTAACCGCAACCCTAGGATATTATTTGTATAAACATTATCAGCTTTCTAAACAGATTCATTTAGAGCAGCGCAGTAATAATTAATAGGTTAAGGCAACACATTAATCATGGACATTAATATTTTTAATTACGGTTGGATATTTTATTTAAATTTTTCCTTATTTATTTTCAAAGAGTTATGGCAATTATTTTATCAATTTATTTTAATCATATTTTATTTTTGATGAGACAATTTAATTTAATTTTAAAAGAAAAGGCAGTGGAAATAAGTTGGTTTTGTGTACATGCATACTTGAATTATATATACCCATCCTATTGCAATTTCCTTTCTTTGTCATAATTTTCCCTTTATTCAACCTAACCTGTCTATACGGAACGCCATGGACAAGCAATGCCTACACCATCCATGGGCATTTTTCATGACTGACATCCGCAGGCAGTCTACTATTACCAGGCAGAAAGACTGAGTATCATTCTACGAGGGAGACATGCAGACATTTTAAGTACTATTTCAAGAAGAGACTCGTCACCACCAATTTGAGGGAGACATGCAGACATTTCTACTTATTACTGCACGGAGACTACCTTTTACAGGAAGGATGTACAACCATACATTTCCCAGTATAGCGGACTACACATTATCAACAACACCTAGTGATGGAGCTAAATAAAATTCCCCTCCACACTGTTTGCAGTTAAAACAACAACTTTTCCCCATCTCCCAAGTTCTACGGGTAATTTACTACATTTTTACATTGCCCCAATGCAGTCAAGACGACAAGCAATCCAGAAAGAAGAGGAAGCAGAGAAAACATACATTCTACAACCAGCAGTTCTGGTCACAAACAATAATTACAGAATTGTGCTACAGTGTTTCTACACACACATGTGAGCTCCTATCATGTGTATCTATTTGGTTATTTAACATGCATTATGGGAAACAGTACTTTTCCATAGTCCTTATATACATTTTCAGTTTTGTGTCATGCATAAGAACTAGTTTTATATGCATTTAAGTTTACATTATACTGCAAGGAAGCGACAAGCATCAGTGGTGTCAATTGACCAGTGCATCAATTAGTGCCTAATTTTTTTTTTACGATGACATTTTGCACTTTGAATACTAAACGGACATGCAAGCAATAAAAAACATAATTACAGCACTTTCGAACATTTTAGAAAGCATGCTTTAGTGACAATATTTTATGCATATGTTTATTGCATGCAGATATTAGTGTGATATATTTTTTTTTTCTCTCCATTCTCACCAACATGGAATATTGAAAGCGACACATTTGTTCGCAGAACATTTATTTGATATTTAAACTCAAGCACATAGTTTTGTCACTTGGAAGATTATTAATTTTTGTGTGCAGTCATACAAAGGTATTCACCAAGCCATATATATGTATACAGTGTACAGTTTAACGTAGAAGAGAAAATTGAACGCTATAATTAAGTTTTTACCAGCGACAGTTTTCAGTGTAACTCACTATATGCATTGAATATTGTATAATAATACATTGGAATGTGCAACACAGCCATGCAAGTTCATATATTCAACGATGTTAGGAGTGCACTAGCTACGTAGTTCGTAAAACATACGCACTTTGATATGATCAGGTTTTCACACGGACAAAACAGTGAGATGTGACAATGTTTTACATGCTTACTTACGTGTACTTACTTGTGCACCTTTTTAAGGTATTTTTTTTTATTTTTGAAGAGTCTATATCAAGTGCAATATAAACAAACATTGTGAATTTCGTTCTATCTTGCACGACGCTCCAACCGTTTGCCTCGCGGAACACACAGAGTCGTTACCGCGTGGCGAGACATCACAGACTCTTGACTAGGAGCAGGTTGATGAGCAATTATACATAATACACATTACGTACACGCACATGTGATACATTAAGAGTTTTATCACTTAACGACACGAACGTTTGTGATTTCTAGTCCTATAATAGTATATATTATTGTTTTTTACATCGTATAAACATACGAATTTGTTAGTATTAAGGGTATTATTCATTTTAGAGTTTATGGAATAAAAATTTTTTTTTTTTGTTTTCATTCAGGCTACGGCAAACAACAGATAGTTATGGTGGATTTTCTTTTGTATATTTGGTTTTTTAAGAAAATATATGGAATTGGCGAACCTGAGTCATGTCAAGCTTTGCGATTTGACTTTTAAATTTTCAAAGGAGAAAATTTTTCCTAGGAGGCGCGAACGTAACAATCCCTAAGATTGTATGTTTATTTTATTAAGTCTCTCTGAACGCTTCATGTTGACCAGGGCATTCACTTGTTTTTCTCAGCTGTCTCAAGCCTCTTAGGCATGTTTACAATGCATTGTGTTGTGCCATGCAAACCTCCTGAGCATTCAGGAAACAGGTAACACTTCTGGGTTTGGTGTCAGTGGTTTGCATGGTAGCAATTATAATAAACACGATTCGGCGATTCGGCATCGAGGAAGAGCTCGATGGCCAGGGAATATAGAGGTGAGACAAGCTGGGAAGTGACTGGACTTTGGGAATTGAGTTGGTAGAGAGAGGAGGTCAGCAAGGCAGGAGGTGAAGAGTCGTACAACGCTCTGGTCAACAAATAGGAGAGAAGCTCACAGAGGACTTCGCTATTTTTATTCAGCTCAGAGACTTCAGTTAGACAGGTAATTATCCTACACCCAGCCATGATACAGGTTCAACGGTTCACAAAATCCAACGAGTTGCCATTGTCTTTTCAGTAGTTTAATTCCTTTGTGTAATTTGTACCTTTCGCATGCCAAGCAATAACTCGTCATGTCAATGGCGAGTGGTCTCATCAAGAGGATGAATGATGAGTAGTTTACATCACCCCATCAATTAACTGGTTCAGATCCCTTCATTCTATAGAATGACACGCAGTCTAACCAGTTGGGTGCCAATAAAAAATTATCAACCATTAGTGTAGTTTTACCACAAGCTGATGGCCCAACAATAAGACATCTAATATTTTCAGGCAGCAACTTGCCATTTCTCTTAATCTGCTGTTCAGGTTCTGGCAGCCTTTTTATAACATCCCAGGTGCTCATATTATCTCTTTGTCTGCATCGATCCAGCTGTGTTCTGGAAGTCCTAGCCATTTGACAAGTAACTTGTTGCCTTTTCTGCGGATGATTTTTTCTATGAGATATGTGTCACGCTGCTTAGTTTTGCTGAGTTCTTCTTCATAGAATCTGCCTTTGAGAATTTCTCCTCGGTGATCTTTTATTATATATGTGTTAAGGGTCCCAGGTTTAATTTGAACCACTGTAAATAATTCAGTGCTCCAGTTTCTTGTAAAGCCTCTTTTGAATAAGTGCTTATATTTGCTGATTCTTACTTGATCACCCACCCTGTATTTGGCCTTTCTTGTTGTTGGCTGGTATCTAGGATAATAAACAGTCCTGATCAATTTTTGCTCATCAGATGAAGTTACTTCAGAGGGTTTCATGTTGATTGTGGAATGGACCGAGTTGTTATATTTATGTAGAAGTTCTGGAAGAATATTAAGCCATTTATAATTACCTTGAAGTGTAAATTGTTTATACATAAGATTTTTTAGGGTTTTGTTGAATCTCTCTACAATTAAGGCTTTGAGATCTCTGTAACTCGAGTAATGTTTTATTGACTGGCTTTTAATAAATTGTTGGAACACAGAACTATAAAATTCTTTGCCATTATCTGTTTGCAAATAGCGCGGTGATCTTCCACTCTGATTGATGATTGTCCTGAAGGCTTCTGTAACACATTTTCCAGTCTTGGATTTGAGTGGCACAGCCCAGGCAAATTTTGAAAATGTGTCTATTACAGTGAGTAGATACTTGTAGCCCTTGTTGATTTTGTCTAAGTTTTTCAGCTGTCCACTTGCCATCTCAATCAAGTCCCCTTGCCATAAATCATCTATGCCTTTTGTGACTACTGGCAGTCTCTTATAATTATGTCTGGCTTGTCTGTGTAATTCATCAACAATAATTTGTCTAGACATAATATGAAAACAAGAATATTGCAACTATGGGGTGTTCAGCAGCTGATACTACAGGATTTTCTAAATATAATTTGTCCCCTATTTGTATTTTAAATTCCAGAGAGCCATCATCTTCAGCATAGGCTGTTTCTAATGTATTGGGGTCTGTAAAATCCTCTAACTCTACACTGGTGATTTTTACTTTGTTGTCAGCATTTGTTATTGATAAGGTGGGGTAGTGGTGTGCCTGTGGTTGAAGCCAATATTTGATCTTGATTGGTCTCAGTGTGCCCCCAACAAAAAACTGGTAATAAAATTGTGCAGGGGACAGCATATATATTTTGCCACCTGGTGTAAATGGTGAATCATATTCTTTGTTGGGGATGCTGTACAATTCAAGAATTACTGTATGTTTTGGATTCTCGATTATGCCTGTTATTTCCTTTTCTGCTGTAAGCAATCTGCTTGTTACAGATTCAAGGTGCTCATTGATGGTCCTAACAACATCATCATGGCCTGGCTTGATTTTTATATCCACAATAAGTTTCTTGTATTGTTGCACAATCTCTTGAAGCTGGGTGGCAAAAACAGACAGAGCATTTGCTTGATTGGATTCCATGGTCCCTAGCTGTTGCTTGATATTGGCTACAATTTGTTGCAAATTTTCAATAACTGCCAATTTTGAATTTTGAGCAGTAAGATCATGGACCTGTCTTCTGATATCCTCAAACAGGGCATGCAGTTCATTAATATGTTGATTAGTTGGAAGAGTTGCCACTGTCTGAGTAAGTTGTTTGATCTCTGTCTGGATATTTTTGATATCTTCTGATTTCAATATGCGATTCACTGCTCTCTTAATATTTTTAAGTTCCTGTGATGTAGGCAGATTTGTTACAGTATTTTGCAAAGATTCAAGTGCCAATTTCACATTATTTAATTCAGAAGCATCAGCCACATTTTGCATAGCATTTTGGAGCAGGGCTATATCTGCCTGAGTGGGTGTTGATTGTTGTAAAATTTCAAGTTTTGTTTGAATATCATCGATCAAGTGATGAAAATGAGATAGTTCAGATTCAGTGTTGAGGTTTTCAAGCTTTGTAATCTGTTGCTGGACACTAACAAGAGTGTCTACAATACCAGGCAGGCGGGATTCTTGTACATTTGTCAAATCACTTTGCACTGCTGCTATTGTACCCTCAAGATGGGTTATGGTACTTTGAATTTTTCCAAAATCTTCATATGTTGCAAGTTGCAGCTTGATGTTTGCAACACTCCAATATCACAGCCCCTACATAAATAGGCTTATCAAACTTAATATTTGTTTTTTTCATGTTGAAAAGTGCCATATTTTCATCATAAATTCTTCTGTAATTGAAGTTTGGCTTTGCAATCAATTTTTTGCTCCGGCTGGGGTCAGTAATTATTTTAACATCAATATGTTTTCTGACATTTTCAATTGTTTTGCCATACACTGAATTGACCATCAATTTAAACAAAGATTTATCAAATTGGTTCAATGCAGATGTTCGAAGCTCTGTGTTTGTATCAATATATGGCTTCAACCATCATGAGTGCCTGAACCTTAAGACTTTGCCAATTTTGGTCACTTGAACACCATGATTCATCAGGAACTGGAGGTTTTTGTAATATATGACATAATCCTGTTTCGGCTCTAGAGTCATCATCAATTTCTTCTGTTTAGAGCCAGGTGAAAACTTAACCTCGGGAATTGGGGGCAGATCAGAAAATATGTTGTGTAAATTATCTGGAATTGTCAGATCAACCTCTAAGAACAGGCCATAGTTACTGTCATCAAAATCCTGAAGATCTTCAATATTAAAATCTTCAACCCACTCAAGCCCTGCATATGGCAATTTATCCATCATAGCATAACCATACAGGCTGTTGGCATCTACATACAGTATATAATTTGATGGCAGTGCTGGATCATAATCAGGAATATATTTGTTATTTGCTCTGGCATATCTCTGAGAACATTGCACCATGCCTCCTCTTATACATTGTTCCATAAACAGATACATATCTTGATCCTGGATCAGATCCAACTGCATTTTAGTGTTTAAAAACATTGCAGACCATGCTAGGCCCGGAGCACTGTAAAAATACATTGGATCCAGCTTATAATTTTGCATGGAAGATTTTCTGAATGCCTGCAATATATCAGCTAAGAGGGTCACATCAAGTTTTAAATAAGCCTTGTGATAATCACCAAATGTCTGGCATTTTAAATTGTTCCACATCAACTGGGCATGGTGATAATCATCATCAGTGATTCCAGATCCTCTGATTTTGCTGTAAAACTCTTGTTGTGGTGGCAGAGAACACTCATCAAATTTAGAAAAATCTGTAACATAATCATATGGATATACACCCTTCCGCCTAATTAATTTCAGGTCCTTATTTGGAAACAAAGCACATGTGATTTTGAATTGATCATCAGATAATTGAGTGGCCAGTGTAGCCAGGCTAGCAGACAGAATTCTGTATGAATCAAGAAATCTTAAGTGAATAGAAACACCAATAACTTTAATTATTTTGTTAATGGCAATATATTTCTCATTATTTTCAGCTAAAATATTTAAATTCTGCTTGTCAAACCCCTCGTACCTAATCAGATGATGAAAATCATAATTGGATGCACCATGGCAAAATATAGGGACAAATTTTTGTCTCTGGATCTGAATATTGCAGGTATTACACAGGGCCATTAAGAATTTACCATCTGTATGAGAATGGTGATGAACCTTGATATTTGCATCTGAAAATTCAGAATCACATACCGGGCATTTTTCTGCATTGTTGAAATCTTCAATCTGCTTCTCTGTTAAAGGCAACATAGGTTTTGATTTTAATATGATATTAGATGCTATGTCATGGCACTCATTTTCTATTCTATGTGCAAATTCTTTGATGGCATCTGCTCCCATGTATAAATCTTCTTTACTAACAACCCCATCCTTTACAACCACATAATAAAAACTGGAAGGTTCATGTAACTGGTATGGTGTAATTGAAGGTTCATCAGGATCTGGGCTACAGAATGCAAGAGGTTTGAGGTTTGATTCAAAATCACAGACTATATATGCTGGGTGTTCCAACAGGGCTTCAAACTTTTTGAATTTGGCATTTTCACTTGGGTTAGGCATAAGCATATGAACAGGTTTATGGTTGCCACAGTATTTCAGATGCTCAATTAACTTGTTTTTAGGAATTTCTGCATTCACTTCACAAACACCATTCACCATTTTTCTACCATCAAATACAGACAAACATCTTCTGCACAACTTAAATGTTCTATTAAATTTGTCTAGTTGTGTTCTGACTAAAGCTTCAAGATTATGTATCAGAGTGTAATGATATGTGCCATCCCCTTTAATTAAGAGCAGATCAATCGGAACAGCAGAATCATCATCAAGTGTACTGATTCTGAGAGGATCTATCAAGCAATTGCCACGGCCAGTAGAACAAATAAATACATTAATAGATAATTGTTTACCATTAATATCCCTGGCCTTTTTTTCAAATTTATCAATATTCTGAACAGACATTGGATATTCTAAACCCTCCATTCCTTCATCAAAATCATGTTCATGCTGTATATAATAACTTATTCTCTCAGGATCCCTTAAAACTGGATACAAAGCAGCTAAAATACACCACAAAAAGCATTTCTCATCATTATTTTCTATGTTAACCACGGCTGTTTTGTTTTTGATATTGGCAGGTAATGGCACATAAGTGGAACCTTGTAATGGGTTGAATTCAGAAATATTAACATATAACTTGTGTGGAGAACCGCATAGGCTCCATCCAGACTCTTTTGCTGCAAATTCAGAGTGTTTAATATTCAATTGATCTATCAAACTGCTTATTATTTTGTCTGAATTTGTATTTGAGTATACAGGTACAGTTTCTGTTATGTGGGGCTGTGTAAATTTTGTGCCATTTGGCTTCTTATATTGTGTAAACAATTTGAGGGACAGCTTATAAGACCCATTTTGTGCATTTAGAATTGCCTGCATATCTGGATTTATACTGTTCAAAAAATTCTTAATACCACATCTTGGCTCTGATACAAACCGGTAATCCCTTAATTGGCCATTAAAACTGCTATGGATGGGTTCATAGCGTGGCTGCTTTGCCGGTCCAGCATTAACAGGTGTTTCATGCTTCCTTTTCAGACCAGATGTAGATGGTTGTGTGGGCAATATTGATGACTGTGCAGAGCAAGTACCTTTATGTGTATATGTGAAGTATTGCATACTATATTTTCTATGGCATTTAGGGCATATTTTTGTGGGAGTTCTGCATTTGTCTGGATTACAAATCTTTTGATGCTTAGCCCAATTGGGGCTGTATATATTCTTTTTGCATTGATTACAATATTTTTGATTTGGCATTTTTGTTGTTGTTTATTATATACAATTTCCTGGGGTCCAAATCAAAATTCTATGCTTAATAAAAAATATCAGTTGGGTTCAGCAGTGTGATTTGTATGTGTGTATGTGTATGTGTGTGTGTTAATATTTTTGGCTTTGGTATTTTGGTTGTTTGTTTATTATATAAAATTTCTTGGGAATCAAATCAAAATTCTATGCTTAATAAAAAATATCAGTTGGGTTCAGTGCAGACAAAAAAACTGCATAGCTCTATGTCAATTAGTTCTTGAGATATTAATTATTTTGTATTTAGGAACCACTTTGGCCCCCTGCCAAAAATTGGCTTTTATTGTATCAGTGTATATTGTTTCTATGACCTTACTTGGGTTATTCCGCCAAATTATATGTTTCAAGTCTCCTATACTTTGGTGGAGCCTGTTCAGGTTCTATCCCCCGCGATGTGGGTTCCACTGCCGATCCAGCAATGGTGAAGAATCTGCACTGTGCTCTGGCTTATATAGATTTATAGAGCCAATAGAAACCCTGCTTATTTAAACCAATCAAAAAACACCACATCATCAACAACACATGCCTAATAATTTATTGCATAATATTACACAACATGATGCAATAGAAGTGTACCGGGAAGTAAATATGTATAGGTGTGGGTGGGTGTGGGTGGGAGGGTATGGGTGGGTGTGGGTGGGGGTGGGTGGGGGTGGGTGGGTGTGCATCTTGGCTTAGTTTTAAGTGCTGTGTTCAAAATAAAAATATAGTGGCTGGTAGCTAAATCCAAGCCCTATTATAATTTTCGTTTCTGCATTCTGTCACTAATTTTGATCCTAGAATAATTATATTTATGGGGGTGACTCTGCATGGCCCCCAGAGCAACATACTGAAATTTTGAAAAATCGATTATTTTATTTTTGCAATTTTGACTAGTTTTGATCCTAGGCCAGTTATATTCCTGGGGGTGACTCTGCATGTTCCCCAGAGCAACATACTCAAATTTTGAAAAAATCGATAATTTTTTGAATTTTGATTATCTCTGGAACCATGAATCCTGGAGACATGGGGTTTGCTGCTTTGGCCTGGGCATGGCAAGATGCAACTTTTTGATCTCTATAATTAATCAAAAATCTCTTGTTGTTCTCTAGATCTTGAATAACTTGCCTATTTTTCAAGATAGGTGCATGGGGGTTGCATATTTGAAGTTTAGAAGTTTTGTGAAAAAATCGGTAATTTTTTGGATTTTGATTATCTCTGGAACCATGAATCCTAGAGACATGGGGTTTGTTGCTTTGGCCTGGGCATGGCAAGATGCAACATTTTGATCTCTATAATTTTTCAAAAATCTCTTGTTGTTCTCTAGATCTTGAATAACTTGCCTATTTTTCAAGATAGGTGCATGGGGGTTGCATATTTGAAATCTAGAGGTTGTTTAGAAGTTTTGTTAAAAAATCGATCATTTTTTGAATTTGAGGTTTTTCAAAAACTATCAGTACTGGAGACTTGAAATTTTGTAGGCATATTCTACGCATGATTCTCTACATTTTATGTCTCTATAATTTTCCTGATATATGAAATATTTAAGCTGTAAATGCCTAATTTTTATAAATAGAATTTTCTGAAAAGTGCAATATTAACAAAATTGTTAATATTTTGAAATCTATACCTGCTAGGGCACTATAGCAGTTACTATACTTAAGATATCATACAATATCAAAAAAGGCATATTTTTGACAGGTTTATGGACAACAATCTCACAGAAGTGCCTTTTATAAGTGTAGTCAAATCATTCTGAGGGGGGTCATACTTTCCGGAAAATTCCCGAGAGCATTTTTTACAAAAATCTTGGATTAGACAGGGTTCCACACTTGAGCAAAAAGCTCATATGGGCATGTTGAGCAAGTTTTAAGTGTAGGCAAATCTGCCTGAGGGGGGTTCATACTTTCCGGCACTGGTTATAGCATCAATTACACTTATTACACTTATTACTACGTAATATTATACAATTATTTGTCATAACGAATTTGTCTCCGAACGACATATTCGTGTGACGACGGTAGAATCCGTTTTCAACTTTTCACATTTATCTACAATAGATAGCTGACAAAAAACGGCACCAAAGATTACTAAGTCACATTATACAATTAATTGTCAAAGCGTATTTGTCTCCGGACATCATGTTGGTGTGACGACGTTTGAGTAGGTTGTTCAACTTTTAAATTGATCTACATTAGCTAGCTGACAATAAACATCACCAGCAATTACTAAGTAGTATTATGCAATTAATCGCCATATCGAATTTGTCTCTGGTCGCCATGTTGGGGTGACGACGTTGGATTTGATGTTTTAAGTTTTCAAATTTATCTGCAAAGCTACATGACACAAACATCACCAACTATTACAACGTAATATTATACAATTAATTGTCATAGCGAATTTGTCTCCGAACATCATTTTGGTGTGACGACCTTTGAGTAGGTTGTCTAACTTTCAAATTGCTATCTCACAATAAGCATCACCAGCAATTACTACGTAATAATATAAAATTAATTGTCATGGCGAATTTGTCTCCGCTCGCCATGTTGGTGTGACGCGGTGGAGATTGTTTTTCAATTTTTCATAATTTATCTTCAATAGCTAGCTGACAATAAACACCACCAACGATTACTACGTAATATCATCATGGCCAATTTATCTCAGGGCGCCTTGTTGGTGTGGCGACGGTGCAGTTGGTTTCCCAAATTCTTGAGATTTATCTACAAAATATAGCTTACAATAAACATCACCAACGATTGCCACGTAATATTATACAATTAATTGTTGTGACTAATTTGTATCCGGTAGCCTTGTTGGTGTAACGTTGTTGAAGTTGATTTTTCAACTTTTCAAATATATATTATACAATTAATTGTCATAGCGAATTTGTCTCTGGTCGCCATGTTGGTGTGACGACGTTGGAGTTGATTTTTTAACATTTCAAATTTATCTACCGAGATACCTGACAATAAACATCAGCAGCTATAACAACGTAATATTATTCAATTAATTGTCATAACGAATTTGTCTCCGAACGACATATTCGTGTGACGACGGTAGAATCAGTTTTTCAACTTTTCACATTTATCTACAATAGATAGCTGACAACAAACGGCACCAAAGATTACTAAGTCACATTATACAATTAATTGTCAAAGCGTATTTGTGTCCGGACATCATGTTGGTGTGACGACGTTTGAGTAGGTTGTTCAACTTTTAAAATGATCTACATTAGCTAGCTGAAAATAAACATCACCAGCAATTACTACGTAATATTATACAATTAATTTTCATGGCGAATTTCTCTCCGCTCGCCATGTTGGTGTGACGCGGTGGAGATGGTCGTTCAACTTTCATATTTATCTACAATAGCTAGCTGACAATAAACATCACCGACAATTACTACGTAATATTATGCAATTAATTGTCATAACGAATTTGTCTCCGAACGACATATTCGTGTGACGACGGTAGAATCCGTTTTTCAACTTTTCACATTTATCTACAATAGATAGCTGACAACAAACGGCACCAAAGATTACTAAGTCACATTATACAATTAATTGTCAAAGCGTATTTGTCTCCGGACATCATGTTGGTGTGCCGACGTTTGAGTAGTTTGTTCAACTTTTAAAGTGATCTACATTAGCTAGCTGACAATAAACATCACCAGCAATTACTACGTAATATTATACAATTAATTGTCATGGCGAATTTCTCTTAGCTCGCCATGTTGGTGTGACGCGGTGGAGACGGTCGTTCAACTTTCATATTTATCAACAATAGCTAGCTGACAATAAACATCACCGACAATTACTAATTAATATTATACAATTTATTGTCATGGCGAATTTGTCTCCGCTCGAGCCGTTGGTGTGGCGAGATGGAGACGGTCGTTCAACTTTTCATAATTTATCTACAATAGCTAGCTGACAATAAACACCACCAACGATTACTACGTAATATCATCATGGCCAATTTATCTCCGGGCGGCTTGTTGGTGTGACGTCGGTGGAGTTAGTTTTCCAACTTCTTGAGATTTATCTACAAAAAATAGCTTACATTAAACGTCACCAACAATTACTACGTAATATTATACAATTAATGGTCATAGCGAATTTGTCTTCGAACATCATGTTGGTGTGACGACGTTTGAGTAGGTTGTTCAATTTTCAAATTGATCTACATTAGCTAGCTGACAATAAACATCACCAGCAATTACTACGTAATATTATGCAAACAATTGTCATTTCGAATTTGTCTCTGGTCGCCATGTTGGTGTGACGACGTTGGAGTTGATTTTTTAACTTTTCAAATTTATCTACAAAGCTACCTGACAATAAACATTACCAACTATTACAACGTAATATTATACAATTAATTGTCATAACGAATGTGTCTCCGAGCGACATATTCCTGTGACGACGGTAGATTCCGTTTTCAACTTTTCACATTTATCTACAATAGATAGCTGACAATAAACGGCACCAAAGATTACTAAGTAACATTATACAATTAATTATCACAGCGTTTTTTGTCTCCGGACATCATGTTGGTGTGACGACGTTTGAGTAGGTTGTTCAACTTTTAAATTGATCTACATTAGCTAGCTGACAATAAACATCACCAGCAATTACTACGTAATATTATACAATTAATTATCATGGCGAATATCTCTCCGCTCGCCATGTTGGTGTGACGCGGTGGAGATTGTTTTTCAACTTTTCAAAATTTATCTACAATAGCTAGCTGACAATAAACACCACCAGCGATTACTACGTAATATCATCATGGCCAATTTATCTCCGGACGCCTTGTTGGTGTGACCGGTGGAGTTGGTTTTCCAAATTCTTGAGATTTATCAACAAACAATAGCTTACAATAAACATCACCAAAGGTTGTTACCTAATATTATACAATTAATTGTCATAGCGAATTTGTCTCCGGACACAATGTTTGTGTGACGACGGTGGAGACGTTCGTTCAACTTTTCATATTTATCTACAATAGCCAGCTGACAATAAACATCACTAGCAATTACTACGTAATATTATATAATTAACTGTAATGGGGAATTTGTCTCCGCTCGCCATGTTGGTGTGACGCGGTGGAGATTGTTTTTCAACTTTTCAAAATTTATCTACAATAGCTAGCTGACAATAAACACCACCAAAAATTACTACGTAATATCATCATGGCCAATTTATCTCCGGCCGCCTTGCTGGTGTGACCACGGTGGAGTTGGTTTTCCAAATTCTTGAGATTTATCTACAAAAATAGCTTACAATAAACATCACTAACGATTGCTACGTAATATTATACAATTAATTGTCATAGCGAATTTGTCTTCGGACACCATGTTTGTGTGACGACGGTGTAGACGGTCGTTCAAGTTTTCATATTTATCTACAATAGCTATCTGACAATAAACATCACCGACAATCACTACGTAATATTATACAATTAATTGTGGTGGCGAATTTGTTTCCGGTAGCCATGTTGGTGTGAAGACGGTGAAGTTGATTTTTCAACTTTTCAAATTTATCTTCAAACCTAACTGACAATAAACGTCACCAATAATTACAACGTAATATTATGCAATTAATTGTCATAGCGAATTTGTCTCCGAACATCATTTTGGTGTGACGACCTTTGAGGATGTTGTCTAACTTTCAAATTGATCTACAATAACTGGCTTACAATAAATATCACCAGCAATTACTACGTAATAATATACAATTAATTGTCATGGCGAATTTGTCTCCGCTCGCCATGTTGGTTTGACGCGGTGGAGATTGTTTTTCAACTATTCTTAATTTATCTACAATAGCTAGCTGACAATAAACACTACCAGCGATTACTACGTAATATCATCATGGCCAATTTATCTCCGAGCGCCTTGTTGGTGTGACCACGGTGGAGTTGGTTTTCCAAATTCTTGAGATTTATCTACAAAAAATAGCTTACAATAAACATCACCAACGGTTGCTACGTAATATTATAAAATTAATTGTCATAGCGAATTTGTCTAAGGACACCATGTTTGTGTGACGACGGTGGAGACGGTCGTTCAACTTTTCATATTTATCTACAATAGCTATCTGAAAATAAACATCACTAGCAATTACTACGTAATATTATGCATTTAATTGTCATGGCGAATTTGTCTCTGGTCGCCATGTTGGTGTGACGACGTTGGAGTTGATTTTTTTACTTTTCAAATTTATCTACAAAGCTATTTGACAAAAAACATCAACAAATATTACAACGAGATATTATACAAATAATTGTCATAACGACTTTGTCTCCGAGCGACATATTTGTGTGACGAAGGTAGAGTCTGTTTTTCATCTTTTCACATTTATCTACAATAGATAGCTGAAATTAAACGGCACCAAAGATTACTAAGTAACATTATACAATTAATTGTCACAGCGTATTTGTCTCCGTACATCATGTTGGTGTGACGACGTTTGAATAGGTTGTTCAACTTTTAAATTGATCTACATTAGCTAGCTGACAATAAACATCACCAGCAATTACTACGTAATATTATACAATTAATTGTTGGTGGCGAATTTGTCTCCGGTAGCCATGTTGGTGTGACGACGGTGAAGTTGATTTTTCAAATTTTCAAATTTATATTCAAACCTAACTGACAATAAACGTCACCAATAATTACAACGTAATATTATGCAATTAATTGTCATAGCGAATTTGTCTCATAACATCATTTTGGTGTGACGACCTTTGAGTAGGTTGTCTAACTTTCAAATTGATCTACAATAACTGGCTTACAATAAACATCACCGACAATTACTAAGTAATATTATACAATTTATTGTCATGGCGAAATTGTCTCCGCTCGCCATGTTGGGGTGACGAGGTGGAGACAGTCGTTCAACTTTTCAAAATTTATCTACAATAGCTAGCTGACAATAAACACCACCAACGATTACTACGTAATATCATTATGGCCAATTGATCTCCGGGCGCCTTGTTTGGTGTGACGACAGGGGAGTTGGTTTTCCAACTTCTTGAGATTTATCTACAAAAAATAGCTTACAATAAACGTCTCCAACAATTACAACGTAATATTATACAATTAATAATCATAGCGATTTTTTGTCTCCGAACATCATTTTGGTGTGACGAAGTTTGAGTAGGTTGTTCAACTTTCAAATTGATCTACATTAGCTAGCTGACAATAAACATCACCTGCAATTACTAAGTAGTATTATGCAATTAACTGCCATGGCGAATTTGTCTCTGCTCGCCATGTTGGGGTGACGACGGTGGAGTTATTTTTTTAACTTTTCAAATTTATCTACAAAGCTTATGACAAAAACATCACCAACTATTACAACGTAATATTATACAATTAATTGTCATAACAAATATGTCTCCGAGCGACATATTCATGTGACGACAGTAGAGTCCGTTTTCAACATTTCACATTTATCTACAATAGATAGCTGACAATAAACGTCACCAATACTTAAAACGTAATATTATACAATTAATTGTCATAGCGAATTTGTCTCGGAACATCTTGTTGGTGTGACGACCTTTGAGTAGGTTGTCTAACTTTCAAATTGATCTACATTATCTATCTCACAATAAACATCACCAGCAATTACTACGTAATAATATAAAATTAATTGTCATGGCGAATTTGTCTCCGCTCGCCATGTTGGTGTGACGCGGTGGAGATTGTTTTTCAACTTTTCAAAATTTATCTACAATAGCAAGCTGACAATAAACACCACCAACGATTACTACGTAATATCATCATGGCCAATTTATCTCCGGGCGCCTTGTTGGTGTGACCACGGTGGAGTTGGTTTTCCAAATTCTTGAGATTTATCTACAATAAACATCACCAACGGTTGCTACCTAATATTATACAATTAATTGTTATAGCGTATTTGTCTCCGGACACTATATATGTGTGACGACGGTGGAGACGGTCGTTCAACTTTTCATATTTATCTACAATAGCTAGCTGACAATAAACATCACTAGCAATTACTACGTAATATTATGCATTTAATTTTTATGGCGAATTTGCCTCTGGTCGCCATGTTGGTGCGACGACGTTGGAGTTGATTTTTTAACTTTTCAAATTTATCTACAGAGCTATTTGACAATAAACATCACCAAAACTTACAACGAAATATTATACAAATATTTGTCATAACGACTTTGTCTCCGAGCGACATATTTGTGTGACGAAGGTAGAGTCCGTTTCTTATCTTTTCACATTTATCTACAATAGATAGCTGAAAATAAACGGCACCAAAGATTACTAAGTAACATTATACAATTAATTGTCACAGCGTATTTTCTCCGGACATCATGTTGGTGTGACGACGTTTGAATAGGTTGTTCAACTTTTCAAAATTTATCTACAATAGCTAGCTGATAATAAACACCACCAACGATTACTACGTAATATCATCATGGCCAATTTATCTCCGGGCGCCTTGTTGGTGTGACCACGGTGGAGTTGGTTTTCCAAATTCTTGAGATTTAGCTACAAAAAATAGCTTACAATAAACATCACCAACGGTTGCTACGTAATATTATACAATTAATTGTCATAGCGAAATTGTCTCCTGACAAAATGTTTGTGTGACGACGGAGGAAATGGTCGTTCAACTTTTCATATTTATGTACAATAGCTACCTGACAATAAACATCACCGACAATCACGACGTAATATTATACAATTAATTGTGGTGGCGAATTTGTCTCCGGTAGCCATGTTGGTGTGACGACGGTGAAGTTGATTTTTCAACTTTTCAAATGTATCTTCAAACCTAACTGACAATAAACGTCGCCAATAATTACAACGTAATATTTTGCATTTAATTGTCATAGCGAATTTGTCTCCGAATATCATTTTGGTGTGTCGACCTTTGAGTAGGTTGTCTAACTTTCAAATTGATCTACATTAGGTAGCTTACAATAAATATCACCAGATATTACTACGCAGTAATATACAATTACTTGTCATGGCGAATTTGTCTCCGCTCGCCATGTTGGTTTGACGTGGTGGAGATTGTTTTTCAACTTTTCATAATTTATCTACAATAGCTAGCTGACAAAAAACACCACCAACGATTACTACGTAATATCATCATGGCCAATTTATCTCCGGGCGCCTTGTTGGTGTGACGACAGTGGAGTTGGTTTTAAAACTCCTTTAGATTTATCTACAAAAAATAGCTTACAATAAACGTCACCAAAGGTTGCTACCTAATATTATACAATTAATTGTCATAGCGAATTTGTCTCCGGACACAATGTTTGTGTGACGACGGTGGAGACGGTCGTTCAACTTTTCATATTTATCTACAATAGCCTGCTGACAATAAACATCACTAGCAATTACTACGTAATATTATGCAATTAATTGTCATGGCGAATTTGTCTCTGGTCGCCATGTTGGTGTGACAAAGTTTGAGTAGGTTGTTCAATTTTCAAATTGATCTACATTAGCTAGCTAACAATAAACATCACCGGCAATTACCACTTAATATTATTCAATTAATTGTCTTAACGAATTTGTCTCAGAGCGACATATTCGTGCGACAACGGTAGATTCCGTTTTTCAACTTTTCACATTTATCTACAACAGTGGCGGCTGGCCAAGTTAAACAAGTGCAGATGTTTTCACCTAATTTTCAAATTAATATTGACATTTTTCATTTGCTTGTTAAACTAAAGTATTTCCTAGCAGAACGCACACGATAATACTCAAATAATACGCCGCTCGGCGTTACTCACGTGAAGAGTTCGTCGTAGCATAAACAAACCAAGAACAGACGCCGCCAGGTTGCGGAAGACTTTAGCCGGTTGTCATGGCAACGGTGACGTCATCTAGCGTTGGAATTGAACGGGTGTTGCCATCTAGGTGCAGCAGTTTTCTCATCGACAGAAAACATTGCATCCAGTGGTTGTGGCAAAATCGTTGCGTTCTCGAGAGATTTTGTTCCGCGTGTGTGTTTCCTATCGTGTGTTGTGTTCATGTGTTGAGCTGTGGTTTGTACAATGAACCCAGTAAATGACTTAGTGTGTAATTTGTTGCATACATTTTTCCAGATGGACGGATGAAGACAAAAAAGACGTTTTAAATTGGGGGGGGGGGGCACTACTTCTTCACGACGGTGCAGTTGGTTTTCCAAATTCTTGAGATTTATCTACAAAATATAGCTTACAATAAACATCACCAACGATTGCTACGTAATATTATACAATTAATTGTGGTGACTAATTTGTATCCGGTAGCCTTGTTGGTGTGACGTTGTTTTTCAAATTTTCAAATATATATTATACAATTAATTGTCATAGCGAATTTGTCTCTGGTCGCCATGTTGGTGTGACGACGTTGGAGTTGATTTTTTAACATTTCAAATTTATCTACGAAGCTACCTGACAATAAACATCAGCAACTATTACAACGTAATATTATACAATTAGTTGTCATAACGAATTTGTCTCCGAGCGACATATTTGTGTGACGAAGGTAGAGTCCGTTTCTCAACATTTCACATTTATCTACAATAGATAGCTGAAAATAAACGGCACCAAAAATTACTAAGTAACATTATACAATTAATTGTCACAGCGTATTTGTCTCCGGACATCATGTTGGTGTGACGACGTTTGAATAGGTTGTTCAACTTTTAAATTGATCTACATTAGCTAGCTGACAATAAACATCACCAGCAATTACTACGTAATATTATACAATTAATTATCATGGCGAATTTCTCTCCGTTCGCCATGTTGGTGTGACGCGGTTGAGATTGTTTTTCAACTTTTCAAAATTTATCTACAATAGCTAGCTGACAATAAACACCACCAACGATTACTACGTAATATCATCATGGCCAATTTATCTCCGGGCGCCTTGTTGGTGTGACCACGGTGGAGTTGGTTTTCCAAATTCTTGAGATTTAGCTACAAAAAATAGCTTACAATAAACATCACCAACGGTTGCTACGTAATATTATACAATTAATTGTCATAGCGAAATTGTCTCCTGACACCATGTTTGTGTGACGACGGAGGAGATGGTCGTTCAACTTTTCATATTTATCTACAATAGCTAGCTGACAATAAACATCACCGACAATTACGACGTAATATTATACAATTAATTGTGGTGGTGAATTTGTCTCCGGTAGCCATGTTGGTGTGACGACGTTGGAGTTGATTTTTTAACTTTTCAAATTTATCTACAGAGCTATTTGACAATAAACATCACCAAATATTACAACGTAATATTATACAAATAATTGTCATAACGAATTTGTCTCCGAGCGTCATATTTGTGGGACGAAGGTAGAGTCCGTTTTTCAACTTTTCAGATTTATCTACAATAGATAGCTGAAAATAAACGGCACCACAGATTACTAAGTAACATTATACAATTAATTGTCACAGTGTATTTGTCTCCGGACATCATGTTGGTGTGGCGACGTTTGAGTAGGTTGTGCAACTTTTAAATTGATCTACATTAGCTAGCTGATAATAAACATCACCAGCAATTACTACGTAATAATATAAAATTAATTGTCATGCCGAATTTGTCTCCGCTCGCCATGTTGGTTTGACGCGGTGGAGATTGTTTTTCAACTTTTCTTAATTTATCTCCAATAGCAAGCTGACAATAAACACTACCAACGATTACTACGTAATATCATCATGGCCAATTTATCTCCGAGGGCCTTGTTGGTGTGACCACGGTGGAGTTGGTTTTCCAAATTCTTGAGATTTATCTACAAAAAATAGCTAAATATAAACATCACCAACGGTTGCTACGTAATATTATACAATTAATTGTCATAGTGAATTTGTCTCCGGAAACCATGTTTGTGTGACGACGGTGGAGACGGTCGTTCAACTTTTCATATTTATCTACAATAGCTAGCTGACAATAAACATCACTAGCAATTACTACGTAATATTATGCATTTAATTGTCATGGCGAATTTGTCTCTGGTCGCCATGTTGGTGTGACGACGTTGGAGTTGATTTTTTAACTTTTCAAATTTATCTACAAAGCTATTTGACAATAAACATCAACAAATATTACAACGTAATATTATACAATTAATTGTCATAACGAATTTGTCTCCGAACGACATATTCGTGTGACGACGGTAGAATCCGTTTTTCAACTTTTCACATTTATCTACAATTGATAGCTGACAACAAACGGCACCAAAGATTACTAAGTCACATTATACAATTAATTTTCAAAGCGAATTTGTCTCCGGACATCATGCTGGTGTGAGGACGTTTGAATAGGTTGTTCAACTTTTAAATTGATCTACATTAGCTAGCTGACAATAAACATCACCAGCATTTACTACGTAATATTATACAATTAATTGTCATGGCGAATTTCTCTCCGCTCGCCATGTTGGTGTGACGCGGTGGAGACGGTCATTCAACTTTCATATTTGTCAACAATAGCTAGCTGACAATAAACATCACCGACAATTACTACATAATATTATACAATTTATTGTCATGGCGAATTTGTCTCCGCTCGCCATGTTGGTGTGGCGAGATGGAGACATTCAATCAACTTTTCATAATTTATCTACAATAGCTAGCTGACAATAAACACCACCAACGATTACTACGTAATATCATCATGGCCAATTTATCTCCGGGCACCTTGTTGGTGTGACGACGGTGGAGTTAGTTTTCCAACTTCTTGAGATTTATCTACAAAAAATAGCTTACATTAAACGTCGCCAACAATTACAACGTAATATTATACAATTAATGGTCATAGCGAATTTGTCTTCGAACATCATGTTGGTGTGACGACGTTTGAGTAGATTGTTCAATTTTCAAATTGATCTACATTAGCTAGCTGACAATAAACATCACCAGCAATTACTACGTAATATTAAGCAAACAATTGTCATGGCGAATTTGTCTCTGGTCGCCATGTTGGTGTGACGACGTTGGAGTTGATTTTTTAACTTTTCAAATTTATCTACAAAGCTACCTGGCAATAAACATCACCAACTATTACAACGTAATATTATACAATTAATTGTCATAACGAATTTGTCTCCAAGCGACATATTCCTGTGACGACGGTAGATTCCGTTTTTCAACTTTTCACATTTATCTACAATAGATAGCTGACAATAAACGGCACCACCGATTACTAAGTAACATTATACAATTAATTGTCACAGCGTTTTTTGTCACCGGACATCATGTTGGTGTGACGACGTTTGAGTAGGTTGTTCAATTTTTAAATTGATCTACATTAGCTAGCTGACAATAAACATCACCAGCAATTACTACGTAATATTATACAATTAATTATCATGGCGAATTTCTCTCCGGTAGCCATGTTGGTGTGACGCGGTGGAGATTGTTTTTCAACTTTTCAAAATTTATCTACAATAGCTAGCTGACAATAAACACCACCAGCGATTACTATGTAATATCATCATGGCAAATTTATCTCCGGGCGCCTTGTTGGTGTGACCACGGTGGAGTTGGTTTTCCAAATTCTTGAGATTTATCTACAAAAAATAGCTTACAATAAACATCACCAAAGGTTTCTACCTAATATTATACAATTAATTGTCGTAGCGAATTTGTCTCTGGTCGCCATCTTGGTGTGACGACGTTGGAGTTGATTTTTTAACTTTTCAAATTTATCTACAGAGCTATTTGACAATAAACATCACCAAATATTACAACGTAATATTATACAAATAATTGTCATAACGAATTTGTCTCCGAGCGTCATATTTGTGGGACGAAGGTAGAGTCCGTTTTTGAACTTTTCACATTTATCTACAATAGATAGCTGAAAATAAACGGCACCAGAGATTACTAAGTAACATTATACAATTAATTGTCACAGCGTGTTTGTCTCCGGACATCATGTTGGTGTGCCGACGTTTGAGTAGGTTGTTCAACTTTTAAATTGATCTACATTAGCTAGCTGACAATAAACATCACCAGCAATTACTACGTAATAATATAAAATTAATTGTCATGCCGAATTTGTCTGCGCTCGCCATGTTGGATTGACGCGGTGGAGATTGTTTTTCAACTTTTCTTAATTTATCTCCAATAGCTAGCTGACAATAAACACTACCAACGATTACTACGTAATATCATCATGGCCAATTTATCTCCGAGCGCCTTGTTAGTGTGACCCCGGTGGAGTTGGTTTTCCAAATTCTTGAGATTTATCTACAAAAAATAGCTAACAATAAACATCACCAACGGTTGCTACGTAATATTATACAATTAATTGTCATAATGAATTTGTCTCCGGACAAAATGTTTGTGTGACGACGGTAGAGACGGTCGTTCAACTTTTCATATTTATCTACAATAGCTATCTGACAATAAACATCACCTGCAATTACAACGTAATATTATACAAATAATGGTCATAACGACTTTGTCTCCGAGCGACATATTTGTGTGACGAATGTAGAGTCCGTTTTTCAACTTTTCACATTTATATACATTAGATAGCTGAAAATAAACGGCACCAAAGATTACTAAGTAACATTATACAATAAATTGTCACAGCGTATTTGTCTCCGGACATCATGTTGGTGTGACGACGTTTGAATAGGTTGTTCAACTTTTAAATTGATCTACATTAGCTAGCTGACAATAAACATCACCAGCAATTACTACGTAATATTATACAATTAATTGTCATAGCGAATTTGTCTCATAACATCATTTTGGTGTGACGACCTTTGAGTAGGTTGTCTAACTTTCAAATTGATCTACATTAACTGGCTTACAATAAACATCACCGACAATTACTAAGTAATATTATACTATTTATTGCCATGGCGAAATTGTCTCCGCTCGCCATGTTGGTGTAGCGAGATGGAGATGGTCGTTCAACTTTTCAAAATTTATCTACAATAGCTAGCTGACAATAAACACCACCAACGATTACTACGTAATATCATTATGGCCAATTTTTCTCCGGGCGCCTTGTTTGGTGTGACGACAGTGGAGTTGGTTTTCCAACTTCTTGAGATTTATCTACAAAAAATAGCTTACAATAAACGTCACCAACAATTACAACTTAATATTATACAATTAATTGTCATAGCGAATTTGTCTCCGAACATCATTTTGGTGTGACGACGTTTGAGTAGGTTGTTCAACTTTCAAATTGATCTACATTAGCTTGCTGACAATAAACATCACCAGCAATTACTAAGTAGTATTATGAAATTAATTACCATGGCGAATTTGTCTCTGGTCGCCTTGTTGGGGTGACGACGTTTGAGTTGATTTTTTAACTTTTCAAATTTATCTACAAAGCTACATGACAAAAACATCACCAACCATTACAACGTAATATTATACAATTAATTGTCATAACAAATTTGTCTCCGAGCGACATATTCATGTGACGACGGTAGAGTCCGTTTTCAACTTTTCACATTTATCTACAATAGATAGCTGACAATAAACGTCACCAATAATTAAAACGTAATATTATACAATTAATTGTCATAGCGAATTTGTCTCGGAACATCATGTTGGTGTGACGACCTTTGAGTAGGTTGTGCAACTTTCAAATTGATCTACATTAGCTATCTCACAATAAACAGCACCAGCAACTAGTACGTAATATTATACAATTAATTGTCTTGGCGAATTAGTCTCCGCTCGCCATGTTGGTGTGACGCTGTGGAGATTGTTTTTCAACTTTTCATAATTTATCTACAATAGCTAGCTGACAATAAACACCACCAACGATTACTACGTAATATCATCATGGCCAATTTATCTCCGGGCGCCTTGTTGGTGTGGCGACAGTGGTGTTGGTTTTCCAATTTCTTGAGATTTATCTACAAAATATAGCTTACAATAAACATCACCAACGATTGCTACGTAATTTTATACAATTAATTGTGGTGGCTAATTTGTGTCCGGTAGCCTTGATGGTGTGACGTTTTTGAAGTTGATTTTTTAACTTTTCAAATTTATCTTCAAACCTAGCTGGCAATAAACGTCACCAATAATAACAACGTAATATTATACAATTAATTGTCATAGCGAATTTGTCTCCGAACATCATTTTGGTGTGACAACGTTTGAGTAGGTTGTCTAAATTTCAAATTGACATACATTAGCTATCTCACAATAAACATCACCAGCAATTACTAGGTAATATTATACAATTAATTGTCATGACGAATTAGTCTCCGCTCGCCATGTTGGTGTGACGCAGTGGAGATTGTTTTTCAACTTTTCATAATTTATCTACAATAGCTAGCTGACAATAAACATCACCTAAAATTTCTATGCAATATTATACAATTAATTGTGGTGGCGAATTTGTCTCCGGTAGCCTTGTTGGTGTGATGACGTCGGATTTGTTTTTTTTTTTATCTTTTCAAATTGATCTACAAAGCTACCTGACAAAAACATCACCAACTATTAACAACGTAATATTATACAATTAATTGTCATAGCAAATTTGTCTCAGTACAACATAATGGTGTGACGACGTTTGAGTAGTTTGATCAACTTTTAAATTGATCTACATTAGCTAGCTGAGAATAAACATCACCGGCAATTACTACGTAATATTATACTATTAATTGTCATGGCGAATTTGTCTCCGCTCGCCATGTTGGTGTGTCGCGGTGGAGATTGTTTTTCAATTTTTCAAAATTTATCTACAATAGCTAGCTGACAATAAACACCACCAACGATTACTACTTAATATCATCATTTCCAATGTATCTCCGGCACCTTGTTGGTGTGACGACGGTGGAGTTGATTTTCCAACTTTTTTAAATTTATCTACAAAAAATAACTTACAAAAAACATCACCAACGCTTGCTACGTTGTATTATACTTTAACTGTTATAGCGAATATGTCTCCTGACACCATGTTTGTGTGACGACGGTGGAGACGGTCGTTCAGCTTCTCATATAATAAATAGCACCAGCAATTACAATGTAATATTATGCAATTAATTGTCATGGCTAATTTGTCTCTGGTCGCCATGTTGGTGGGACGACCTTGGAGTTGATTTTTTAACTTTTCAAATTTATCTACAAAGCTACCTGAAAATAGACGTCACCAATAATTACAACCTAATATTGTACAATTAATTGCCATAGCGAATTTGTCTCCCAACATAATTTTGGTTGTGACGACCTTTGAGTAGGTTGTCAAACTTTCAAATTGATCTATATTAGCTAGCTGGCAATAAACATCACCGCCAATTACTACGTAATATTATACAATTAATTGTCATGGTGAATTTGTCTCCGCTCGCCGTGTTGGTGTGACGCGGTGGAGATTGTTTTCCAACTTTTCATAATTGATCTACAATAGCTAACTGACAATAAACACCAACAACGATTACTACGTAATATCATCATGGCCAATTTATCTCCGGGCGCCTTTATGGTGTGACGACGGTGGAGTTGGTTTTCCAACTTCTTGAGATTTATCTATAAAAAAGAGCTTTCAATAAACGTCACCAACAATTACAACGTAATATTATACAATTAAGTGTCATAGCGAATTTGTCTCCGAACATCATTTTGGTGTGACGACGTTTGAGTAGGTTGCTCAACTTTCAAATTGATCTACATTAGCTAGCTGACAATAAACATCACCAGCAATTACTACGTAGTATTATGCAATTAATTGTCATGGCGAATATTGTGTCTGGTCGCCATGTTGGGGTGACGAGGTTGGAGTTGAATTTTTATCTTTTCAAATTTATCTACAAAGCTACATGACAAAAACATCACCAACTATTACAACGTAATATTATACAATTAATTGTCATAACGAATTTTTCTCCGAGCGACATATTCATGTGACGATGGTAGAGTCCGTTTTCAACTTTTCACATTTATCTCCAATAGATAGCTGACAATAAACGTAACCAATAGTTACAACGTAATATTATACAAATAATTGTCATAGCGAATTTGTCTCCGAACATCATTTTGGTGTGACGACGTTTGAGTAGGTTGTCTAATTTCAAATTGACATACATTAGCTATCTCACAATAAACATCACAAGCAATTACTAGGTAATATTATACAATGAATTGTCATGACGAATTAGTCTCCACTCGCCATGTTGGTGTGACGCTGTGGAGATTGTTTTTCAACTTTTCATAATTTATCTACAATAGCTAGCTGACAATAAACATCACCTAAAATTTCTATGCAATATTATACAATTAATTGTGGTGGCGAATTTGTCTCCGGTAGCCTTGTTGGTGTGATGACGTCGGATTTGTTTTTTTTTTATCTTTTCAAATTTATCTACAAAGCTACCTGACAAAAACATCACCAACTATTAACAACGTAATATTATACAATTAATTGTCATAGCAAATTTGTCTCAGTACAACATAATTGTGTGACGACGTTTGAGTAGTTTGATCAACTTTTAAATTGATCTACATTAGCTAGCTGACAATAAACATCACCGGCAATTACTACGTAATATTATACTATTAATTGTCATGGCGAATTTGTCTCCGCTCGCCATGTTGGTGTGTCGCGGTGGAGATTGTTTTTCAATTTTTCAAAATTTATCTACAATAGCTAGCTGACAATAAACACCACCAACGATTACTACTTAATATCATCATTTCCAATGTATCTCCGGCACCTTGTTGGTGTGACGACGGTGGAGTTGATTTTCCAACTTTTTTAAATTTATCTACAAAAAATAACTTACAAAAAACATCACCAACGCTTGCCACGTTGTATTATACTTTAATTGTTATAGCGAATTTGTCTCCGGACACCATGTTTGTGTGACGACGGTGGAGACGGTCGTTCAGCTTCTCATATTTATCTACAATAGCTAGCTGACAATAAACATCACCAGCAATTACAACGTAATATTATGCAATTAATTGTCATGGCTAATTTGTCTCTGGTCGCCATGTTGGTGGGACGACGTTGGAGTTGATTTTTAACTTTTCAAATTTATCTACAAAGCTACCTGAAAATAAACGTCACCAATAATTACAACCTAATATTATACAATTAATTGCCATAGCGAATTTGTCTCCCAACATAATTTTGGTGTGACGACCTTTGAGTAGGTTGTCTAACTTTCAAATTGATCTATATTAGCTAGCTGGCAATAAACATCACCGCCAATTACTACGTAATATTATACAATTAATTGTCATGGTGAATTTGTCTCCGCTCGCCGTGTTGGTGTGACGCGGTGGAGATTGTTTTCCAACTTTTCATAATTGATCTACAATAGCTAACTGACAATAAACACCAACAACGATTACTACGTAATATCATCATGGCCAATTTATCTCCGGGCGCCTTTATGGTGTGACGACGGTGGAGTTGGTTTTCCAACTTCTTGAGATTTATCTATAAAAAATAGCTTTCAATAAACGTCACCAACAATTACAACGTAATATTATACAATTAAGTGTCGTAGCGAATTTGTCTCCGAACATCATTTTGGTGTGACGACGTTTGAGTAGGTTGTTCAACTTTCAAATTGATCTACATTAGCTAGCTGACAATAAACATCACCAGCAATTACTACGTAGTATTATGCAATTAATTGTCATGGCGAATATTGTGTCTGGTCGCCATGTTGGGGTGACGAAGTTGGAGTTGATTTTTAATCTTTTCAAATTTATCTAGAAAGCTACCTGACAAAAACATCACGAACTATTACAACGTAATATTATACAATTAATTGTCATAACGAATTTGTCTCCGAGCAACATATTCCTGTGAAGACGGTAGATTCCGTTTTCAACTTTTCACATTTATCTACAATAGATAGCTGACAATAAACGGCACCAAAAATTACTAAGTAACATTATACAATTAATTGTCACAGCGTATTTGTCTCCGGACATCATGCTGGTGTGTCGACGTTTGAGTAGGTTGTTCAAATTTTAAATTGATCTACATTAGCTAGCTGACAATAAACATCACCAGCAATTACTACGTAATATTATACAATTAATTATCATGGCGAATTTGTCCCCGGTAGCTATGTTGCTGTGACGCGGTGGAGATTAATTTTCAACTTTTCAAAATTTATCTACAATAGCTAGCTGACAATAAATACCACCAACGATTACTACGTAATATCATCATGGCCAATATATCTCCGGGCGCCTTGTTGGTGTGACCACGGTGGAGTTGGTTTTCCAAATTCTTGAGATTTATCTACAAAAATTAGCTTACAATAAATATCACCAACGGTTGCTACCTAATATTATACAATTAATTGTCATAGCGAATTTGACTCTGGTCGCCATGTTGGTGTGACGACGTTGGAGTCGATATTTTAACTTTTCAAATTTATCTACAAAGCTATTTGACGATAAACATAATCAAATATTACAACGTAATATTATACAAATAATTGTCATAACGGATTTGCCTCCGAGCGACATATTTTGTGACGAAGGAAGAGTCCGTTTTTCATCTTTTCACATTTATCTACAATAGATAGCTGAAAATAAACCTCACCAAAGATTACTAAGTAACATTATACAATTAATTGTCACAGCGTATTTGTCTCCGGACATCATGTTGGTGTGCCGACGTTTGAGTAGGTTGTTCAACTTTTAAAGTGATCTACATTAGCTAGCTGACAATAAACATCACCAGCAATTACTACGTAATATTATACAATTAATTGTCATAGCGAATTTGTCTCTGGTCGCCATGTTGGTGTGACGACGTTGGAGTTGATTTTTTAACATTTCAAAGTTATCTACCAAGCTACCTGATAATAAACATTACCAACTATTACAAGGTAATATTATACAATTAATTGTCATAACGAATTTGTCTCCGAACGACATATTCGTGTGACGACGGTAGAATCCGTTTTTCAACTTTTCACATTTATCTACAATAGATAGCTGACAACAAACGGCATTAAAGATTACTAAGTCACATTATACAATTAATTGTCAAAGCGTATTTGTCTCCGGACATCATGTTGGTGGGACGACGTTTGAGTAAGCTGTTCAATTTTTAAATTGATCTACATTAGCTAGCTGACAATAAACATCACCAGCAATTACTACGTAATATTATACAATTAATTGTCATGGCGAATTTCTCTCCGCTCGCCATGTTGGTGTGACGCGGTGGAGACGGTCGTTCAACTTTCATATTTATCTACAATAGCTAGCTGACAATAAACATCACCAGCAATTACTACGTAATATTATACAATGAATTTTCATGGCGAATTTCTCTCCGCTCGCCATGTTGGTGTGACGCGGTGGAGACGGTCGTTCAACTTTCATATTTATCTAGAATAGCTAGCTGACAATAAACATCACCGACAATTACTACGTAATATTATACAATTTATTGTCATGGCGAATTTGTCTCCGCTCGCCATGTTGGTGTGGCGAGGTGGAGAGGGTCGTTCAACTTTTCAAAATTTATCTACAATAGCTAGCTGACAATAAACACCACCAACGATTACTACGTGATATCATCATGGCCAATATATCTCCGAGCGCCTTGTTGGTGTGAAAAACGGTGGAGTTGGTTTTCCAAATTCTTGAGATTTATCTACAAAAAATAGCATACAATAAACATCACCAACGGTTGCTACCTAATATAATACAATTAATTGTCATAGCGTATTTGTCTCCGGACACCATAT
The DNA here is from genome assembly GCF_977018435.1 of Lepisma saccharinum. Lineage (NCBI taxonomy): Eukaryota > Metazoa > Arthropoda > Insecta > Zygentoma > Lepismatidae > Lepisma > Lepisma saccharinum. The sequence continues at coordinate 107,259,406 of NC_139230.1, forward strand.
TTGTGTGACGACGGTGGAGACGGTCGTTCAACTTTTCATATTTATCTACAATAGCTAGCTGACAATAAACATCACTAGCAATTACTACGTAATATTATGCATTTAATTGTCATGGCGAATTTGTCTCTGGTCGCCATGTTGGTGTGACAACGTTGAAGATGATTTTTCAACTTTTCAAATGTATCTTCAAACCTAACTGACAATAAACGTCGCCAATAATTACAACGTAATATTTTGCATTTATTTGTCATAGCGAATTTGTCTCCGAATATCATTTTGGTGTGTCGACATTTGAGTAGGTTGTCTAACTTTCAAATTGATCTACATTAGCTAGCTTACAATAAATATCACCAGCAATTACTACGCAATAATATACAATTACTTGTCATGGCGAATTTGTCTCCGCTCGCCTTGTTGGTTTGACGCGGTGGAGATTGTTTTTCAACTTTTCATAATTTATCTACAATAGCTAGCTGACAATAAACACCACCAACGATTACTACGTAATATCATCATGGCCAATTTATCTCCGGCCGCCTTGTTGGTGTGACGACAGTGGAGTTGGTTTTCCAACTCCTTTAGATTTATGTACAAAAAATAGCTTACAATAAACGTCACCAACAATTACAACGTAATATTATACAATTAATTGTCATAGCGAATTTGTCTCCGAACATCATTTTGGTGTGACGACGTTTGAGTAGGTTGTTCAATTTTCAAATTGGTCTACATTAGCTAGCTGACAATAAACATCACCGGCAATTACTACGTAATATTATTCAATTAATTGTCATAACGAATTTTTCTCAGAGCGACATATTCGTGTGACGACGGTAGATTCCGTTTTTCAACTTTTCACATTTATCTACAATAGATAGCTGACAATAAACGGCACCTATGATTACTAAGTAACATTATACAATTAATTGTCACAGCGTTTTTTGTCACCGGACATCATGTTGGTGTGACGACGTTTGAGTAGGTTGTTCAATTTTTAAATTGATCTACATTAGCTAGCTGACAATAAACATCACCAGCAATTACTACGTAATATTATAGAATTAATTATCTTGGCGAATTTCTCTCCGCTCGCCATGTTGGTGTGACGCGGTGGAGATTGTTTTTCAACTTTTCAAAATTTATCTACAATAGCTTGCTGACAATAAACACCACCAGCGATTACTACGTAATATCATCATGGCCAATTTATCTCCGGGCGCTTTGTTGGTGTGACCACGGTGGAGTTGGTTTTCCAAATTCTTGAGATTTATCTACAAAAAATAGCTTACAATAAACATCACCAAAGGTTGCTACCTAATATTATACAATTAATTGTCATAGCGAATTTGTCTCTGGTCGCCATGTTGGTGTGACGACGTTGGAGTTGATTTTTTAACTCTTCAAATTTATCTACAGAGCTATTTGACAATAAACATCACCAACTATTACAAGGTAATATTATACAATTAATTGTCATAACGAATTTGTCTCCGAACGACATATTCGTGTGACGACGGTAGAATCCGTTTTTCAACTTTTCACATTTATCTACAATAGATAGCTGACAACAAACGGCATTAAAGATTACTAAATCACATTATACAATTAATTGTCAAAGCGTATTTGTCTCCGGACATCATGTTGGTGTGACGACGTTTGAGTAAGTTGTTCAACTTTTAAATTGATCTACATTAGCTAGCTGACAATAAACATCACCAGCAATTACTACGTAATATTATACAATTAATTGTCATGGCGAATTTCTCTCCGCTCGCCATGTTGGTGTGATGCGGTGGAGACGGTCGTTCAACTTTCATATTTATCTACAATAGCTAGCTGACAATAAACATCACGAAGGAAGAGTCCGTTTCTCATCCTTTCACATTTATCTACAATAGATAGCTGAAAATAAACGGCACCAAAGATTACTAAGTAACATTATACAATTAATTGTCACAGCCTATTTGTCTCCGGACATCATGTTGGTGTTCCGACGTTTGAGTAGGTTGTTCAACTTTTAAAGTGATCTACATTAGCTAGCTGACAATAAACATCACCAGCAATTACTACGTAATATTATACAATTAATTGTCATAACGAATTTGTCTCTGGTCGCCATGTTGGTGTGACGACGTTGGAGTTGATTTTTTAACATTTCAAATTTATCTACCAAGCTACCTGACAATAAACATTACCAACTATTACAAGGTAATATTATACAATTAATTGTCATAACGAATTTGTCTCCGAACGACATATTCGTGTGACGACGGTAGAATCCGTTTTTCAACTTTTCACATTTATCTACAATAGATAGCTGACAACAAACGGCATTAAAGATTACTAAGTCACATTATACAATTAATTGTCAAAGCGTATTTGTCTCCGGACATCATGTTGGTGTGACGACGTTTGATTAAGTTGTTCAACTTTTAAATTGATCTACATTAGCTAGCTGACAATAAACATCACCAGCAATTACTACGTAATATTATACAATTAATTGTCATGGCGAATTTCTCTCCGCTCGCCATTGCGGTGTGACGCGGTGGAGACGGTCGTTCAACTTTCATATTTATCTACAATAGCTAGCTGACAATAAACATCACCAGCAATTACTACGTAATATTATACAATTAATTGTCATGGTGAATTTCTCTCCGCTCGCCATGTTGGTGTGGCGAGGTGGAGACGGTCGTTCAATTTTTCATATTTATCTACAATAGGTAGCTGACAGTAAACATCACTAGCAATTACTACGTAATATTATGCATTTAATTGTCATGGCGAATTTTTCTCTGGTCGCCATGTTGGTGTGACAACGGTGAAGTTGATTTTTCAACTTTTCAAATGTATCTTCAAACCTAACTGACAATAAACGTCGCCAATAATTAAAACGTAATATTATGCATTTATTTGTCATAGCGAATTTGTCTCCGAATATCATTTTGGTGTGTCGACATTTGAGTAGGTTGTCTAACTTTCAAATTGATCTACATTCGCTAGCTTACAATAAATATCACCAGTAATTACTACGCAATAATATACAATTACTTGTCATGGCGAATTTGTCTCCGCTCGCCATGTTGGTTTGACGCGGTGGAGATTGTTTTTCAACTTTTCATAATTTATCTACAATAGCTAGCTGACAATAAACACCACCAACGATTACTACGTAATATCATCATGGCCAATTTATCTCCGGCCGCCTTGTTGGTGTGACGACAGTGGAGTTGGTTTTCCAACTCCTTTAGATTTATCTACAAAAAATAGCTTACAATAAACGTCACCAACAATTACAACGTAATATTATACAATTAATTGTCATAGCGAATTTGTCTCTGGTCGCCATGTTGGTGTGACGACGTTGGAGTTGATTTTTTAACTTTTCAAATTTATCTACAGAGCTATTTGACAATAAACATCACCAAATATTACAACGTAATATTATACAAATAATTGTCATAACGAATTTGTCTCCGAGCGTCATATTTGTGTGACGAAGGTAGAGTCCGTTTTTCAACTTTTCACATTTATCTACAATAGATAGCTGAAAATAAACGGCACCACAGATTACTAAGTAACATTATACAATTAATTGTCACAGCGTATTTGTCTCCGGACATCATTTTGGTGTGCCGACGTTTGAGTAGGTTGTTCAACTTTTAAATTGATCTACATTAGCTAGCTGACAATAAACATCACCAGCAATTACTACGTAATAATATAAAATTAATTGTCATGGCGAATTTGTCTCCGCTCGCCATGTTGGTTTGACGCGGTGGAGATTGTTTTTCAACTTTTCTTAATTTATCTCCAATAGCTAGCTGACAATAAACACTACCAACGATTACTACGTAATATCATAATGGCCAATTTATCTCCGAGCGCCTTGTTGGTGTGACCATGGTGGAGTTTGTTTTCCAAATTCTTGAGATTTATCTAAAAAAAATAGCTTACAATAAACATCACCAACGGTTGCTACGTAATATTATACAATTAATTGTCATAGTGAATTTGTCTCCGGACACCATGTTTGTGTGACGACGGTGGAGACGGTCGTTCAGCTTCTCATATTTATCTACAATAGCTAGCTGACAATAAACATCACCAGCAATTAAAACGTAATATTATGCAATTAATTGTCATGGCGAATTTGTCTCTGGTCGCCATGTTGGTGGGACGACGTTGGAGTTGATTTTTTAACTTTTCAAATTTATCTACAAAGCTACCTGAAAATAAACGTCACCAATAATTACAACCTAATATTATACAATTAATTGCCATAGCGAATTTGTCTCCCAACATAATTTTGGTGTGACGACCTTTGAGTAGGTTGTCTAACTTTCAAATTGATCTATATTAGCTAGCTGGCAATAAACATCACCGCCAATTACTACGTAATATTATACAATTAATTGTCATGGTGAATTTGTCTCCGCTCGCCGTGTTGGTGTGACGCGGTGGAGATTGTTTTCCAACTTTTCATAATTGATCTACAATAGCTAACTGACAATAAACACCAACAACGATTACTACGTAATATCATCATGGCCAATTTATCTCCGGGCGCCTTTATGGTGTGACGACAGTGGAGTTGGTTTTCCAACTTCTTGAGATTTATCTATAAAAAATAGCTTTCAATAAACATCACCAACAATTACAACGTAATATTATACAATTAAGTGTCATAGCGAATTTGTCTCCGTATATCATTTTGGTGTGACGACGTTTGAGTAGGTTGTTCAAATTTTAAATTGATCTACATTAGCTAGCTGACAATAAACATCACCAGCAATTACTACGTAATATTATACAATTAATTATCATGGCGAATTTGTCCCTGGTAGCCATGTTGCTGTGACGCGGTGGAGATTGTTTTTCAACTTTTCAAAATTTATCTACAATAGCTAGCTGACAATAAATACCACCAACGATTACTACGTAATATCATCATGGCCAATATATCTCCGGGAGCCTTGTTGGTGTGACCACGGTGGAGTTGGTTTTCCAAATTCTTGTGATTTATCTACAAAAATTAGCTTACAATAAACATCACCAACGGTTGCTACCTAATATTATACAATTAATTGTCAAAGCGAATTTGTCTCTGGTCGCCATGTTGGTGTGACGACGTTGGAGTCGATATTTTAACTTTTCAAATTTATCTACAAAGCTATTTGACGATAAACATAATCAAATATTACAACGTAATATTATACAAATAATTGTCATAACGGATTTGCCTCCGAGCGACATATTTTGTGACGAAGGAAGAGTCCGTTTCTCATCTTTTCACATTTATCTACAATAGATAGCTGAAAATAAACGGCACCAAAGATTACTAAGTAACATTATACAATTAATTGTCACAGCGTATTTGTCTCCGGACATCATGTTGGTGTTCCGACGTTTGAGTAGGTTGTTCAACTTTTAAAGTGATCTACATTAGCTAGCTGACAATAAACATCACCAGCAATTACTACGTAATATTATACAATTAATTGTCATAGCGAATTTGTCTCTGGTCCCCATGTTGGTGTGACGACGTTGGAGTTGATTTTTTAACATTTCAAATTTATCTACCAAGCTACCTGACAATAAACATTACCAACTATTACAAGGTAATATTATACAATTAATTGTCATAACGAATTTGTCTCCGAACGACATATTCGTGTGACGACGGTAGAATCCGTTTTTCAACTTTTCACATTTATCTACAATAGATAGCTGACAACAAACGGCATTAAAGATTACTAAGTCACATGATACAATTAATTGTCAAAGCGTATTTGTCTCCGGACATCATGTTGGTGTGACGACGTTTGAGTAAGTTGTTCAACTTTTAAATTGATCTACATTAGCTAGCTGACAATAAACATCACCAGCAATTACTACGTAATATTATACAATTAATTGTCATGGCGAATTTCTCTCCGCTCGCCATGTTGGTGTGGCGAGGTGGAGACGGTCGTTCAATTTTTCATATTTATCTACAATAGGTAGCTGACAGTAAACATCACTAGCAATTACTACGTAATATTATGCATTTAATTGTCATGGCGAATTTTTCTCTGGTCGCCATGTTGGTGTGACAACGGTGAAGTTGATTTTTCAACTTTTCAAATGTATCTTCAAACCTAACTGACAATAAACGTCGCCAATAATTAAAACGTAATATTATGCATTTATTTGTCATAGCGAATTTGTCTCCGAATATCATTTTGGTGTGTCGACATTTGAGTAGGTTGTCTAACTTTCAAATTGATCTACATTCGCTAGCTTACAATAAATATCACCAGTAATTACTACGCAATAATATACAATTACTTGTCATGGCGAATTTGTCTCCGCTCGCCATGTTGGTTTGACGCGGTGGAGATTGTTTTTCAACTTTTCATAATTTATCTACAATAGCTAGCTGACAATAAACACCACCAACGATTACTACGTAATATCATCATGGCCAATTTATCTCCGGCCGCCTTGTTGGTGTGACGACAGTGGAGTTGGTTTTCCAACTCCTTTAGATTTATCTACAAAAAATAGCATACAATAAACGTCACCAACAATTACAACGTAATATTATACAATTAATTGTCATAGCGAATTTGTCTCTGGTCGCCATGTTGGTGTGACGACGTTGGAGTTGATTTTTTAACTTTTCAAATTTATCTACAGAGCTATTTGACAATAAACATCACCAAATATTACAACGTAATATTATACAAATAATTGTCATAACGAATTTGTCTCCGAGCGTCATATTTGTGTGACGAAGGTAGAGTCCGTTTTTCAACTTTTCACATTTATCTACAATAGATAGCTGAAAATAAACGGCACCACAGATTACTAAGTAACATTATACAATTAATTGTCACAGCGTATTTGTCTCCGGACATCATTTTGGTGTGCCGACGTTTGAGTAGGTTGTTCAACTTTTAAATTGATCTACATTAGCTAGCTGACAATAAACATCACCAGCAATTACTACGTAATAATATAAAATTAATTGTCATGGCGAATTTGTCTCCGCTCGCCATGTTGGTTTGACGCGGTGGAGATTGTTTTTCAACTTTTCTTAATTTATCTCCAATAGCTAGCTGACAATAAACACTACCAACGATTACTACGTAATATCATCATGGCCAATTTATCTCCGAGCACCTTTTTGGTGTGACCACGGTGGAGTTTGTTTTCCAAATTCTTGAGATTTATCTAAAAAAAAATAGCTTACAATAAACATCACCAACGGTTGCTACGTAATATTATACAATTAATTGTCATAGTGAATTTGTCTCCGGACACCATGTTTGTGTGACGACGGTGGAGACGGTCGTTCAGCTTCTCATATTTATCTACAATAGCTAGCTGACAATAAACTTCACCAGCAATTACAACGTAATATTATGCAATTAATTGTCATGGCGAATTTGTCTTTGGTCGCCATGTTGGTGGGACGACGTTGGAGTTGATTTTTTAACTTTTCAAATTTATCTACAAAGCTACCTGAAAATAAACGTCACCAATAATTACAACCTAATATTATACAATTAATTGCAATAGCGAATTTGTCTCCCAACATAATTTTGGTGTGACGACCTTTGAGTAGGTTGTCTAACTTTCAAATTGATCTATATTAGCTAGCTGGCAATAAACATCACCGCCAATTACTACGTAATATTATACAATTAATTGTCATGGTGAATTTGTCTCCGCTCGCCGTGTTGGTGTGACGCGGTGGAGATTGTTTTCCAACTTTTCATAATTGATCTACAATAGCTAACTGACAATAAACACCAACAACGATTACTACGTAATATCATCATGGCCAATTTATCTCCGGGCGCCTTTATGGTGTGACGACGGTGGAGTTGGTTTTCCAACTTCTTGAGATTTATCTATAAAAAATAGCTTTCAATAAACGTCACCAACAATTACAACGTAATATTATACAATTAAGTGTCATAGCGAATTTGCCTCCGAACATCATTTTGGTGTGACGACGTTTGAGTAGGTTGTTCAACTTTCAAATTGATCTACATTAGCTAACTGACAAAAATATCACCAGCAATTACTACGTAGTATTATGCAATTAATTGTCATGGCGAATATTGTGTCTGGTCGCCATGTTGGGGTGACGAGGTTGGAGTTGATTTTTTATCTTTTCAAATTTATCTAGAAAGCTACCTGACAAAAACATCACCAACTATTACAACGTAATATTATACAATTAATTGTCATAACGAATTTGTCTCCGAGCAACATATTCCTGTGACGACGGTAGAATCCGTTTTTCAACTTTTCACATTTATCTACAATAGATAGCTGACAATAAACGGCACCAAAGATTACTAAGTAACATTATACAATTAATTGTCACAGCGTATTTGTCTCCGGACATCATGTTGGTGTGACGACGTTTGAGTAGGTTGTTCAAATTTTAAATTGATCTACATTAGCTAGCTGACAATAAACATCACCAGCAATTACTACGTAATATTATACAATTAATTATCATGGCGAATTTGTCCCCGGTAGCCATGTTGCTGTGACGCGGTGGAGATTGTTTTTCAACTTTTCAAAATTTATCTACAATAGCTAGCTGACAATAAATACCACCAACGATTACTACGTAATATCATCATGGCCAATATATCTCCGGGCGCCTTGTTGGTGTGACCACGGTGGAGTTGGTTTTCCAAATTCTTGAGATTTATCTCCAAAAAATAGCTTACAATAAACATCACCAACGGTTGCTACCTAATATTTAACAATTAATTGTCATAGCGTATTTGTCTCCGCACACCATATTTGTGTGACAACGGTGGAGACGGTCGTTCAACTTTTCATATTTATCTACAATAGCTAGCTGACAAAAACATCACTAGCAATTACTACGTAATATTATGCATTTAATTGTCATGGCGAATTTGTCTCTGGTCGCCATGTTGGTGTGACGACGTTAGAGTTGATTTTTTAACTTTTCAAATTTATCTACAAAGCTATTTGACAATAAACATCACCAAATATTACAACGAAATATTATACAATTAATTGTCATAACGACTTTGTCTCCGAGCGACATATTTGTGTGACGAAGGTAGAGTCCGTTTCTCAACTTTTCACATTTATCTACAATAGATAGCTGAAAATAAACGGCACCAAAAATTACTAAGTAACATTATACAATTAATTGTCACAGGGTATTTGTCTCCGGACATCATGTTGGGGTGACGACGTTTGAATAGGTTGTTCAACTTTAAATTGATCTACATTAGCTAGCTGACAATAAACATCACCAGCAATTACTACGTAATATTATACAATTAATTATCATGGCGTGTGACGTGGTAGAGATTCTTTTTCAACTTTTCAAAATTTATCTACAATAGCTAGCTGACAATAAACACCACCAGCGATTACTACGTAATATCATCATGGCCAATTTATCTCCGAGCGCCTTGTTGGTGTGACCACGGTGGAGTTGGTTTTCCAAATTCTTGAGATTTATCTACAAAAAATAGCTTACAATAAACATCACCAAAGGTTGCTACCTAATATTATTCTATTAATTGTCATAGCGAATTTGTCTCTGGTCGCCATGTTGGTGTGACGACGTTGGAGTTGATTTTTTAACTTTTCAAATTTATCTACAGAGCTATTTGACAATAAACATCACCACATATTACAACGTAATATTATACAAATAATTGTCATAACGAATTTGTCTCCGAGCGTCATATTTGTGTGACGAAAGTAGAGTCCGTTTTTCAACTTTTGACATTTATCTACAATAGATAGCTGAAAATAAACGGCACCACAGATTACTAAGTAACATTATACAATTAATTGTCACAGCGTATTTGTCTCCGGACGTCATGTTGGTGTGCCGACGTTTAAGTAGGTTGTTCAACTTTTAAATTGATCTCCATTAGCTAGCTGACAATAAACATCACCAGCAATTACTACGTAATATTATATAATTAACTGTCATGGCGAATTTGTCTCCGCTCGCCATGTTGGTGTGACGCGGTGGAGATTGTTTTTCAACTTTTCAAAATTTATCTACAATAGCTAGCTGACAATAAACACCACCAAAAATTACTACGTAATATCATCATGGCCAATTTATCTCCGGCCGCCATGCAGGTGTGACCACGGTGGAGTTGGTTTTCCAAATTCTTGAGATTTATCTACATAAAATAGCTTACAATAAACACCACTAACGATTGCTACGTAATATTATACAATTAATTGTCATAGCGAATTTTTCTCCGGACACCATGTTTGTGTGACGACGGTGGAGACGGTCGTTCAACTTTTCATATTTATCTACAATAGCTATCTTGCAATAAACATCACCGACAATCACTACGTAATATTATACAATTAATTGTGGTGGCGAATTTGTCTCCGGTAGCCATGTTGGTGTGACGACGGTGAAGTTGATTTTTCAACTTTTCAAATTTATCTTCAAACCTAAGTGACAATAAACGTCACCAATAATTACAACGTAATATTATGCAATTAATTGTCATAGCGAATTTGTCTCCGAACATCATTTCGGTGTGACGACCTTTGAGTATGTTGTCTAGCTTTCAAATTGATCTACAATAACTGGCTTACAATAAATATCACCAGCATTTACTACGTAATAATATAAAATTAATTGTCATGGCGAATTTGTCTCCGCTCGCCATGTTGGTTTGACGTGGTGGAGATTGTTTTTCAACTTTTCTTAATTTATCTCCAATAGCTAGCTGACAATAAACACTACCAACGATTACTACGTAATATCATCATGGCCAATTTATCTCCGAGCGCCTTGTTGGTGTGACGACGGTGGAGTTAGTTTTCCAACTTCTTGAGATTTATCTACAAAAAATAGCTTACATTAAACGTCACCAACAATTACAAGGAAATATTATACAATTAATGGTCATAGCAAATTTGTCTCCGGACATCATGTTGGTGTGACGACGTTTGAATAGGTTGTTCAACTTTTAAATTGATCTACATTAGCTAGCTGACAATAAACATCACCAGCAATTACTAAGTAGTATTATGCAATTAATTGCCATGGCGAATTTGTCTCTGGTCGCCATGTTGGGGTGACGACGTTGGAGTTGATTTTTTAACTTTTCAAATTTATCTACAAAGCTACATGACAAAAACATCAGCAACTATTACAACGTAATATTATACAATTAATTGTGATAACAAATTTGTCTCCGAGCGACATATTCATGTGACGACGGTAGAGACCGTTTTCAACTTTTCACATTTATCTACAATAGATAGCTGACAACAAACGTCACCAATAATTAAAACGTAATATTATACAATTTATTGTCATAGCGAATTTGTCTCGGAACATCATGTTGGTGTGACGACCTTTGAGTAGGTTGTGTAACTTTCAAATTAACATACATTAGCTATCTCACAATAAACATCACCAGCAACTACTAGGTAATATTATACAATTAATTGTCATGACGAATTAGTCTCCGCTCGCCATGTTGGTGTGACGCTGTGGAGATTGTTTTTCAACTTTTCATAATTTATCTGCAATAGCTAGCTGACAATAAACACTACCAACGATTACTACGTAATATCATCATGGCCAATTTATCTCCGAGCGCCTTGTTGGTGTGACGACGGTGGAGTTAATTTTCCTACTTCTTGAGATTTATCTACAAAAAATAGCTTACATTAAACGTCACCAACAATTACAACGTAATATTATACAATTAATGGTCATAGCAAATTTGTCTTCGAACATCATGTTGGTGTGACGACGTTTGAGTAGGTTGATCAATTTTCAAATTGATCTACATTAGGTAGCTGACAATAAACATCACCGGCAATTACTACATAATATTATTCAATTAATTGTCATGGCGAATATTGTGTCTGGTCGCCATGTTGGGGTGACGAGGTTGGAGTTGATTTTTTATCTTTTCAAATTTATCTAGAAAGCTACCTGACAAAAACATCACCAACTATTACAACGTAATATTATACAATTAATTGTCATAACGAATTTGTCTCAGAGCGACATATTCGTGTGACGACGGTAGATTCCGTTTTTCAACTTTTCACATTTATCTACAATAGCTAGCTGACAATAAACACCACCAACGATTACTACGTAATATCATCATGGCCAATTTATCTCCGGGCGCCTTGTTGGTGTGGCGACGGTGGAGTTGGTTTTCCAATTTTTTGAGATTTAACTACAAAATATAGCTTACAATAAACATCACCAACGATTGCTACGTAATATTATACAATTAATTGTGGTGACTAATTTGTATCCGGTAGCCTTGTTGGTGTGACGTTGTTTTTCAACTTTTCAAATATATATTATACAATTAATTGTCATAGCGAATTTGTCTCTGGTCGCCATGTTGGTGTGACGACGTTGGAATTTTTAACATTTCAAATTTATCTACGAAGTTACCTGACAATAAACATCAGCAACTATTACAACGTTATATTATACAATTAATTGTCAAAGCGTATTTGTCTCCGGACATCATGTTGGTGTGACGACGTTTGAGTAGGTTGTTCAACTTTTAAAATGATCTACATTAGCTAGCTGACAATAAACATCACCAGCAATTACTACGTAATATTATACAATTAGTTGTCATGGCGAATATCTCTCCGCTCGCCATGTTGGTGTGACGCGGTGGAGACGGTCGTTCAACTTTCATATTTATCTACAATAGCTAGCTGACAATAAACATCACCGACAATTACTACGTAATATTATACAATTAATTGTCATAACGAATTTGTCTCCGAACGACATATTCGTGTGACGACGGTAGAATCCGTTTTTCAACTTTTCACATTTATCTACAATAGATAGCTGACAACAAACGGCACCAAAGATTACTAAGTCACATTATACAATTAATTGTCAAAGCGTATTTGTCTCCGGACATCATGTTGGTGTGACGACGTTTGAGTAGGTTGTTCAACTTTTAAATTGATCTACATTAGCTAGCTGACAATAAAAATCACCAGCAATTACTACGTAATATTATACAATTAATTGTCATGGCGAATTTCTCTCCGCTCGCCATGTTGGTGTGACGCGGTGGAGACGGTCGTTCAACTTTCATATTTATCTACAATAGCTAGCTGACAATAAACATCACCGACAATTACTACGTAATATTATACAATTAATTGTCATAACGAATTTGTCTCCGAACGACATATTCGTGTGACGACGGTAGAATCCGTTTTTCAACTTTTCACATTTATCTACAATAGATAGCTGACAACAAACGGCACCAAAGATTACTAAGTCACATTATACAATTAATTGTCACAGCGTATTTGTCTCCGGACATCATGTTGGTGTGACGACGTTTGAGTAGGTTGTTCAAATTTTAAATTGATCTACATTAGCTAGCTGACAATAAACATCACCAGCAATTACTACGTAATATTATACAATTAATTATCATGGCGAATTTGTCCCCGGTAGCCATGTTGCTGTGACGCGGTGGAGATTGTTTTAAAACTTTTCAAAATTTATCTACAATAGCTAGCTGACAATAAATACCACCAACGATTACTACGTAATATCATCATGGCCAATATATCTCCGGGCGCCTTGTTGGTGTGACCACGGTTTAGTTGGTTTTCCAAATTCTTGAGATTTATCTCCAAAAAATAGCTTACAATAAACATCACCAACGGTTGCTACCTAATATTTAACAATTAATTGTCATAGCGTATTTGTCTCCGCACACCATATTTGTGTGACAACGGTGGAGACGGTCGTTCAACTTTTCATATTTATCTACAATAGCTAGCTGACAAAAACATCACTAGCAATTACTACGTAATATTATGCATTTAATTGTCATGGCGAATTTGTCTCTGGTCGCCATGTTGGTGTGACGACGTTAGAGTTGATTTTTTAACTTTTCAAATTTATCTACAAAGCTATTTGACAATAAACATCACCAAATATTACAACGAAATATTATACAATTAATTGTCATAACGACTTTGTCTCCGAGCGACATATTTGTGTGACGAAGGTAGAGTCCGTTTCTCAACTTTTCACATTTATCTACAATAGATAGCTGAAAATAAACGGCACCAAAAATTACTAAGTAACATTATACAATTAATTGTCACAGGGTATTTGTCTCCGGACATCATGTTGGGGTGACGACGTTTGAATAGGTTGTTCAACTTTAAATTGATCTACATTAGCTAGCTGACAATAAACATCACCAGCAATTACTACGTAATATTATACAATTAATTATCATGGCGTGTGACGTGGTAGAGATTCTTTTTCAACTTTTCAAAATTTATCTACAATAGCTAGCTGACAATAAACACCACCAGCGATTACTACGTAATATCATCATGGCCAATATATCTCCGGGCGCCTTGTTGGTGTGACCACGGTGGAGTTGGTTTTCCAAATTCTTGAGATTTATCTCCAAAAAATAGCTTACAATAAACATCACCAACGGTTGCTACCTAATATTTAACAATTAATTGTCATAGCGTATTTGTCTCCGCACACCATATTTGTGTGACAACGGTGGAGACGGTCGTTCAACTTTTCATATTTATCTACAATAGCTAGCTGACAAGAACATCACTAGCAATTACTACGTAATATTATGCATTTAATTGTCATGGCGAATTTGTTTCTGGTCGCCATGTTGGTGTGACGACGTTAGAGTTGATTTTTTAACTTTTCAAATTTATCTACAAAGCTATTTGACAATAAACATCACCAAATATTACAACGAAATATTATACAATTAATTGTCATAACGACTTTGTCTCCGAGCGACATATTTGTGTGACGAAGGTAGAGTCCGTTTCTCAACTTTTCACATTTATCTACAATAGATAGCTGAAAATAAACGGCACCAAAAATTACTAAGTAACATTATACAATTAATTGTCACAGGGTATTTGTCTCCGGACATCATGTTGGGGTGACGACGTTTGAATAGGTTGTTCAACTTTAAATTGATCTACATTAGCTAGCTGACAATAAACATCACCAGCAATTACTACGTAATATTATACAATTAATTATCATGGCGTGTGACGTGGTAGAGATTCTTTTTCAACTTTTCAAAATTTATCTACAATAGCTAGCTGACAATAAACACCACCAGCGATTACTACGTAATATCATCATGGCCAATTTATCTCCGAGCGCCTTGTTGGTGTGACCACGGTGGAGTTGGTTTTCCAAATTCTTGAGATTTATCTACAAAAAATAGCTTACAATAAACATCACCAAAGGTTGCTACCTAATATTATTCTATTAATTGTCATAGCGAATTTGTCTCTGGTCGCCATGTTGGTGTGACGACGTTGGAGTTGATTTTTTAACTTTTCAAATTTATCTACAGAGCTATTTGACAATAAACATCACCACATATTACAACGTAATATTATACAAATAATTGTCATAACGAATTTGTCTCCGAGCGTCATATTTGTGTGACGAAAGTAGAGTCCGTTTTTCAACTTTTGACATTTATCTACAATAGATAGCTGAAAATAAACGGCACCACATATTACTAAGTAACATTATACAATTAATTGTCACAGCGTATTTGTCTCCGGACGTCATGTTGGTGTGCCGACGTTTAAGTAGGTTGTTCAACTTTTAAATTGATCTCCATTAGCTAGCTGACAATAAACATCACCAGCAATTACTACGTAATATCATCATGGCGAATTTGTCTCCGCTCGCCATGTTGGTGTGACGCGGTGGAGTTGGTTTTCCAAATTCTTGAGATTTATCTACATAAAATAGCTTACAATAAACATCACTAACGATTGCTACGTAATATTATACAATTAATTGTGGTGGCGAATTTGTCTCCGGTAGCCATGTTGGTGTGACGACGGTGAAGTTGATTTTTCAACTTTTCAAATTTATCTTCAAACCTAAGTGACAATAAACGTCACCAATAATTACAACGTAATATTATGCAATTAATTGTCATAGCGAATTTGTCTCCGAACATCATTTCGGTGTGACGACCTTTGAGTATGTTGTCTAGCTTTCAAATTGATCTACAATAACTGGCTTACAATAAATATCACCAGCATTTACTACGTAATAATATAAAATTAATTGTCATGGCGAATTTGTCTCCGCTCGCCATGTTGGTTTGACGTGGTGGAGATTGTTTTTCAACTTTTCTTAATTTATCTCCAATAGCTAGCTGACAATAAACACTACCAACGATTACTACGTAATATCATCATGGCCAATTTATCTCCGAGCGCCTTGTTGGTGTGACGACGGTGGAGTTAGTTTTCCAACTTCTTGAGATTTATCTACAAAAAATAGCTTACATTAAACGTCACCAACAATTACAACGAAATATTATACAATTAATGGTCATAGCAAATTTGTCTCCGGACATCATGTTGGTGTGACGACGTTTGAATAGGTTGTTCAACTTTTAAATTGATCTACATTAGCTAGCTGACAATAAACATCACCAGCAATTACTAAGTAGTATTATGCAATTAATTGCCATGGCGAATTTGTCTCTGGTCGCCATGTTGGGGTGACGACGTTGGAGTTGATTTTTTAACTTTTCAAATTTATCTACAAAGCTACATGACAAAAACATCAGCAACTATTACAACGTAATATTATACAATTAATTGTGATAACAAATTTGTCTCCGAGCGACATATTCATGTGACGACGGTAGAGACCGTTTTCAACTTTTCACATTTATCTACAATAGATAGCTGACAACAAACGTCACCAATAATTAAAACGTAATATTATACAATTAATTGTCATAGCGAATTTGTCTCGGAACATCATGTTGGTGTGACGACCTTTGAGTAGGTTGTGTAACTTTCAAATTAACATACATTAGCTATCTCACAATAAACATCACCAGCAACTACTAGGTAATATTATACAATTAATTGTCATGACGAATTAGTCTCCGCTCGCCATGTTGGTGTGACGCTGTGGAGATTGTTTTTCAACTTTTCATAATTTATCTGCAATAGCTAGCTGACAATAAACACTACCAACGATTACTACGTAATATCATCATGGCCAATTTATCTCCGAGCGCCTTGTTGGTGTGACGACGGTGGAGTTAATTTTCCTACTTCTTGAGATTTATCTACAAAAAATAGCTTACATTAAACGTCACCAACAATTACAACGTAATATTATACAATTAATGGTCATAGCAAATTTGTTTTCGAACATCATGTTGGTGTGACGACGTTTGAGTAGGTTGATCAATTTTCAAATTGATCTACATTAGGTAGCTGACAATAAACATCACCGGCAATTACTACATAATATTATTCAATTAATTGTCATGGCGAATATTGTGTCTGGTCGCCATGTTGGGGTGACGAGGTTGGAGTTGATTTTTTATCTTTTCAAATTTATCTAGAAAGCTACCTGACAAAAACATCACCAACTATTACAACGTAATATTATACAATTAATTGTCATAACGAATTTGTCTCAGAGCGACATATTCGTGTGACGACGGTAGATTCCGTTTTTCAACTTTTCACATTTATCTACAATAGCTAGCTGACAATAAACACCACCAACGATTACTACGTAATATCATCATGGCCAATTTATCTCCGGGCGCCTTGTTGGTGTGGGGACGGTGGAGTTGGTTTTCCAATTTTTTGAGATTTAACTACAAAATATAGCTTACAATAAACATCACCAACGATTGCTACGTAATATTATACAATTAATTGTGGTGACTAATTTGTATCCGGTAGCCTTGTTGGTGTGACGTTGTTTTTCAACTTTTCAAATATATATTATACAATTAATTGTCATAGCGAATTTGTCTCTGGTCGCCATGTTGGTGTGACGACGTTGGAATTTTTAACATTTCAAATTTATCTACGAAGTTACCTGACAATAAACATCAGCAACTATTACAACGTTATATTATACAATTAATTGTCAAAGCGTATTTGTCTCCGGACATCATGTTGGTGTGACGACGTTTGAGTAGGTTGTTCAACTTTTAAAATGATCTACATTAGCTAGCTGACAATAAACATCACCAGCAATTACTACGTAATATTATACAATTAGTTGTCATGGCGAATATCTCTCCGCTCGCCATGTTGGTGTGACGCGGTGGAGACGGTCGTTCAACTTTCATATTTATCTACAATAGCTAGCTGACAATAAACATCACCGACAATTACTACGTAATATTATACAATTAATTGTCATAACGAATTTGTCTCTGAAGGACATATTCGTGTGACGACGGTAGAATCCGTTTTTCAACTTTTCACATTTATCTACAATAGATAGCTGACAACAAACGGCACCAAAGATTACTAAGTCACATTATACAATTAATTGTCAAAGCGTATTTGTCTCCGGACATCATGTTGGTGTGACGACGTTTGAGTAGGTTGTTCAACTTTTAAATTGATCTACATTAGCTAGCTGACAATAAAAATCACCAGCAATTACTACGTAATATTATACAATTAATTGTCATGGCGAATATCTCTCCGCTCGCCATGTTGGTGTGACGCGGTGGAGACGGTCGTTCAACTTTCATATTTATCTACAATAGCTAGCTGACAATAAACATCACCGACAATTACTACGTAATATTATACAATTAATTGTCATAACGAATTTGTCTCCGAACGACATATTCGTGTGACGACGGTAGAATCCGTTTTTCAACTTTTCACATTTATCTACAATAGATAGCTGACAACAAACGGCACCAAAGATTACTAAGTCACATTATACAATTAATTGTCACAGCGTATTTGTCTCCGGACATCATGTTGGTGTGACGACGTTTGAGTAGGTTGTTCAAATTTTAAATTGATCTACATTAGCTAGCTGACAATAAACATCACCAGCAATTACTACGTAATATTATACAATTAATTATCATGGCGAATTTGTCCCCGGTAGCCATGTTGCTGTGACGCGGTGGAGATTGTTTTTCAACTTTTCAAAATTTATCTACAATAGCTAGCTGACAATAAATACCACCAACGATTACTACGTAATATCATCATGGCCAATATATCTCCGGGCGCCTTGTTGGTGTGACCACGGTGGAGTTGGTTTTCCAAATTCTTGAGATTTATCTCCAAAAAATAGCTTACAATAAACATCACCAACGGTTGCTACCTAATATTTAACAATTAATTGTCATAGCGTATTTGTCTCCGCACACCATATTTGTGTGACAACGGTGGAGACGGTCGTTCAACTTTTCATATTTATCTACAATAGCTAGCTGACAAAAACATCACTAGCAATTACTACGTAATATTATGCATTTAATTGTCATGGCGAATTTGTCTCTGGTCGCCATGTTGGTGTGACGACGTTAGAGTTGATTTTTTAACTTTTCAAATTTATCTACAAAGCTATTTGACAATAAACATCACCAAATATTACAACGAAATATTATACAATTAATTGTCATAACGACTTTGTCTCCGAGCGACATATTTGTGTGACGAAGGTAGAGTCCGTTTCTCAACTTTTCACATTTATCTACAATAGATAGCTGAAAATAAACGGCACCAAAAATTACTAAGTAACATTATACAATTAATTGTCACAGGGTATTTGTCTCCGGACATCATGTTGGGGTGACGACGTTTGAATAGGTTGTTCAACTTTAAATTGATCTACATTAGCTAGCTGACAATAAACATCACCAGCAATTACTACGTAATATTATACAATTAATTATCATGGCGTGTGAAGTGGTAGAGATTCTTTTTCAACTTTTCAAATTTTATCTACAATAGCTAGCTGACAATAAACACCACCAGCGATTACTACGTAATATCATCATGGCCAATATATCTCCGGGCGCCTTGTTGGTGTGACCACGGTGGAGTTGGTTTTCCAAATTCTTGAGATTTATCTCCAAAAAATAGCTTACAATAAACATCACCAACGGTTGCTACCTAATATTTAACAATTAATTGTCATAGCGTATTTGTCTCCGCACACCATATTTGTGTGACAACGGTGGAGACGGTCGTTCAACTTTTCATATTTATCTACAATAGCTATCTGACAAAAACATCACTAGCAATTACTACGTAATATTATGCATTTAATTGTCATGGCGAATTTGTCTCTGGTCGCCATGTTGGTGTGACGACGTTAGAGTTGATTTTTTAACTTTTCAAATTTATCTACAAAGCTATTTGACAATAAACATCACCAAATATTACAACGAAATATTATACAATTAATTGTCATAACGACTTTGTCTCCGAGCGACATATTTGTGTGACGAAGGTAGAGTCCGTTTCTCAACTTTTCACATTTATCTACAATAGATAGCTGAAAATAAACGGCACCAAAAATTACTAAGTAACATTATACAATTAATTGTCACAGGGTATTTGTCTCCGGACATCATGTTGGGGTGACGACGTTTGAATAGGTTGTTCAACTTTAAATTGATCTACATTAGCTAGCTGACAATAAACATCACCAGCAATTACTACGTAATATTATACAATTAATTATCATGGCGTGTGACGTGGTAGAGATTCTTTTTCAACTTTTCAAAATTTATCTACAATAGCTAGCTGACAATAAACACCACCAGCGATTACTACGTAATATCATCATGGCCAATTTATCTCCGAGCGCCTTGTTGGTGTGACCACGGTGGAGTTGGTTTTCCAAATTCTTGAGATTTATCTACAAAAAATAGCTTACAATAAACATCACCAAAGGTTGCTACCTAATATTATTCTATTAATTGTCATAGCGAATTTGTCTCTGGTCGCCATGTTGGTGTGACGACGTTGGAGTTGATTTTTTAACTTTTCAAATTTATCTACAGAGTTATTTGACAATAAACATCACCACATATTACAACGTAATATTATACAAATAATTGTCATAACGAATTTGTCTCCGAGCGTCATATTTGTGTGACGAAAGTAGAGTCCGTTTTTCAACTTTTGACATTTATCTACAATAGATAGCTGAAAATAAACGGCACCACATATTACTAAGTAACATTATACAATTAATTGTCACAGCGTATTTGTCTCCGGACGTCATGTTGGTGTGCCGACGTTTAAGTAGGTTGTTCAACTTTTAAATTGATCTCCATTAGCTAGCTGACAATAAATATCACCAGCAATTACTACGTAATATTATATAATTAACTGTCATGGCGAATTTGTCTCCGCTCGCCATGTTGGTGTGACGCGGTGGAGATTGTTTTTCAACTTTTCAAAATTTATCTACAATAGCTAGCTGACAATAAACACCACCAAAAATTACTACGTAATATCATCATGGCCAATTTATCTCCGGCCGTCATGCAGGTGTGACCACGGTGGAGTTGGTTTTCCAAATTCTTGAGATTTATCTACATAAAATAGCTTACAATAAACATCACTAACGATTGCTACGTAATATTATACAATTAATTGTGGTGGCGAATTTGTCTCCGGTAGCCATGTTGGTGTGACGACGGTGAAGTTGATTTTTCAACTTTTCAAATTTATCTTCAAACCTAAGTGACAATAAACGTCACCAATAATTACAACGTAATATTATGCAATTAATTGTCATAGCGAATTTGTCTCCGAACATCATTTCGGTGTGACGACCTTTGAGTATGTTGTCTAGCTTTCAAATTGATCTACAATAACTGGCTTACAATAAATATCACCAGCATTTACTACGTAATAATATAAAATTAATTGTCATGGCGAATTTGTCTCCGCTCGCCATGTTGGTTTGACGTGGTGGAGATTGTTTTTCAACTTTTCTTAATTTATCTCCAATAGCTAGCTGACAATAAACACTACCAACGATTACTACGTAATATCATCATGGCCAATTTATCTCCGAGCGCCTTGTTGGTGTGACGACGGTGGAGTTAGTTTTCCAACTTCTTGAGATTTATCTACAAAAAATAGCTTACATTAAACGTCACCAACAATTACAACGAAATATTATACAATTAATGGTCATAGCAAATTTGTCTCCGGACATCATGTTGGTGTGACGACGTTTGAATAGGTTGTTCAACTTTTAAATTGATCTACATTAGCTAGCTGACAATAAACATCACCAGCAATTACTAAGTAGTATTATGCAATTAATTGCCATGGCGAATTTGTCTCTGGTCGCCATGTTGGGGTGACGACGTTGGAGTTGATTTTTTAACTTTTCAAATTTATCTACAAAGCTACATGACAAAAACATCAGCAACTATTACAACGTAATATTATACAATTAATTGTGATAACAAATTTGTCTCCGAGCGACATATTCATGTGACGACGGTAGAGACCGTTTTCAACTTTTCACATTTATCTACAATAGATAGCTGACAACAAACGTCACCAATAATTAAAACGTAATATTATACAATTAATTGTCATAGCGAATTTGTCTCGGAACATCATGTTGGTGTGACGACCTTTGAGTAGGTTGTGTAACTTTCAAATTAACATACATTAGCTATCTCACAATAAACATCACCAGCAACTACTAGGTAATATTATACAATTAATTGTCATGACGAATTAGTCTCCGCTCGCCATGTTGGTGTGACGCTGTGGAGATTGTTTTTCAACTTTTCATAATTTATCTGCAATAGCTAGCTGACAATAAACACTACCAACGATTACTACGTAATATCATCATGGCCAATTTATCTCCGAGCGCCTTGTTGGTGTGACGACGGTGGAGTTAATTTTCCTACTTCTTGAGATTTATCTACAAAAATAGCTTACATTAAACGTCACCAACAATTACAACGTAATATTATACAATTAATGGTCATAGCAAATTTGTCTTCGAACATCATGTTGGTGTGACGACGTTTGAGTAGGTTGATCAATTTTCAAATTGATCTACATTAGGTAGCTGACAATAAACATCACCGGCAATTACTACATAATATTATTCAATTAATTGTCATGGCGAATATTGTGTCTGGTCGCCATGTTGGGGTGACGAGGTTGGAGTTGATTTTTTATCTTTTCAAATTTATCTAGAAAGCTACCTGACAAAAACATCACCAACTATTACAACGTAATATTATACAATTAATTGTCATAACGAATTTGTCTCAGAGCGACATATTCGTGTGACGACGGTAGATTCCGTTTTTCAACTTTTCACATTTATCTACAATAGCTAGCTGACAATAAACACCACCAACGATTACTACGTAATATCATCATGGCCAATTTATCTCCGGGCGCCTTGTTGGTGTGGCGACGGTGGAGTTGGTTTTCCAATTTTTTGAGATTTAACTACAAAATATAGCTTACAATAAACATCACCAACGATTGCTACGTAATATTATACAATTAATTGTGGTGACTAATTTGTATCCGGTAGCCTTGTTGGTGTGACGTTGTTTTTCAACTTTTCAAATATATATTATACAATTAATTGTCATAGCGAATTTGTCTCTGGTCGCCATGTTGGTGTGACGACGTTGGAATTTTTAACATTTCAAATTTATCTACGAAGCTACCTGACAATAAACATCAGCAACTATTACAACGTTATATTATACAATTAATTGTCAAAGCGTATTTGTCTCCGGACATCATGTTGGTGTGACGACGTTTGAGTAGGTTGTTCAACTTTTAAAATGATCTACATTAGCTAGCTGACAATAAACATCACCAGCAATTACTACGTAATATTATACAATTAGTTGTCATGGCGAATATCTCTCCGCTCGCCATGTTGGTGTGACGCGGTGGAGACGGTCGTTCAACTTTCATATTTATCTACAATAGCTAGCTGACAATAAACATCACCGACAATTACTACGTAATATTATACAATTAATTGTCATAACGAATTTGTCTCCGAACGACATATTCGTGTGACGACGGTAGAATCCGTTTTTCAACTTTTCACATTTATCTACAATAGATAGCTGACAACAAACGGCACCAAAGATTACTAAGTCACATTATACAATTAATTGTCAAAGCGTATTTGTCTCCGGACATCATGTTGGTGTGACGACGTTTGAGTAGGTTGTTCAACTTTTAAATTGATCTACATTAGCTAGCTGACAATAAAAATCACCAGCAATTACTACGTAATATTATACAATTAATTGTCATGGCGAATTTCTCTCCGCTCGCCATGTTGGTGTGACGCGGTGGAGACGGTCGTTCAACTTTCATATTTATCTAGAATAGCTAGCTGACAATAAACATCACCGACAATTACTACGTAATATTATACAATTTATTGTCATGGCGAATTTGTCTCCGCTCGCCATGTTGGTGTGGCGAGGTGGAGACGGTCGTTCAACTTTTCAAAATTTATCTACAATAGCTAGCTGACAATAAACACCACCAACGATTACAACGTGATATCATCATGGCCAATATATCTCCGAGCGCCTTGTTGGTGTGAAAAACGGTGGAGTTGGTTTTCCAAATTCTTGAGATTTATCTACAAAAAATAGCTTACAATAAACATCACCAACGGTTGCTACCTAATATTATACAATTAATTGTCATAGCGTATTTGTCTCCGGACACCATATTTGTGTGACGACGGTGGAGACGGTCGTTCAACTTTTCATATTTATCTACAATAGCTAGCTGACAATAAACATCACTAGCAATTACTACGTAATATTATGCATTTAATTGTCATGGCGAATTAGTCTCTGGTCGCCATGTTGGTGTGACAACGGTGATGATGATTTTTCAACTTTTCAAATGTATCTTCAAACCTAACTGACAATAAACGTCGCCAATAATTACAACGTAATATTTTGCATTTATTTGTCATAGCGAATTTGTCTCCGAATATCATTTTGGTGTGTCGACATTTGAGTAGGTTGTCTAACTTTCAAATTGATCTACATTAGCTAGCTTACAATAAATATCACCAGCAATTACTACGCAATAATATACAATTACTTGTCATGGCGAATTTGTCTCCGCTCGCCATGTTGGTTTGACGCGGTGGAGATTGTTTTTCAACTTTTCATAATTTATCTACAATAGCTAGCTGACAATAAACACCACCAACGATTACTACGTAATATCATCATGGCCAATTTATCTCCGACCGCCTTGTTGGTGTGACGACAGTGGAGTTGGTTTTCCAACTCCTTTAGATTTATCTACAAAAAATAGCTTACATTAAACGTCACCAACAATTACAACGTAATATTATACAATTAATTGTCATAGCGAATTTGTCTCGGAACATCATGTTGGTGTGACGACCTTTGAGTAGGTTGTGTAACTTTCAAATTAACATACATTAGCTATCTCACAATAAACATCACCAGCAAATACTAGGTAATATTATACAATTAATTGTCATGACGAATTAGTCTCCGCTCGCCATGTTGGTGTGACGCTGTGGAGATTGTTTTTCAACTTTTCATAATTTATCTGCAATAGCTAGCTGACAATAAACACTACCAACGATTACTACGTAATATCATCATGGCCAATTTATCTCCGAGCGCCTTGTTGGTGTGACGACGGTGGAGTTAATTTTCCTACTTCTTGAGATTTATCTACAAAAAATAGCTTACATTAAACGTCACCAACAATTACAACGTAATATTATACAATTAATGGTCATAGCAAATTTGTCTTCGAACATCATGTTGGTGTGACGACGTTTGAGTAGGTTGATCAATTTTCAAATTGATCTACATTAGGTAGCTGACAATAAACATCACCGGCAATTACTACATAATATTATTCAATTAATTGTCATGGCGAATATTGTGTCTGGTCGCCATGTTGGGGTGACGAGGTTGGAGTTGATTTTTTATCTTTTCAAATTTATCTAGAAAGCTACCTGACAAAAACATCACCAACTATTACAACGTAATATTATACAATTAATTGTCATAACGAATTTGTCTCAGAGCGACATATTCGTGTGACGACGGTAGATTCCGTTTTTCAACTTTTCACATTTATCTACAATAGCTAGCTGACAATAAACACCACCAACGATTACTACGTAATATCATCATGGCCAATTTATCTCCGGGCGCCTTGTTGGTGTGGCGACGGTGGAGTTGGTTTTCCAATTTTTTGAGATTTAACTACAAAATATAGCTTACAATAAACATCACCAACGATTGCTACGTAATATTATACAATTAATTGTGGTGACTAATTTGTATCCGGTAGCCTTGTTGGTGTGACGTTGTTTTTCAACTTTTCAAATATATATTATACAATTAATTGTCATAGCGAATTTGTCTCTGGTCGCCATGTTGGTGTGACGACGTTGGAATTTTTAACATTTCAAATTTATCTACGAAGTTACCTGACAATAAACATCAGCAACTATTACAACGTTATATTATACAATTAATTGTCAAAGCGTATTTGTCTCCGGACATCATGTTGGTGTGACGACGTTTGAGTAGGTTGTTCAACTTTTAAAATGATCTACATTAGCTAGCTGACAATAAACATCACCAGCAATTACTACGTAATATTATACAATTAGTTGTCATGGCGAATATCTCTCCGCTCGCCATGTTGGTGTGACGCGGTGGAGACGGTCGTTCAACTTTCATATTTATCTACAATAGCTAGCTGACAATAAACATCACCGACAATTACTACGTAATATTATACAATTAATTGTCATAACGAATTTGTCTCCGAACGACATATTCGTGTGACGACGGTAGAATCCGTTTTTCAACTTTTCACATTTATCTACAATAGATAGCTGACAACAAACGGCACCAAAGATTACTAAGTCACATTATACAATTAATTGTCAAAGCGTATTTGTCTCCGGACATCATGTTGGTGTGACGACGTTTGAGTAGGTTGTTCAACTTTTAAATTGATCTACATTAGCTAGCTGACAATAAAAATCACCAGCAATTACTACGTAATATTATACAATTAATTGTCATGGCGAATTTCTCTCCGCTCGCCATGTTGGTGTGACGCGGTGGAGACGGTCGTTCAACTTTCATATTTATCTACAATAGCTAGCTGACAATAAACATCACCGACAATTACTACGTAATATTATACAATTAATTGTCATAACGAATTTGTCTCCGAACGACATATTCGTGTGACGACGGTAGAATCCGTTTTTCAACTTTTCACATTTATCTACAATAGATAGCTGACAACAAACGGCACCAAAGATTACTAAGTCACATTATACAATTAATTGTCACAGCGTATTTGTCTCCGGACATCATGTTGGTGTGACGACGTTTGAGTAGGTTGTTCAAATTTTAAATTGATCTACATTAGCTAGCTGACAATAAACATCACCAGCAATTACTACGTAATATTATACAATTAATTATCATGGCGAATTTGTCCCCGGTAGCCATGTTGCTGTGACGCGGTGGAGATTGTTTTTCAACTTTTCAAAATTTATCTACAATAGCTAGCTGACAATAAATACCACCAACGATTACTACGTAATATCATCATGGCCAATATATCTCCGGGCGCCTTGTTGGTGTGACCACGGTGGAGTTGGTTTTCCAAATTCTTGAGATTTATCTCCAAAAAATAGCTTACGATAAACATCACCAACGGTTGCTACCTAATATTTAACAATTAATTGTCATAGCGTATTTGTCTCCGCACACCATATTTGTGTGACAACGGTGGAGACGGTCGTTCAACTTTTCATATTTATCTACAATAGCTAGCTGACAAAAACATCACTAGCAATTACTACGTAATATTATGCATTTAATTGTCATGGCGAATTTGTCTCTGGTCGCCATGTTGGTGTGACGACGTTAGAGTTGATTTTTTAACTTTTCAAATTTATCTACAAAGCTATTTGACAATAAACATCACCAAATATTACAACGAAATATTATACAATTAATTGTCATAACGACTTTGTCTCCGAGCGACATATTTGTGTGACGAAGGTAGAGTCCGTTTCTCAACTTTTCACATTTATCTACAATAGATAGCTGAAAATAAACGGCACCAAAAATTACTAAGTAACATTATACAATTAATTGTCACAGGGTATTTGTCTCCGGACATCATGTTGGGGTGACGACGTTTGAATAGGTTGTTCAACTTTAAATTGATCTACATTAGCTAGCTGACAATAAACATCACCAGCAATTACTACGTAATATTATACAATTAATTATCATGGCGTGTGACGTGGTAGAGATTCTTTTTCAACTTTTCAAAATTTATCTACAATAGCTAGCTGACAATAAACACCACCAGCGATTACTACGTAATATCATCATGGCCAATATATCTCCGGGCGCCTTGTTGGTGTGACCACGGTGGAGTTGGTTTTCCAAATTCTTGAGATTTATCTCCAAAAAATAGCTTACAATAAACATCACCAACGGTTGCTACCTAATATTTAACAATTAATTGTCATAGCGTATTTGTCTCCGCACACCATATTTGTGTGACAACGGTGGAGACGGTCGTTCAACTTTTCATATTTATCTACAATAGCTAGCTGACAAAAACATCACTAGCAATTACTACGTAATATTATGCATTTAATTGTCATGGCGAATTTGTCTCTGGTCGCCATGTTGGTGTGACGACGTTAGAGTTGATTTTTTAACTTTTCAAATTTATCTACAAAGCTATTTGACAATAAACATCACCAAATATTACAACGAAATATTATACAATTAATTGTCATAACGACTTTGTCTCCGAGCGACATATTTGTGTGACGAAGGTAGAGTCCGTTTCTCAACTTTTCACATTTATCTACAATAGATAGCTGAAAATAAACGGCACCAAAAATTACTAAGTAACATTATACAATTAATTGTCACAGGGTATTTGTCTCCGGACATCATGTTGGGGTGACGACGTTTGAATAGGTTGTTCAACTTTAAATTGATCTACATTAGCTAGCTGACAATAAACATCACCAGCAATTACTACGTAATATTATACAATTAATTATCATGGCGTGTGACGTGGTAGAGATTCTTTTTCAACTTTTCAAAATTTATCTACAATAGCTAGCTGACAATAAACACCACCAGCGATTACTACGTAATATCATCATGGCCAATTTATCTCCGAGCGCCTTGTTGGTGTGACCACGGTGGAGTTGGTTTTCCAAATTCTTGAGATTTATCTACAAAAAATAGCTTACAATAAACATCACCAAAGGTTGCTACCTAATATTATTCTATTAATTGTCATAGCGAATTTGTCTCTGGTCGCCATGTTGGTGTGACGACGTTGGAGTTGATTTTTTAACTTTTCAAATTTATCTACAGAGCTATTTGACAATAAACATCACCACATATTACAACGTAATATTATACAAATAATTGTCATAACGAATTTGTCTCCGAGCGTCATATTTGTGTGACGAAAGTAGAGTCCGTTTTTCAACTTTTGACATTTATCTACAATAGATAGCTGAAAATAAACGGCACCACATATTACTAAGTAACATTATACAATTAATTGTCACAGCGTATTTGTCTCCGGACGTCATGTTGGTGTGCCGACGTTTAAGTAGGTTGATCAACTTTTAAATTGATCTCCATTAGCTAGCTGACAATAAACATCACCAGCAATTACTACGTAATATTATATAATTAACTGTCATGGCGAATTTGTCTCCGCTCGCCATGTTGGTGTGA
Organism: Lepisma saccharinum; assembly: GCF_977018435.1. Lineage (NCBI taxonomy): Eukaryota > Metazoa > Arthropoda > Insecta > Zygentoma > Lepismatidae > Lepisma > Lepisma saccharinum. The sequence goes on from NC_139230.1 coordinate 107,289,102, forward strand.
CGCGGTGGAGATTGTTTTTCAACTTTTCAAAATTTATCTACAATAGCTAGCTGACAATAAACACCACCAAAAATTACTACGTAATATCATCATGGCCAATTTATCTCCGGCCGCCATGCAGGTGTGACCACGGTGGAGTTGGTTTTCCAAATTCTTGAGATTTATCTACATAAAATAGCTTACAATAAACATCACTAACGATTGCTACGTAATATTATACAATTAATTGTGGTGGCGAATTTGTCTCCGGTAGCCATGTTGGTGTGACGACGGTGAAGTTGATTTTTCAACTTTTCAAATTTATCTTCAAACCTAAGTGACAATAAACGTCACCAATAATTACAACGTAATATTATGCAATTAATTGTCATAGCGAATTTGTCTCCGAACATCATTTCGGTGTGACGACCTTTGAGTATGTTGTCTAGCTTTCAAATTGATCTACAATAACTGGCTTACAATAAATATCACCAGCATTTACTACGTAATAATATAAAATTAATTGTCATGGCGAATTTGTCTCCGCTCGCCATGTTGGTTTGACGTGGTGGAGATTGTTTTTCAACTTTTCTTAATTTATCTCCAATAGCTAGCTGACAATAAACACTACCAACGATTACTACGTAATATCATCATGGCCAATTTATCTCCGAGCGCCTTGTTGGTGTGACGACGGTGGAGTTAGTTTTCCAACTTCTTGAGATTTATCTACAAAAAATAGCTTACATTAAACGTCACCAACAATTACAACGAAATATTATACAATTAATGGTCATAGCAAATTTGTCTCCGGACATCATGTTGGTGTGACGACGTTTGAATAGGTTGTTCAACTTTTAAATTGATCTACATTAGCTAGCTGACAATAAACATCACCAGCAATTACTAAGTAGTATTATGCAATTAATTGCCATGGCGAATTTGTCTCTGGTCGCCATGTTGGGGTGACGACGTTGGAGTTGATTTTTTAACTTTTCAAATTTATCTACAAAGCTACATGACAAAAACATCAGCAACTATTACAACGTAATATTATACAATTAATTGTGATAACAAATTTGTCTCCGAGCGACATATTCATGTGACGACGGTAGAGACCGTTTTCAACTTTTCACATTTATCTACAATAGATAGCTGACAACAAACGTCACCAATAATTAAAACGTAATATTATACAATTAATTGTCATAGCGAATTTGTCTCGGAACATCATGTTGGTGTGACGACCTTTGAGTAGGTTGTGTAACTTTCAAATTAACATACATTAGCTATCTCACAATAAACATCACCAGCAACTACTAGGTAATATTATACAATTAATTGTCATGACGAATTAGTCTCCGCTCGCCATGTTGGTGTGACGCTGTGGAGATTGTTTTTCAACTTTTCATAATTTATCTGCAATAGCTAGCTGACAATAAACACTACCAACGATTACTACGTAATATCATCATGGCCAATTTATCTCCGAGCGCCTTGTTGGTGTGACGACAGTGGAGTTAATTTTCCTACTTCTTGAGATTTATCTACAAAAAATAGCTTACATTAAACGTCACCAACAATTACAACGTAATATTATACAATTAATGGTCATAGCAAATTTGTCTTCGAACATCATGTTGGTGTGACGACGTTTGAGTAGGTTGATCAATTTTCAAATTGATCTACATTAGGTAGCTGACAATAAACATCACCGGCAATTACTACATAATATTATTCAATTAATTGTCATGGCGAATATTGTGTCTGGTCGCCATGTTGGGGTGACGAGGTTGGAGTTGATTTTTTATCTTTTCAAATTTATCTAGAAAGCTACCTGACAAAAACATCACCAACTATTACAACGTAATATTATACAATTAATTGTCATAACGAATTTGTCTCAGAGCGACATATTCGTGTGACGACGGTAGATTCCGTTTTTCAACTTTTCACATTTATCTACAATAGCTAGCTGACAATAAACACCACCAACGATTACTACGTAATATCATCATGGCCAATTTATCTCCGGGCGCCTTGTTGGTGTGGCGACGGTGGAGTTGGTTTTCCAATTTTTTGAGATTTAACTACAAAATATAGCTTACAATAAACATCACCAACGATTGCTACGTAATATTATACAATTAATTGTGGTGACTAATTTGTATCCGGTAGCCTTGTTGGTGTGACGTTGTTTTTCAACTTTTCAAATATATATTATACAATTAATTGTCATAGCGAATTTGTCTCTGGTCGCCATGTTGGTGTGACGACGTTGGAATTTTTAACATTTCAAATTTATCTACGAAGCTACCTGACAATAAACATCAGCAACTATTACAACGTTATATTATACAATTAATTGTCAAAGCGTATTTGTCTCCGGACATCATGTTGGTGTGACGACGTTTGAGTAGGTTGTTCAACTTTTAAAATGATCTACATTAGCTAGCTGACAATAAACATCACCAGCAATTACTACGTAATATTATACAATTAGTTGTCATGGCGAATATCTCACCGCTCGCCATGTTGGTGTGACGCGGTGGAGACGGTCGTTCAACTTTCATATTTATCTACAATAGCTAGCTGACAATAAACATCACCGACAATTACTACGTAATATTATACAATTAATTGTCATAACGAATTTGTCTCCAAACGACATATTCGTGTGACGACGGTAGAATCCGTTTTTCAACTTTTCACATTTATCTACAATAGATAGCTGACAACAAACGGCACCAAAGATTACTAAGTCACATTATACAATTAATTGTCAAAGCGTATTTGTCTCCGGACATCATGTTGGTGTGACGACGTTTGAGTAGGTTGTTCAACTTTTAAATTGATCTACATTAGCTAGCTGACAATAAAAATCACCGACAATTACTACGTAATATTATACAATTAATTGTCATAACGAATTTGTCTCCAAACGACATATTCGTGTGACGACGGTAGAATCCGTTTTTCAACTTTTCACATTTATCTACAATAGATAGCTGACAACAAACGGCACCAAAGATTACTAAGTCACATTATACAATTTATTGTCATGGCGAATTTGTCTCCGCTCGCCATGTTGGTGTGGCGAGGTGGAGACGGTCGTTCAACTTTTCAAAATTTATCTACAATAGCTAGCTGACAATAAACACCACCAACGATTACAACGTGATATCATCATGGCCAATATATCTCCGAGCGCCTTGTTGGTGTGAAAAACGGTGGAGTTGGTTTTCCAAATTCTTGAGATTTATCTACAAAAAATAGCTTACAATAAACATCACCAACGGTTGCTACCTAATATTATACAATTAATTGTCATAGCGTATTTGTCTCCGGACACCATATTTGTGTGACGACGGTGGAGACGGTCGTTCAACTTTTCATATTTATCTACAATAGCTAGCTGACAATAAACATCACTAGCAATTACTACGTAATATTATGCATTTAATTGTCATGGCGAATTAGTCTCTGGTCGCCATGTTGGTGTGACAACGGTGATGATGATTTTTCAACTTTTCAAATGTATCTTCAAACCTAACTGACAATAAACGTCGCCAATAATTACAACGTAATATTTTGCATTTATTTGTCATAGCGAATTTGTCTCCGAATATCATTTTGGTGTGTCGACATTTGAGTAGGTTGTCTAACTTTCAAATTGATCTACATTAGCTAGCTTACAATAAATATCACCAGCAATTACTACGCAATAATATACAATTACTTGTCATGGCGAATTTGTCTCCGCTCGCCATGTTGGTTTGACGCGGTGGAGATTGTTTTTCAACTTTTCATAATTTATCTACAATAGCTAGCTGACAATAAACACCACCGACGATTACTACGTAATATCATCATGGCCAATTTATCTCCGACCGCCTTGTTGGTGTGACGACAGTGGAGTTGGTTTTCCAACTCCTTTAGATTTATCTACAAAAAATAGCTTACATTAAACGTCACCAACAATTACAACGTAATATTATACAATTAATTGTCATAGCGAATTAATCTCCGAACATCATTTTGGTGTGACGACGTTTGAGTAAATTGTTCAATTTTCAAATTGGTCTACATTAGTTAGCTGACAATAAACGTCACCGGCAATTACTACGTAATATTATTCAATTAATTGTCATAACGAATTTGTCTCAGAGCGACATATTCGTGTGACGACGGTAGATTCCGATTTTCAACTTTTCACATTTATCTACAATAGATAGCTGACAATAAACGGCACCTATGATTACTAAGTAACATTATACAATTAATTGTCACAGCGTTTTTTGCTACCGGACATCATGTTGGTGTGACGACGTTTGAGTAGGTTGTTCAATTTTTAAATTGATCTACATTAGCTAGCTGACAATAACCATCACCAGCAATTACTACGTAATATTATACAATTAATTATCATGGCGAATTTCTCTCCGCTCGCCATGTTGGTGTGACGCGGTGGAGATTGTTTTTCTACTTTTCAAAATTTATCTACAATAGCTAGCTGACATTAAACACCACCAGCGATTACTACGTAATATCATCATGGCCAATTTATCTCCGGGCGCCTTCTTGGTGTGACCACGGTGGAGTTGGTTTTCCAAATTCTTGAGATTTATCTACAAAAAATAGCTTACAATAAACATCACCAAAGGTTGCTACCTAATATTATACAATTAATTGTCATAGCGAATTTTTTCTCTGGTCGCCATGTTGGTGTGACGACGTTGGAGTTGATTTTTTAACTCTTAAAATTTATCTACAGAGCTATTTGACAATAAACATCACCAAATATTACAACGTAATATTATACAAATAATTGTCATAACGAATTTGTCTCCGAGCGTCATATTTGTGTGACGAAGGTAGAGTCCGTTTTTCAACTTTTCACATTTATCTACAATAGATAGCTGAAAATAAACGGCACCACAGATTACTAAGTAACATTATACAATTATTTGTCACAGCGTATTTGTCTCCGGACATCATGTTGGTGTGCCGACGTTTGAGTAGGTTGTTCAACTTTAAATTGATCTACATTAGCTAGCTGACAATAAACATCACCAGCAATTACTACGTAATAATATAAAATTAATTGTCATGGCGAATTTGTCTCCGCTCGCCATGTTGGTTTGACGCGGTGGAGATTGTTTTTCAACTTTTCTTAATTTATCTCCAATAGCTAGCTGACAATAAACACTACCAACGATTACTACGTAATATCATCATGGCCAATTTATCTCCGAGCGCCTTGTTGGTGTGACCACGGTGGAGTTTGTTTTCCAAATTCTTGAGATTTATCTAAAAAAAATAGCTTACAATAGACATCACCAACGGTTGCTACGTAATATTATACAATTAATTGTCATAGTGAATTTGTCTCCGGTCACCATGTTTGTGTGACGACGGTGGGGACGGTCGTTCAGCTTCTCATATTTATCTACAATAGCTAGCTGACAATAAACATCACCAGCAATTACAACGTAATATTATGCAATTAATTGTCATGGCGAATTTGTCTCTGGTCGCCATGTTGGTGGGACGACGTTGGAGTTGATTTTTTAACTTTTCAAATTTATCTACAAAGCTACCTGAAAATAAACGTCACCAATAATTACAACCTAATATTATACAATTGATTGCCATAGCGAATTTGTCTCCCAACATAATTTTGGTGTGTCGACATTTGAGTAGGTTGTCTAGCTTTCAAATTGATCTACATTAGCTAGCTTACAATAAATATCACCAGCAATTACTACGCAATAATATACAAATACTTGTCACGGCGAATTTGTCTCCGCTCGCCATGTTGGTTTGATGCGGTGGAGATTGTTTTTCAACTTTTCATAATTTATCTACAATAGCTAGCTGACAATAAACACCACCAACGATTACTACGTAATATCATCATGGCCAATTTATCTCCGGCCGCCTTGTTGGTGTGACGACAGTGGAGTTGGTTTTCCAACTCCTTTAAATTTATCTACAAAAAATAGCTTACAATAAACGTCACCAACAATTACAACGTAATATTATACAATTAATTGTCATAGCGAATTAATCTCCGAACATCATTTTGGTGTGACGACGTTTGAGTAGATTGTTCAATTTTCAAATTGGTCTACATTAGTTAGCTGACAATAAACATCACCGGCAATTTCTACGTAATATTATTCAATTAATTGTCATAACGAATTTGTCTCAGAGCGACATATTCGTGTGACGACGGTAGATTCCGTTTTTCAACTTTTCACATTTATCTACAATAGATAGCTGACAATAAACACCACCAGCGATTACTACGTAATATCATCATGGCCAATTTATCTCCGGGCGCCTTGTTGGTGTGACCACGGTGGAGTTGGTTTTCCAAATTCTTGTGATTTATCTACAAAAGATAGCTTACAATAAACATCACCAAAGGTTGCTACCTAATATTATACAATTAATTGTCATAGCGAATTTGTCTCTGGTCGCCATGTTGGTGTGACGACGTTGGAGTTGATTTTTTAACTCTTCAAATTTATCTACAGAGCTATTTGACAATAAACATCACCAAATATTACAACTTAATATTATACAAATAATTGTCATAACGAATTTGTCTCCGAGCGTCATATTTGTGTGACGAAGGTAGAGTCCGTTTTTCAACTTTTCACATTTATCTACAATAGATAGCTGAAAATAAACGGCACCACAGATTACTAAGTAACATTATACAATTAATTGTCACAGAGTATTTGTCTCCGGACATCATGTTGGTGTGCCGACGTTTGAGTAGGTTGTTCAACTTTTAAATTGATCTACATTAGCTAGCTGACAATAAACATCACCAGCAATTACTACGTAATATTATACAATTAATTATCATGGCGAATTTGTCCCCGGTAGCCATGTTGCTGTGACGCGGTGGAGATTGTTTTCCAACTTTTCATAATTGATCTACAATAGCTAACTGACAATAAACACCAACAACGATTACTACGTAATATCATCATGGCCAATTTATCTCCGGCCGCCTTTATGGTGTGACGACGGTGGAGTTGGTTTTCCAACTTCTTGAGATTTATCTATAAAAAATAGCTTTCAATAAACATCACCAACAATTACAACGTAATATTATACAATTAAGTGTCATAGCGAATTTGTCTCCGAACATCATTTTGGTGTGACGACGTTTGAGTAGGTTGTTCAAATTTTAAATTGATCTACATTAGCTAGCTGACAATAAACATCACCAGCAATTACTACGTAATATTATACAATTAATTATCATGGCGAATTTGTCCCCGGTAGCCATGTTGCTGTGACGCGGTGGAGATTGTTTTTCAACTTCTCAAAATTTATCTACAATAGCTAGCTGACAATAAATACCACCAACGATTACTACGTAATATCATCATGGCCAATATATCTCCGGGCGCCTTGTTGGTGTGACCACGGTGGAGTTGGTTTTCCAAATTCTTGAGATTTATCTACAAAAATTAGCTTACAATAAACATCACCAACGGTTGCTACCTAATATTATACAATTAATTGTCATAGCGAATTTGTCTCTGGTCGCCATGTTGGTGTGACGACGTTGGAGTCGATATTTTAACTTTTCAAATTTATCTACAAAACTATTTGACGATAAACATAATCAAATATTACAACGTAATATTATAAAAATAATTGTCATAACGGATTTGCCTCCGAGCGACATATTTTGTGACGAAGGAAGAGTCCGTTTTTCATCTTTTCACATTTATCTACAATAGATAGCTGAAAATAAACGGCACCAAAGATTACTAAGTAACTTTATACAATTAATTGTAACAGCGTATTTGTCTCCGGACATCATGTTGGTGTGCCGACGTTTGAGTAGGTTGTTCAACTTTTAAAGTGGTCTACATTAGCTAGCTGACAATAAACATCACCAGCAATTACTACGTAATATTATACAATTAATTGTCATAGCGAATTTGTCTCTGGTCGCCATGTTGGTGTGACGACGTTGGAGTTGATTTTTTAACATTTCAAATTTATCTACCAAGCTACCTGACAATAAACATTACCAACTATTACAAGGTAATATTATACAATTAATTGTAATAAGGAATATGTCTCCGAACGACATATTCGTGTGACGACGGTAGAATCCGTTTTTCAACTTTTCACATTTATCTACAATAGATAGCTGACAACAAACGGCATTAAAGATTACTAAGTCACATTATACAATTAATTGTCAAAGCGTATTTGTCTCCGGACATCATGTTGGTGTGACGACGTTTGAGTAAGTTGTTCAACTTTTAAATTGATCTACATTAGCTAGCTGACAATAAACATCACCAGCAATTACTACGTAATATTATACAATTAATTGTCATGGCGAATTTCTCTCCGCTCGCCATGTTGGTGTGACGCGGTGGAGACGGTCGTTCAACTTTCATATTTATCTACAATAGCTAGCTGACAATAAACACCACCAACGATTACTACGTAATATCATCATGGCCAATATATCTCCGGGCGCCTTGTTGGTGTGACCACGGTGGAGTTGGTTTTCCAAATTCTTGAGATTTATCTACAAAAAATAGCTTACAATAAACATCACCAAAGGTTGCTACCTAATATTATACAATTAATTGTCATGGCGAATTTGTCTCCGCTCGCCATGTTGGTTTGACGCGGTGGAGATTGTTTTTCAACTTTTCATAATTTATCTACAATAGCTAGCTGACAATAAACATCACCTAAAATTTCTATGCAATATTATACAATTAATTGTGGTGGCGAATTTGTCTCCGGTAGCCTTGTTGGTGTGATGACGTCGGATTTGTTTTTTTTATCTTTTAAAATTTATCTACAAAGCTACCTGACAAAAACATCACCAACTATTAACAACGTAATATTATACAATTAATTGTCATAGCAAATTTGTCTCAGTACAACATAATGGTGTGACGACGTTTGAGTAGTTTGATCAACTTTTAAATTGATCTACATTAGCTAGCTGACAATAAACATCACCGGTAATTACTACGTAATATTATACTATTAATTGTCATGGCGAATTTGTCTCCGCTCGCCATGTTGGTGTGTCGCGGTGGAGATTGTTTTTCAATTTTTCAAAATTTATCTTCAATAGCTAGCTGACAATAAACACCACCAACGATTACTACTTAATATCATCATTTCCAATGTATCTCCGGCACCTTGTTGGTGTGACGACGGTGGAGTTGATTTTCCAACTTTTTTAAATTTATCTACAAAAAATAACTTACAAAAAACATCACCAACTCTTGCTACGTTGTATTATACATTAATTGTTATAGCGAATATGTCTCCGGACACCATGTTTGTGTGACGACGGTGGAGACGGTCGTTCAGCTTCTCATATTTATCTACAATAGCTAGCTGACAATAAACATCACCAGCAATTACAACGTAATATTATGCAATTAATTGTCATGGCGAATATGTCTCTGGTCGCCATGTTGGTGGGACGACGTTGGAGTTGATTTTTTAACTTTTCAAATTTATCTACAAAGCTACCTGAAAATAAACGTCACCAATAATTACAACCTAATATTATACAATTAATTGCCATAGCGAATTTGTCTCCCAACATAATTTTGGTGTGACGACCTTTGAGTAGGTTGTCTAACTTTCAAATTGATCTTAATTAGCTAGCTGGCAATAAACATCACCAGCAATTACTACGTAGTATTATGCAATTAATTGTCATGGCGAATATTGTGCCTGGTCGCCATGTTGGGGTGACGAGGTTGGAGTTGATTTTTTATATTTTCAAATTTATCTAGAAAGCTACCTGACAAAAACATCACCAACTATTACAACGTAATATTATACAATTAATTGTCATAACGAATTTGTCTCCGAGCAACATATTCCTGTGACGACGGTAGAATCCGTTTTTCAACTTTTCACATTTATCTACAATAGATAGCTGACAATAAACGGCACCAAAGATTACTAAGTAACATTATACAATTAATTGTCACAGCGTATTTGTCTCCGGACATCATGTTGGTGTGACGACGTTTGAGTAGGTTGTTCAACTTTTAAAATGATCTACATTAGCTAGCTGACAATAAACATCACCAGCAATTACTACGTAATATTATTCAATTAATTGTCATTACGAATTTCTCTCCGCTCGCCATGTTGGTGTGACGCGTTGGAGACGGTCCTTCAACTTTCATATTTATGTACAATAGCTAGCTGACAATAAACATCACCGACAATAACTACGTAATATTATACAATTAATTGTCATAACGAATTTGTCTCCGAACGACATATTCGTGTGACGAGAGTAGAATCCGTTTTTCAACTTTTCACATTTATCTACAATAGATAGCTGACAACAAGCGGCACCAAAGATTACTAAGTCACATTATACAATTAATGGTCAAAGCGTATTTGTCTCCGGACATCATGTTGGTGTGACGACGTTTGAGTAGGTTCTTCAACTTTTAAATTGATCTACATTAGCTAGCGGACAATAAACATCACCAGCAATTACTACGTAATATTCTACAATTTATTGTCATGGCGAATTTCTCTCCGCTCGCCATGTTGGTGTGACGCGGTGGAGATGGTCGTTCAACTTTCATATTTATCAACAATAGCTAGCTGACAATAAACATCACCGACAATTACTACATAATATTATACAATTAATTGTCATGGCGAATTTGTCTCCGCTCGCCATGTTGATGTGGCGAGATGGAGACGGTCGTTCAACTTTTCATAATTTATCTACAATAGCTAGCTGACAATAAACACCACCAACGATTACTACGTAATATCATCATGGCCAATTTATCTCCGGGCGCCTTGTTGGTGTGTCGACGGTGGAGTTAGTTTTCCAACTTCTTGAGATTTATCTACAAAAAATAGCTTACATTAAACGGCACCAAAGATTACTAAGTAACATTATACAATTAATGGTCATAGCGAATTTGTCTTCGAACATCATGTTGGTGTGACGACGTTTGAGTAGGTTGTTCAAATTTTAAATTGATCTACATTAGCTAGCTGACAATAAACATCACCAGCAATTACTACGTAATATTATACAATTAATTATCATGGCGAATTTGTCCCCGGTAGCCATGTTGCTGTGACGTGGTGGAGATTGTTTTTCAACTTTTCAAAATTTATCTACAATAGCTAGCTGAAAATAAATACCACCAACGATTACTACGTAATATCATCATGGCCAATATATCTCCGGGCGCCTTGTTGGTGTGACCACGGTGGAGTTGGTTTTCCAAATTCTTGAGATTTATCTACAAAAAATAGCTTACAATAAACATCACCAACGGTTGCTACCTAATATTATACAATTAATTGTCATCGCGTATTTGTCTCCGGACACCATATTTGTGTGACGACGGTGGAGACGGTCGTTCAACTTTTCATATTTATCTACAATAGCTAGCTGACAAAAAACATCACTAGCAATTACTACGTAATATTATGCATTTAATTGTCATGGCGAATTTGTCTCTGGTCGCCATGTTGGTGTGAAGACGTTAGAGATGATTTTTTAACTTTTCAAATTTATCTACAAAGCTATTTGACAATAAACATCACCAACTATTACAACGAAATATTATACAATTAATTGTCATAACGACTTTGTCTCCGAGCGACATATTTGTGTGACGAAGGTAGAGTCCGTTTCTCAACTTTTCACATTTATCTACAATAGATAGCTGAAAATAAACGGCACCAAAAATTACTAAATAACATTATACAATTAATTGTCACAGGGTGTTTGTCTCCGGACATCATGTTGGTGTGACGACGTTTGAATAGGTTGTTCAACTTTAAATTGATCTACATTATCTAGCTGACAATAAACATCACCAGCAATTACTACGTAATATTATACAATTAATTATCATGGCGAATTTCTCTCCGTTCGCCATGTTGGTGTGACGCGGTGGAGATTGTTTTTCAACTTTTCAAAATTTATCTACAATAGCTAGCTGACAATAAACACCACCAACGATTACTACGTAATATCATCATGGGCAATTTATCTCCGGGCGCCTTGTTGGTGTGACCACGGTGGAGTTGGTTTTCCAAATTCTTGAGATTTAGCTACAAAAAATAGCTTACAATAAACATCACCAACGGTTGCTACCTAATATTATACAATTAATTGTCATAGCGTATTTGTCTCCGGACACCATATTTGTGTGACGACGGTGGAGACGGTCGTTCAACTTTTCATATTTACCTACAATAGCTAGCTGACAATAAACATCACTTGCAATTACTACGTAATATTATGCATTTATTTGTCATGGCGAATTTGTCTCTGGTCGCCATGTTGGTGTGACAACGGTGAAGTTGATTTTTCAACTTTTCAAATGTATCTTCAAACCTAACTGACAATAAACGTCGCCAATAATTACAACGTAATTTTATGCATTTATTTGTCATAGCGAATTTGTCTCCGAATATCATTTTGGTGTGTCGACATTTGAGTAGGTTGTCTAACTTTCAAATTTATCTACATTCGCTAGCTTACAATAAATATCACCAGCAATTACTACGCAATAATATACAATTACTTGTCATGGCGAATTTGTCTCAGCTCGCCATGTTGGTTAGACGCGGTGGAGATTGTTTTTCAACTTTTCATAATTTATCTACAATAGCTAGCTGACAATAAACACCACCAACGATTACTACGTAATATCATCATGGCCAATTTATCTCCGGCCGCCTTGTTTGTGTGACGACAGTGGAGTTGGTTTTCCAACTCCTTTAGATTTATCTACAAAAAATAGCTTACAATAAACGTCACCAACAATTACAACGTAATATTATACAATTAATTGTCATAGCGAATTTGTCTCCGAACATCATTTTGGTGTGACGACGTTTGAGTAGGTTGTTCAATTTTCAAATTGGTCTACATTAGCTAGCTGACAATAAACATCACCGGCAATTACTACGTAATATTATACAATTAATTATCATGGCGAATTTGTCCCCGGTAGCCATGTTGCTGTGACGTGGTGGAGATTCTTTTTCAACTTTTCAAAATTTATCTACAATAGCTAGCTGACAATAAACACCACCAAAAATTACTACGTAATATCATCATGGCCAATTTATCTCCGGCCGCCATGCTGGTGTGACCACGGTGGAGTTGGTTTTCCAAATTCTTGAGATTTATCTACAAAAAATAGCTTACAATAAACATCACTAACGATTGCTACGTAATATTATACAATTAATTGTCATAGCGAATTTGTCTCCGGACACCATGTTTGTGTGACGACGGTGGAGACGGTCGTTCAACTTTTCATATTTATCTACAATAGCTATCTGACAATAAACATCACCGACAATCACTACGTAATATTATACAATTAATTGTGGTGGCGAATTTCTCTCCGGTAGCCATGTTGGTGTGACGACGGTGAAGTTGATTTTTCAATTTTCAAATTTATCTTCAAACCTAACTGACAATAAACGTCACCAATAATTACAACGTAATATTATGCAATTAATTGTCATAGCGAATTTGTCTCCGAACATCATTTTGGTGTGACGACCTTTGAGTATGTTGTCTAGCTTTCAAATTGATCTACAATAACTGGCTTACAATAAATATCACCAGCATTTACTACGTACTAATATAAAATTAATTGTCATGGCGAATTTGTCTCCGCTCGCCATGTTGGTTTGACGCGGTGGAGATTGTTTTTCAACTTTTCAAAATTTATCAACAATAGCTAGCTGACAGTAAATACCACCAACGATTACTACGTAATATCATCATGGCCAATTTATCTCCGAGCGCCTTGTTGGTGTGACCACGGTGGAGGTGGTTTTCCAAATTCTTGAGATTTATCTACAAAAATTAGCTTACAATAAACATCACCAACGGTTGCTACCTAATATTATACAATTAATTGTCATAGCGAATTTGTCTCTGGTCGCCATGTTGGTGTGACGACGTTGGAGTCGATATTTTAACTTTTCAAATTTATCTACAAAGCTATTTGACGATAAACATAATCAAATATTACAACGTAATATTATACAAATAATTGTCATAACGGATTTGCCTCCGAGCGACATATTTTGTGACGAAGGAAGAGTCCGTTTTTCATCTTTTCACATTTATCTACCATAGATAGCTGAAAATAAACGGCACCAAAGATTACTAAGTAACATTATACAATTAATTGTCACAGCGTATTTGTCTCCGGACATCATGTTGGTGTGCCGACGTTTGAGTAGGTTGTTCAACTTTTAAAGTGATCTACATTAGCTAGCTGACAATAAACATCACCAGCAATTACTACGTAATATTATACAATTAATTGTCATAGCGAATTTGTCTCTGGTCGCCATGTTGGTGTGACGACGTTGGAGTTGATTTTTTAACATTTCAAATTTATCTACCAAGCTACCTGAGATTAAACATTACCAACTATTACAAGGTAATATTATACAATTAATTGTCATGGCGAATTTCTCTCCGGTCGCCAAGTGGGTGCGACGCGGTGTTGACGGTCGTTTAACTTTCATATTTATCTACAATAGCTAGCTGACAATAAACATCACCAGCAATTACTACGTAATATTATACAATTAATTGTCATGGCGAATTTCTATCCGCTCGCCATGTTGGTGTGGCGAGGTGGAGACGGTCGTTCAACTTTTCAAAATTTATCTACAATAGCTAGCTGACAATAAACACCACCAACGATTACTACGTGATATCATCATGGCCAATATATCTCCGAGCGCCTTGTTGGTGTGACCACGGTGGAGTTGGTTTTCCAAATTCTTGAGATTTATCTACAAAAAGTAGCTTACAATAAACATCACCAACGGTTGCTACCTAATATTATACAATTAATTGTCATAGCGTATTTGTCTCCGGACACCATATTTGTGTGACGACGGTGGAGACGGTCGTTCAACTTTTCTTATTTATCTACAATAGCTAGCTGACAATAAACATCACTAGCAATTACTTCGTAATATTATGCATTTAATTTTCACGGAGAATTTGTCTCTGGTCGCCATGTTGGTGTGACAACGATGAAGTTGATTTTTCAACTTTTCAAATGTATCTTCAAACCTAACTGACAATAAACTTCGTCAATAATTACAACGTAATATTATGCATTTATTTGTCATAGCGAATTTGTCTCCGAATATCATTTTGGTGTGTCGACATTTGAGTAGGTTGTCTAACTTTCAAATTGATCTACATTAGCTAGCTTAAAATAAATATCACCAGCAATTACTACGCAATAATATACAATTACTTGTCATGGCGAATTTGTCTCCGCTCGCCATGGTGGTTTGACGCGGTGGAGATTGTTTTTCAACTTTTCATAATTTATCTACAATAGCTTGTTTTTCAACTTTTCATAATTTATCTACATTAGCTAGCTGACAATAAACACCACCAACGATTACTACGTAATATCATCATGGCCAATTTATCTCCGGCCGCTTTGTTGGTGTGACGACAGTGGAGTTGGTTTTCCAACTCCTTTAGATTTATCTACAAAAAATAGCTTACAATGAACGTCACCATACAACGTAATATTATACAATTAATTGTCATAGCGAATATGTCTCCGAACATCATTTTGGTGTGACGACGTTTGAGTAGGTAGTTCAATTTTCAAATTGGTCTACATTAGCTAGCTGACAATAAACATCACCGGCAATTACTACGTAATATTATTCAATTAATTGTCATAATGAATTTGTCTCAGAGCGACATATTCGTGTGACGACGGTAGATTCCGTTTTTCAACTTTTCACATTTATCTACAATAGATAGCTGACAATAAACGGCACCTATGATTACTAAGTAACATTATTCAATTAATTGTCACAGCGTTTTTTGTCACCGGACATCATGTTGGTGTGACGACGTTTGAGTAGGTTGTTCAATTTTTAAATTGATCTACATTAGCTAGCTGACAATAAACATCACCAGCAATTACTACGTAATATTATACAATTAATTATCATGGCGAATTTCTATCCGCTCGCCATGTTGGTGTGACGCGGTGGAGATTGTTTTTCAACTTTTCAAAATTTATCTACAATAGCTAGCTGACAATAAACAGCATCAGCGATTACTACGTAATATCATCATGGCAAATTTATCTCCGGGCGCCTTGTTGGTGTGACCACGGTGGAGTTGATTTTTTAACTTTTCAAATTTATCTACAGAGCAATTTGACAATAAACATCACCAAATATTACAACGTAATATTATACAAATAATTGAAATAACGAATTTGTCTCCGAGCGTCATATTTGTGTGACGAAGGTAGTGTCCGTTTTTCAACTTTTCACATTTATCTACAATAGATAGCTGAAAATAAACGGCACCAAAGATTACTAAGTAACATTGTACAATTAATTGTCACAGCGTATTTGTCTCCGGACATCATGTTGGTGTGCCGACGTTTGAGTAGGTTGTTCAACTTTTAAATTGATCTACATTAGCTAGCTGACAATAAACATCACCAGCAATTACTACGTAATAATATAAAATTAATTGTCATGGCGAATTTGTCTCCGCTCGCCATGTTGGATTGACGCGGTGGAGATTGTTTTTCAACTTTTCTTAATTTATCTCCAATAGCTAGCTGACAATAAACACTACCAACGATTACTACGTAATATCATCATGGCCAATTTATCTCCGAGCGCCTTGTTGGTGTGACCACGGTGGAGTTGGTTTTCCAAATTCTTGAGATTTATCTAAAAAAAATAGCTTACAATAAACATCACC
This sequence comes from Lepisma saccharinum, assembly GCF_977018435.1. Lineage (NCBI taxonomy): Eukaryota > Metazoa > Arthropoda > Insecta > Zygentoma > Lepismatidae > Lepisma > Lepisma saccharinum. The sequence continues at coordinate 107,305,906 of NC_139230.1, forward strand.
AACGGTTGCTACGTGATATTATACAATTAATTGTCATAGTGAATTTGTCTCCGGACACCATGTTTGTGTGACGACGGTGGAGACGGTCGTTCAACTTTTCATATTTATCTACAATAGCTAGCTGACAATAAACATCACTAGCAATTTCTTCGTAATATTATGCATTTAATTGTTATGGCGAATTTGTCTCTGGTCGCCATGTTGGTGTGACGACGTTGGAGTTGATTTTTTAACTTTTCAAATATATCTACAAAGCTATTTGACAATAAACATCAATAAATATTACAACGAGATATTTTACAAATAATTGTCATAACGACTTTGTCTCCGAGCGACATATTTGTGTGACGAAGGTAGAGTCCGTTTTTCAACTTTTCACATTTATATAAAATAGATAGCTGAAAATAAACGGCACCAAAGATTACTAAGTAACATTATACAATAAATTGTCACAGCGTATTTGTCTCCGGACATCATGTTGGTGTGACGACGTTTGAATTGTTTGTTCAACTTTTAAATTGATCTACATTAGCTAGCTGACAATAAACATCACCAGCAATTACTACGTAATATTATACAATTAATTGTGGTGGCGAATTTGTCTCCGGTAGCCATGTTGGTGTGACGACGGTGAAGTTGATTTTTCAAATTTTCAAATTTATCTTCAAACCTAACTGACAATAAACGTCACCAATAATTACAACGTAATATTATGCAATTAATTGTCATAGCGAATTTGTCTCATAACATCATTTTGGTGTGACGACCTTTGAGTAGGTTGTCTAACTTTCAAATTGATCTACAATAACTGGCTTACAATAAACATCACCGACAATTACTAAGTAATATTATACTATTTATTGCCATGGCGAAATTGCCTCCGCTCGCCATGTTGGTGTAGCGAGATGGAGATGGTCGTTCAACTTTTCAAAATTTATTTACAATAGCTAGCTGACAATAAACACCACCAACGATTACTACGTAATATCATTATGGCCAATTGATCTCCGGGCGTCTTGTTTGGTGTGACGACAGTGGAGTTGGTTTTCCAACTTCTTGAGATTTATCTACAAAAAATACCTTACAATAAACGTCACCAACAATTACAACTTAATATTATACAATTAATTGTCATAGCGAATTTGTCTCCGAACATCATTTTGGTGTGACGACGTTTGAGTAGGTTGTTCAACTTTCAAATTGATCTACATTAGCTAGCTGACAATAAACATCACCAGCAATTACTAAGTAGTATTATGCAATTAATTGCCATGGCGAATTTGTCTCTGGTCGCCATGATGGGGTGACGACGTTGGAGTTGATTTTTTAACTTTTCAAATTTATCTACAAAGCTACATGACAAAAACCTCACCAACTATTACAACGTAATATTATACAATTAATTGTCATAACAAATTTGTCTCCGAGCGACATATTCATGTGACGACGGTAGAGTCCGTTTTCAACTTTTCACATTTATCTACAATAAATAGCTGACAATAAACGTCACCAATAATTAAAACGTAATATTATACAATTAATTGTCATAGCTAATTTGTCTCGGAACATCATGTTGGTGTGACGACCTTTGAGTAAGTTGTGTAACTTTCAAATTGATCTACATTAGCTATCTCACAATAAACAGCACCAGCAATTAGTACGTAATATTATACAATTAATTGTCTTGGCGAATTAGTCTCCGCTCCACATGTTGGTGTGACGCTGTGGAGATTGTTTTTCAACTTTTCATAATTTATCTACAGTAGCTAGCTGACAATAAACACCACCAACGATTACTACATAATATCATCATGGCCAATTTATCTCCGGCCGCCTTGTTGGTGTGGCGACGGTGGAGTTGGTTTTCCAATTTCTTGAGATTTATCTACAAAATATAGCTTACAATCAACATCACAAACGATTGCTACGTAATATTATACAATTAATTGTGGTGGCTAATTTGCATCCGGTAGCCTTCATGGTGTGACGTTGTTGAAGTTGATTTTTTAACATTTCAAATTTATCTAGAAAGCTACATGACAAAAACATCACCAACTATTACAACGTAACATTATACAATTAATTGTCATAACGAATTTGTCTCCGAGCGACATATTCATGTGACGACGGTAGAGTCCGTTTTCAACTTTTCACATTTATCTCCAATAGATAGCTGACAATAAACGTCACCGATAAATACAAAGTAATATTATACAATTAATTGTCATAGCGAATTTGTCTCCGAACATCATTTTGGTGTGACGACGTTTGAGTAGGTTGTCTAACTTTCAAATTGACATACATTAGCTATCTCACAATAAACATCACCAGCAATTACTAGGTAATATTATACAATTAATTGTCATGACGAATTAGTCTCCGCTCGCCATGTTGGTGTGACGCTGTGGAGATTGTTTTACAACTTTTCATAATTTATCTACAATAGCTAGCTGACAATAAACATCACCTAAAATTTCTATGCAATATTATACAATTAATTGTGGTGGCGAATTTGTCTCCAGTAGCCTTGTTGGTGTGATGACGTGGGATTTGTTTTTTTTTATCTTTTCAAATTTATCTACAGAGCTATTTGACAATAAACATCACATATTACAACGTAATATTATACAAATAATTGTCATAACGAATTTTTCTCCGAGCGTCATATTTGTGTGACGAAGGTAGAGTCCGTTTTTCAACTTTTCACATTTATCTACAATAGATAGCTGAAAATAAACGGCACCACAGATTACTAAGTAACTTTATACAATTAATTGTCATAGCGTATTTGTCTCCGGACATCATGTTGGTGTGCCGACGTTTAAGTAGGTTGTTCAACTTTTAAATTGATCTACATTAGCTAGCTGACAATAAACATCACCAGCAATTACTACGTAATATTATATAATTAACTGTCATGGCGAATTTGTCTCCGCTCGCCATGTTGGTGTGACGCGGTGGAGATTGTTTTTCAACTTTACAAAATTTATCTACAATAGCTAGCTGACAATAAACACTACCAAAAATTACTACGTAATATCACCATGGCCAATTTATCTCCGGCCGCCATGCTGGTGTGACCACGGTGGAGTTGGTTTTCCAAATTCTTGAGATTTATCTACAAAAAATAGCTTACGATAAACATCACTAACGATTGCTACGTAATATTATACAATTAATTGTCATAGCGAATTTGTCTCCGGACACCATGTTTGTGTGACGACGGTGGAGACGGTCGTTCAACTTTTCATATTTATCTACAATAGCTATCTGACAATAAACATCACCGACAATCACTACGTAATATTATACAATAAATTGTGGTGGCGAATTTGTCTCCGGTAGCCATGTTGGTGTGACGACGGTGAAGTTGATTTTTCAACTTTTCAAATTTATCTTCAAACCTAAGTGACAATAAACGTCACCAATAATTACAACGTAATATTATGCAATTAATTGTCATAGCGAATTTGTCTCCGAACATCATTTTGGTGTGACGACCTTTGAGTATGTTGTCTAGCTTTCAAATTGATCTACAATAACTGGCTTACAATAAATATCACCAGCATTTACTACGTAATAATATAAAATTAATTGTCATGGCGAATTTGTCTCCGCTCGCCATGTTGGTTTGACGCGGTGGAGATTGTTTTTCAACTTTTCTTAATTTATATCCAATAGCTAGCTGACAATAAACACTACCAACGATTACTACGTAATATCATCATGGCCAATTTATCTCCGAGCGCCTTGTTTTTGTGACCACGGTGGAGTTGGTTTTCCAAATTCTTGAGATTTATCTAAAAAAAATAGCTTACAATAAACATCACCAACGGTTGCTACGTAATATTATACAATTAATTGTCATAGTGAATTTGTCTCCGGACACCATGTTTGTGTGACGACGGTGGAGACGGTCGTTCAGCTTCTCATATTTATCTACAATAGCTAGCTGACAATAAACATCACCAGCAATTACAACGTAATATTATGCAATTAATTGTCATGGCGAATTTGTCTCTGGTAGCCATGTTGGTGGGACGACGTTGGAGTTGATTTTTTAACTTTTCAAATTTATCTACAAAGCCACATGACAAAAACATCACCAACTATTACAACGTAATATTATACAATTAATTGTCATAACAAATTTGTCTCCGAGCGACATATTCATGTGACGACGGTAGAGTCCGTTTTCAACTTTTCACATTTATCTACAATAGCTAGCTGACAATAAACGTCACCAATAATTAAAACGTAATATTATACAATTAATTGTCATAGCGAATTTGTCTCGGAACATCATGTTGGTGTGACGACCTTTGAGTAGGTTGTGTAACTTTCAAATTGACATACATTAGCTATCTCACAATAAACATATAAGCAAATACTAGGTAATATTATACAATTAATTGTCATGACGAATTAGTCTCCGCTCGCCATGTTGGTGTGACGCTGTGGAGATTGTTTTTCAACTTTTCATAATTTATCTACAAAGCTACCTGACAAAAACATCACCAACTATTAACAACGTAATATTATACAATTAATTGTCATAGCAAATTTGTCTCAGTACAACATAATGGTGTGACGACGTTTGAGTAGTTTGATCAACTTTTAAATTCATCTACATTAGCTAGCTGACAATAAACATCACCGGCAATTACTACGTAATATTATACTATTAATTGTCATGGCGAATTTGTCTCCGCTCGCCATGTTGGTGTGTCGCGGTGGAGATTGTTTTTCAATTTTTCAAAATTTATCTACAATAGCTAGCTGACAATAAACACCACCAACGATTACTACTTAATATCATCATTTCCAATGTATCTCCGGCACCTTGTTGGTGTGACGACGGTGGAGTTGATTTTCCAAATTTTTTAATTTATCTACAAAAAATAACTTACAAAAAACATCACCAACGCTTGCTACGTTGTATTATACATTAATTGTTATAGCGAATTTGTCTCCGGACACCATGTTTGTGTGACGACGGTGGAGACGGTCGTTCAGCTTCTCATATTTATCTACAATAGCTAGCTGACAATAAACATCACCGCCAATTACTACGTAATATTATACAAGTAATTGTCATGGTGAATTTGTCTCCGCTCGCCGTGTTGGTGTGACGCGGTGGAGATTGTTTTCCAACTTTTCATAATTGATCTACAATAGCTAACTGACAAAAAACACCAACAACGATTACTACGTAATATCATCATGGCCAATTTATCTCCGGCCGCCTTGTTGGTGTGACGACAGTGGAATTGGTTTTCCAACTCCTTTAGATTTATCTACAAAAAATAGCTTACAATAAACGTCACCAACAATTACAACGTAATATTATTCAATTAATTGTCATAACGAATTTGTCTCAGAGCGACATATTCGTGTGACGACGGTAGATTCCGTTTTTCAACTTTTCACATTTATCTACAATAGATAGCTGACAATAAACGGCACCTATGATTACTAAGTAACATTATACAATTAATTGTCACAGCGTTTTTTGTCACCGGACATCACGTTGGTGTGACGACGTTTGAGTAGGTTGTTCAATTTTTAAATTGATCTACATTAGCTAGCTGACAATAAACATCACCAGCAATTACTACGTAATATTATACAATTAATTATCATGGCGAATTTCTCTCCGCTCGCCATGTTGGTGTGACGCGGTGGAGATTCTTTTTCAACTTTTCAAAATTTATCTACAATAGCTAGCTGACAATAAACACCACCAGCGATTACTACGTAATATCATCATGGCCAATTTATCTCCGGCCGCCATGCTGGTGTGACCACGGTGGAGTTGGTTTTCCAAATTCTTGAGATTTATCTACAAATAATAGCTTACGATAAACATCACTAACGATTGCTACGTAATATTATACAATTAATTGTCATAGCGAATTTGTCTCCGGACACCATGTTTGTGTGACGACGGTGGAGACGGTCGTTCAACTTTTCATATTTATCTACAATAGCTATCTGACAATAAACATCACCGACAATCACTACGTATTATTATACAATTAATTGTGGTGGCGAATTTGTCTCCGGTAGCCATGTTGGTGTGACGACGGTGAAGTTGATTTTTCAAATTTTCAAATTTATCTTCAAACCTAAGTGACAATAAACGTCACCAATAATTACAACGTAATATTATGCAATTAATTGTCATAGCGAATTTGTCTCCGAACGACATATTCGTGTGACGACCTTTGAGTATGTTGTCTAGCTTTCAAATTGATCTAAAATAACTGGCTTACAATAAATATCACCAGCATTTACTACGTAATAATATAAAATTAATTGTCATGGCGAATTTGTCTCCGCTCGCCATGTTGGTTTGACGCGGTGGAGATTGTTTTTCAACTTTTCTTAATTTATCTCCAATAGCTAGCTGACAATAAACACTACCAACGATTACTACGTAATATCATCATGGCCAATTTATCTCCGAGCGCCTTGTTGGTGTGACCACGGTGGAGTTGGTTTTCCAAATTCTTGAGATTTATCTAAAAAAAATAGCTTATAATAAACATCACCAACGGTTGCTACGTAATAATATAAAATTAATTGTTATAGCGAATTTATCTCCGCTCGCCATGTTGGTGTGACGCGGTGGAGATTGATTTTCAACTTTTCATAATTTATCTACAATAACTAGCTGACAATAAACACCACCAACGATTACTACGTAATATCATCATGGCCAATTTATCTCCGGGCGCCTTGTTGGTGTGGCGACGGTGCAGTTGGTTTTCCAAATTCTTGAGATTTATCTACAAAATATAGCTTACAATAAACATCACCAACGATTGCTACGTAATATTATACAATTAATTGTGGTGACTAATTTGTATCTGGTAGCCTTGTTGATGTGACGTTGTTGAAGTTGATTTTTCAACTTTTCAAATATATATTATACAATTAATTGTCATAGCGAATTTGTCTCTGGTCGCCATGTTGGTGTGACGACGTTGGAGTTGATTTTTTAACATTTCAAATTTATCTACCAAGCTACCTGACAATAAACATCAGCAACTATTACAACGTAATATTATACAATTAATTGTCATAACGAATTTGTCTCCGAACGACATATTCGTGTGACGACGGTAGAATCCGTTTTTCAACTTTTCACATTTATCTACAATAGATAGCTGACAACAAACGGCACCAAAGATTACTAAGTCACATTATACAATTAATTGTCAAAGCGAATTTGTCTCCGGACATCATGTTGGTGTGAGGACGTTTGAGTAGGTTGTTCAACTTTTAAAATGATCTACATTAGCTAGCTGACAATAAACATCACCAGCAATTACTACGTAATATTATTCAATTAATTGTCATTACGAATTTCTCTCCGCTCGCCATGTTGGTGTGACGCGTTGGAGACGGTCCTTCAACTTTCATATTTATGTACAATAGCTAGCTGACAATAAACATCACCGACAATAACTACGTAATATTATACAATTAATTGTCATAACGAATTTGTCTCCGAACGACATATTCGTGTGACGAGAGTAGAATCCGTTTTTCAACTTTTCACATTTATCTACAATAGCTAGCTGACAATAAACACCACCAACGATTACTACGTAATATCATCATGGCCAATTTATCTCCGGGCGCCTTGTTGGTGTGGCGACGGTGGAGTTGGTTTTCCAATTTCTTGAGATTTATCTACAAAATATAGCTTACAATAAACATCACCAACGATTGCTACGTAATATTATACAATTAATTGTGGTGACTAATTTGTATCCGGTAGCCTTGTTGGTGTGACGTTTTTCTTCAACTTTTCAAATATATATTATACAATTAATTGTCATAGCGAATTTGTCTCTGGTCGCCATGTTGGTGTGACGACGTTGTAGTTGATTTTTTAACATTTCAAATTTATCTACGAAGCTACCTGACAATAAACATCAGCAACTATTACAAAGTAATATTATACAATTAATTGTAATAACGAATTTGTCTCCGAACGACATATTCGTGTGACGACGGTAGAATCCGTTTTTCAACTTTTCACATTTATCTACAATAGATAGCTGACAACAAACGGCACCAAAGATTACTAAGTCACATTATACAATTAATTGTCAAAGCGTATTTGTCTCCGGACATCATGTTGGTGTGACGACGTTTGAGTAGGTTGTTCAACTATTAAAATGATCAACATTAGCTAGCTGACAATAAACATCACCAGCAATTACTACGTAATATTATACAATTAATTGTCATGGCGAATTTCTCTCCGCTCGCCATGTTGGTGTGACGCTTTGGAGACGGTCGTTCAACTTTCATATTTATCTACAATAGCTAGCTGACAATAAACATCACCGACAATTACTACGTAATATTATACAATTAATTGTCATAACGAATTTGTCTCCGAACGACATATTCGTGTGACGACGGTAGAATCCGTTTTTCAACTTTTCACATTTATCTACAATAGATAGCTGACAACAAACGGCACCAAAGATTACTAAGTCACATTATACAATTAATTGTCAAAGCGTATTTGTCTCCGAACATCATGTTGGTGTGACGACGTTTGAGTAGGTTGTTCAACTTTTAAATTGATCTACATTAGCTAGCTGACAATAAACATCACCAGCAATTACTACGTAATATTATACAATTAATTGTCATGGCGAATTTCTCTCCGCTCGCCATGTTGGTGTGACGCGGTGGAGACGGTCGTTAAACTTTCATATTTATCAACAATAGCTAGCTGACAATAAACATCACCGACAATTACTACATAATATTATACAATTTATTGTCATGGCGAATTTGTCTCCGGTCGCCATGTTGGTGTGGCGAGGTGGAGACGGTCGTTCAACTTTTCATAATTTATCTACAATAGCTAGCTGACAATAAACACCACAAACGATTACTACGTAAAATCATCATGGCCAATTTATCTCCGGGCGCCTTTTTGGTGTGGCGACGGTGGAGTTGGTTTTCCAATTTCTTGTGATTTATCTACAAAATATAGCTTACAATAAACATCACCAACGATTGCTACATAATATTATACAATTAATTGTGGTGACTAATTTGTATCCGGTAGCCTTGTTGGTGTGACGTTTTTCTTCAACTTTTCAAATATATATTATACAATTAATTGTAATAGCGAATTTGTCTCTGGTCGCCATGTTGGTGTGACGACGTTGGAGTTGATTTTTTAACATTTCAAATTTATCTACGAAGCTACCTGACAATAAACATCAGCAACTATTACAACGTAATATTATACAATTAATTGTAATAACGAATTTGTCTCCGAACGACATATTCGTGTGACGACGGTAGAATCCGTTTTTCAACTTTTCACATTTATCTACAATAGATAGCTGACAACAAACGGCACCAAAGATTACTAAGTCACATTATACAATTAATTGTCAAAGCGTATTTGTCTCCGGACATCATGTTGGTGTGACGAAGTTTGAGTAGGTTGTTCAATTTTCAAATTGATCTATATTTGCTAGCTGACAATAAACATCACCAGCAATTACTACGTAATATTATGCAAACAATTGTAATGGCGAATTTGTCTCTGGTCGCCATGTTGGTGTGACGACGTTGGAGTTGATTTTTTAACTTTTCAAATTTATCTACAAAGCTACCTGGCAATAAACATCACCAACTATTACAACGTAATATTATACAATTAATTGTCATAACGAATTTGTCTCCGAGCGACATATTCCTGTGACGACGGTAGATTCCGTTTTCAACTTTTCACATTTATCTACAATAGATAGATGACAATAAAGGGCACCAAGGATTACTAAGTAAAATTATAGAATTAATTGTCACAGCGTTTTTGTCTCCGCTCGCCATGTTGGTGTGACGCGGTGGAGACGGTCGTTCAACTTTCATATTTATCTACAATAGCTAGCTGACAATAAACATCACCGACAATTACTACGTAATATTATACAATTAATTGTCATAACGAATTTGTCTCCGAACGACATATTCGTATGACGACGGTAGAATCCGTTTTTCAACTTTTCACATTTATCTACAATAGATAGCTGACAACAAACGGCACCAAAGATTACTAAGTCACATTATACAATTAATTGTCAAAGCGTATTTGTCTCCAGACATCATGTTGGTGTGACGACGTTTGAGTAGGTTGTTCAACTTTCAAATTGATCTACATTTGCTAGCTGACAATAAACATCACCAGCAATTACTACGTAATATTGTGCAAACAATTGTAATGGCGAATTTGTCTCTGGTCGCCATGTTGGTGTGACGACGTTGGAGTTGATTTTTTAACTTTTCAAATTTATCTACAAAGCTACCTGGCAATAAACATCACCAACTATTACAACGTAATATTATACAATTAATTGTCATAACGAATTTGTCTCCGAGCGACATATTCCTGTGACGACGGTAGATTCCGTTTTCAACTTTTCACATTTATCTACAATAGATAGCTGACATTAAAGGGCACCAAGGATTACTAAGTAAAATTATACAATTAATTGTCACAGCGTTTTTTGTCTCCGCTCGCCATGTTGGTGTGACGCGGTGGAGACGGTCGTTAAACTTTCATATTTATCAACAATAGCTAGCTGACAATAAACATCACCGACAATTACTACATAATATTATACAATTTATTGTCATGGCGAATTTGTCTCCGGTCGCCATGTTGGTGTGGCGAGGTGGAGACGGTCGTTCAACTTTTCATAATTTATCTACAATAGCTAGCTGACAATAAACACCACAAACGATTACTACGTAAAATCATCATGGCCAATTTATCTCCGGGCGCCTTGTTGGTGTGACGACGGTGGAGTTAGTTTTCCAACTTCTTGAGATTTATCTACAAAAAATAGTTTACATTAAACGTCACCAACAATTACAACGTAATATTATACAATTAATGGTCATAGCGAATTTGTCTTCGAACATGTTGGTGTGACGAAGTTTGAGTAGGTTGTTCAATTTTCAAATTGATCTACATTTGCTAGCTGACAATAAACATCACCAGCAATTACTACGTAATATTATGCAAACAATTGTAATGGCGAATTTGTCTCTGGTCGCCATGTTGGTGTGACGCGGTGGAGACGGTCGTTCAACTTTCATATTTATCTACAATATCTAGCTGACAATAAACATCACCGACAATTACTACTTAATATTATACAATTAATTGTCATAACGAATTTGTCTCCGAACGACATATTCGTATGACGACGGTAGAATCCGTTTTTCAACTTTTCACATTTATCTACAATAGATATCTGACAACAAACGGCACCAAAGATTACTAAGTCACATTATACAATTAATTGTCAAAGCGTATTTGTCTCCGGACATCATGTTGGTGTGACGACGTTTGAGTAGGTTGTTCAACTTTTAAATTGATCTACATTAGCTAGCTGACAATAAACATCACCAGCAATTACTACGTAATATTAAACAATTAATTGTCATGGCGAATTTCTCTCCGCTCGCCATGTTGGTGTGACGCGGTGGAGACGGTCGTTCAACTTTCATATTTATCAACAATAGCTAGCTGACAATAAACATCTCCGACAATTACTACATAATATTATACAATTTATTGTCATGGCGAATTTGTCTCCGCTCGCCATGTTGGTGTGGCGAGATGGAGACGGTCGTTCAACTTTTCATTATTTATCTACAATAGCTAGCTGACAATAGACACCACCAACGATTACTACGTAATATCATCATTTCCAATTTATCTCCGGGCGCCTTGTTGGTGTGACGACGGTGGAGTTAGTTTTCCAACTTCTTGAGATTTATCTACAAAAAATAGCTTACATTAAACGTCACCAACAATTACAACGTAATATTATACAATTAAAGGTCATAGCGAATTTGTCTTCGAACATCATGTTGGTGTGACGACGTTTGAGTAGGTTGCTCAATTTTCAAATTGATCTACATTAGCTAGCTGACAATAAACATCACCAGCAATTACTACGTAATATTAAGCAAACAATTGTCATGGCGAATTAGTCTCTGGTCGCCATGTTGGTGTGACGACGTTGGAGTTGATTTTTTAACTTTTCAAATTTATCTACAAAGCTACCTGGCAATAAACATCACAAACTTTTACAACGTAATATTATACAATTAATTGTCATAACGAATTTTTCTCCGAGCGACATATTCCTGTGACGAAAGAAGATTCCGTTTTCAACTTTTCACATTTATCTACAATAGATAGCTGACAATGAAGGGCACCAAAGACTACTAAGTAACATTATACAGTTATTTGTCACAGCGTTTTTTGTCTACGGATATCATGTTGGTGTGACGACGTTTGAGTAGGTTGTTCAACTTTTAAATTGATCTACATTAGCTAGCTGACAACAAACATCACCAGCAATTACTACGTAATATTATACAATTAATTATCATGGCGAATTTCTCTCCGCTCGCCATGTTGGTGTGACGCGGTGGAGATTGTTTTTCAACTTTTCAAAATTTATCTACAATAGCTAGCTGACAATAATCACCACCAACGATTACTACGTAATATCATCATGGCCAATTTATCTCCGGGCGCCTTGTTGGTGTGACCACGTTGGAGTTGGTTTTCCAAATTCTTGAGATTTATCTACAAAAAATAGCTTACAATAAACATCACCAACGGTTGCTACCTAATATTATACAATTAATTGTCATAGGGTAATGGTATCCGGACACCATATTTGTGTGACGACGGTGGAGACGGTCGTTCAACTTTTCATATTTAACTACAATAGCTAGCTGACAATAAACATCACTAGCAATTACTACGTAATATTATGCATTTAATTGTCATGGCGAATTTGTCTCTGGTCGCCATGTTGGTGTTACGACGTTGCAGTTGATTTTTTAACATTTCAAATTTATCTACAAAGCTATTTGACAATAAACATCACCAAATATTACAACGAAATATTATACAATTAATTGTCATAACGACTTTGTCTCCGAGCGACATATTTGTGTGACGAAGGTAGAGTCCGTTTCTCAACTTTTCACATTTATCTACAATAGATAGCTGAAAATAAACATCACCAAAGATTACTAAGTAACATTATACAATTAATTGTCACAGCGTATTTGTCTCCGGACATCATGTTGGTGTGACGACGTTTGAATAGGTTGTTCAACTTTTAAATTGATCTACATTAGCTAGCTGACAATAAACATCACCAGCAATTACTACGTAATTTTATACAATTAGTTATCATGGCGAATTTCTCTCCGTTCGCCATGTTGGTGTGACGCGGTGGAGATTGTTTTTCAACTTTTCAAAATTTATCTACAATAGCTAGCTGACAATAAACACCACCAACGATTACTACGTAATATCATCATGGCCAATTTATCTCTTGGCGCCTTGTTGGTGTGACCACGGTGGAGTTGGTTTTCCAAATTCTTGAGATTTAGCTACAAAAAATAGCTTACAATAAACATCACCAACGGTTGCTACGTAATATTATACAATTAATTGTCATAGCGAAATTGTCTCCTGACACCATGTTTGTGTGACGACGGAGGAGATGGTCGTTTAACTTTTCATATCTATCTACAATAGCTAGCTGACAATAAACATCACCGACAATCACGACGTATTATTATACAATTAATTGTGGTGGTGAATTTGTCTCCGGTAGCCATGTTTGTGTGACAACGGTGAAGTTGATTTTTCAACTTTTCAAATGCATCTTCAGTAGTGTAATTGATGATACTATTGGAGCGAGAAAGTATGAACCCCCCTCATGCAGATTTGCCTACACTTAAAACTTGCTCAACATGCCCATATGAGCTTTTTGCTCAAATGTGGAACCCCGTCTAATCCAAGATTTTTGTAAAAATGCCCTCGGGAATTTCCCGAGAAAGTATGACCCCCCTCAGATTGATTTGCCTACACTTATAAAAGGCACTTCTGTGAGATTGTTATCCATAAACCTGTCAAAAATATGCCCCTCTTGATATTTTTTTTGCCCACACCTAAAACTACGCAAACGTATTAACACACACACACCTACACACCCCCCCACACACACACATATATTTACTTCCGGTTTAAGTTCAATTGGGCACCAGGCTCAACTTGTATATCTAGTATTAAGATAATGTAATTTTTCTAGAATTGCTCTGTGACTCTCTCATTTCTTACATCATAAACATATGATTTTTCACCTATGAGAATAACACTGCATATGGTGTCATCAGGGAGTGTATCGTGGAATTCACAGATAATTTTAATGTTTGTCCTGTCATTAACCACAACTTGTTTTCTTTTTGAAGTGTTGATGACAAACATGGGTCTCTGTGCTTTGAATTCATCTGGTGTGTAATACATGTCAGTATTGCCAGTAGTGACCATTTTGTATGCTGTAAATGCTTCATATAATTTAAGGAAATCATCCTTGGACATGTCTAAATTATAATTTTCTCTAGGGAATACCTCATTTCTGCCATTTTTAAGATATATGTTCTTGATGTTGCAGCTATCAAATTTACTTGAATTTTTTTCCTGATTATTGTGTCTTCCAGTCTGAAACAGTACCACCACAAAATCCGGCATGTCGTATTGTATACTGGAGAATGAATTTGTAGCATCAAACTCATAATAAGTACCAGCGGCAGGCTTCTGTACACATTGATATGTATAAAATTGTAAAGGAATCTGTGGATTTTTTATTATATCTGCTTTGTATTTAAGAGCATAACTGGCTTCATATTCAACAACTGGGATTCTTAGCTCCATAGTCTGAATAATGCATTTGCCTTCATCAGGTAGGGTATTGGGCAGAGCTTCCCCTGTAGAGTTTAATGTGCTGTACCTCATCAAAGCATTATTATCATTGGCAGCTCTTCTAAATGTGATTCTTAAACCACCCTTCCACATAATATCTTTGTAATCTGAGAAGAATCCTGGCAACAGGCGCACAGGGAACAGCACTGTGTGGCTCTTGGATAATATTTTATCACCAGCCTCAAATCCACCTATTTTGTAGCAAGAAGCCTCGGTTTTGGATAATTTTAGTGTGGCCAAAGCTGTGGAGGTAATGCCGGGATAATCCACTCTGTTTATAACAACACCATGCTTTCTGATCTCAATTTCAGAGAACAGATGCGGCACAAAATTATCTACCAATCTTATATTTGAATTTGCCGGATAATCTGTTCCATCGAGCTTTACAACATCAAATTTGATGTATAGATCTGCTCTGTGGGGGTGTATAAAGCCATCCCCTACATCAAGATCAACCTCAATCTCTGTGTTGGGTTGATTTAAATTTGCAAATGTCCTCCTGTTTGGGGGGAATGATTGTAGCTCATAACTCTCAATATTTTCCATTTTTTTGTATGTATTTTTATTTAAATATTAATCTCTAATGATTGCAGTTGTTGTGGCTCCAGCAAAATCAACTAATTCTTCTTTTTCATCAGTGACCATTAACTCAATGTAATCTATTCTATTATGGCACACAGGAAAATATAATGTTGGGGATGGAGTGTAGATGATGGGCTCCATAAATTCAGAATTAGGTTTAAATGTTGCAATGATGCCAGTTTGTTTGTGAGTGCCTATGCCATTTCATTTGATTTGGTGATCATACCCTCGGCCACATTACAGTGAATATTCAGAGTCTCTATGGCTAAGAATTTGTGTATATTAATAGCAGTGTGTTTGATGGCTGGTTCAAGTTTTGTGTTGTTCTCAAAGCCTAACAGCTCTCCTATAGTACCCAGATCCACTGTTTCTGTAGCAGATACAATCTCTACTCTGTGAGTGACAGAATTTTGAGTTAATACTATACCTCTGGGTAATTGAGCATTTAGAGTGGACAGATTATATTGCCCTGGAGTGATGACAATTTTTTGATCCCCTACTGCAATTTTGTTGTTGTGGTGTGTAATATTAGGGATCAAGTACATGCCATAAAATGCTCTGAGAGCTATTGTTTTGGGATACACTATATCATCATGTAATTTGAGTTTCAATATTGAATTTTGGCTGGTGAGATGGAATACCCCGATGATGTTTCAGACACCACAGGGCTTTTTGAAAATTTTCAATTGATGGTTTATTTATTTGAGACATATATCTAAGAACAGATAAACACAAATGTCCACAATTAACATCTTTGAAATTTTGAACAAGGGCATTATTGTAATAAAGATTAGCTGAATTTAGATATTTTATTAAATTTTCAGGTGGAACACCTCCAAATGAATCAAACACAAATGCCTCATTGTTTAAATATTTAAGATAACAAATCCAGTGAGTGCCCTGATTTATGTACTTATCCAAATTAACAATGCCACACCCTTTGTTGAGTGGTTGTTCTGGTAAAGAATCAGACATGTACACACCTCTAAAATTTTTGATGCCCAGTGGCTTGATTAAAGCTTCAATATCTTGGTTTGTAAGCGGCTCTTGTTTTTTTTAAACTTATTTATGGCTCTCTTAACACCTTTGCCATGTTTCTCCATGCCAGGTTATGGCACTTCAATTCATCTAATTCTACCTTATTTTTCTTGGCATCTATTACTGTTTTTGCTATGGCAGCTGATCCCCCAGCCAAGCTCCCAACAGCCCCAAGTGCTGCTAAGATGGCCGGGATAGTAAATATGAAACCCCCCACATTTGATTTTTTTCCTGATTGCTGTAATTTTTTTAATTGGGGGGTACTAAGCAACAATTTCATACCATGGCCCTTGGCAATACAAGAGCTTTTTTTCTTGCGCTGCTTTTTGGTTAAAAGACTATCAATAGTTTTAAGAGATTTAAGACCTGCATAAGGTATTTGATACATAACACCCTTGGCCTTTATTCTAGGTTTATTATATACATATTCACAGCCCCCACCCCAGTTTTTGTTTGGTGTTCATAGCTATGGTGGTCCTCAATGCTGCTATTCTCTCACTCAAAGAAGCATCTTTGCTTACAAATCTACCAAATGCAGCCTCTTCTAATTTCTTGTCTGCAACATGTCTCTTGTCAAGATCAGAATGTGTGTTGTATGCTATGTCATGGTCTCTACAAGCAGCATCTAGGGGATTAACACCAGGATCACCTCTGTTTAATCTATGGTCCAATTTTGTACCGGGACCACAATACTGATAGCCTGGAATGTGTAGTTCAAATGACAGCTTGTTTATAATGTCATTAACCAACCCCCGGCCCTCAAAAATATTCCAAAATTGAGGTGGTAGAGTATTAATAATTTTTATAAGATATCCAATCAACTTAGTGTCATTCACTATAAAATTAGACAATTTTGTGCTTATCATGTCCATAATTCCAAACTTTTCATTGTAAAAATTGTGGTTGCCAGCATTTTCCTCCCCAGCTATCACCAATAACCTGTCTACAAGTTTCCTGACATTATCAACCCACACAAATTCTTTAGGCAGGGTGTTGTATTGTTTGATTCCACTGCCAGTCTTAATTTGTGACCATATGGGCTTGATTAAGTTGTTATATTTTGCTCCACTGCTAGACTTGACTCTTTTTTGTGTGGGATCATTGTTCTGGTATAGAGCATCTGATTTTATTAGTATTTCTTTGTAGTGCTAATAATCTTGATCTGTATAGCTGCCAGGTCTTTTCCTAGTCATCAGTTCCCACAACCCAGGTGTGCCGGGATATTTAACAAAACCACCCTTTTCTCCAAGATGAGATTCTGAATATACAATTAGATCATCTCCCATAAATGTTACTCTGAAATTGCCAATTCTATGTATGATGCTACCATCACGTTCTGTGTCAGCATATAGGCCAAAGACCTCGTCTTTGTTGTCTTTAGGTGTGCTTAAATATTTTTGAGCAAGAAGACCCAATTCAATAGGATCCAGAGTAGCTTCAATTCTTCGAGGAGCAACAGGACTAGGTGTATGAATACTGGAAAGTGGGGTGATTGGATAATCTAATATGTTCCTTGCAGCTACAGGTACAAGCTCTGTGATCAAATTTTGATTTTGCTCTGTAACAGTTTTGATATTTTTACCTAATTCACTAATAGCATCAATGATAGGCTGTTCTGTTTGTTTGTGTTGTTCATAAATTCCTCGGTTCTGTGATTTCCATCCCTTAAATCTTTTTACAAGATAATCTCTTAATTTAAGATCATCAATGATTGGCCTTTTCATGGTTATCTATATATGTTTCAATGTCTAGAAAATTGTTGATTTTATTACTGTATTTGCCACTATTGGGTTTTCTTGTCATATCAATTGTGACAAACCCATAACTGTCTTGATTCCAGCACCTACTGCAAAACTTCGAAAAATCATTGTAGCTCAAGTCCCCACCTACATATTCATCATGTATGTGTTTGAGGTTGGTATGATCTTGATGAAACACACATATAAAATTGCTGTTGTCTCGGATCAGCTGCTTCGGTATTTTAGAAAAAGTCTGTGCCAGGTAGAAGCAATCAATGTTTTTGTGTCGGCCCTGTGTAAAGAAATTTCTAACCTTGTTTTGATTATCCAGTATAATGTCATCAAACACAACAACAGAATTATCGAGACATTCATGAAGTGGCTTAACATCTGGTTCAAAAGTGGCAATATCCAATCCATCATATAGCTTCATCAGCTGCTGATATTTTAATTGTTCCAAGCTCTTAGAGAAAACATACAAGTGCCTGTTTTTCCAGTCTAACCAGTTGGGTGCCAATAAAAAATTATCAATCATTAGTGTAGTTTTACCACAAGCCGATGGCCCAACAATAAGACATCTAATATTATCAGGCAGCAACTTGCCATTTCTCTTAATCTGCTGTTCAGGTTCTGGCAGCCTTTTTATAACATCCCAGGTGCTCATATTATCACTTTGTCTGCATCGATCCAGCTGTGTTCTGGAAGTCCTAGCCATTTGACAAATAACTTGTTGCCTTTTCTGCGGATGATTTTTTCTATGAGATATGTGTCAGGCTGTTTAGTTTTGCTGAGTTCTTCTTCATAGAATCTGCCTTTGAGAATTTCTCCTCGGTGATCTTTTATTATATATGTGTTAAGGGTCCCAGGTTTAACTTCAACCACTGTAAATAATTCAGTGCTCCAGTTTCTTGTAAAGCCTCTCTTGAATAAGTGCTTATATTTGCTGATTCTTACTTGATCACCCACCTTGTATTTGGCCTTTCTTGTTGTTGGCTGGTATCTAGGATAATAAACAGTTCTGATCAATTTTTGCTCATCAGATGAATTTACTTCAGAGGGTTTCATGTTGATTGTGGAATGGACCGAGTTGTTATATTTATGTAGAAGTTCTGGAAGAATATTAAGCCATTTATAATTACCTTGAAGTGTAAATTGTTTATACATATGATTTTTTAGGGTTTTGTTGAATCTCTCTACAATTGAGGCTTTGAGATCACTGTAACTCGAGTAATGTTTTATTGACTGGCTTTTAATAAATTGTTGGAACACAGAATTATAAAATTCTTTGCCATTATCTGTTTGCAAGTAGCGCGGTGATCTTCCATTCTGATTGATGATTGTCCTGAAGGCTTCTGTAACACATTTTTCAGGCTTGGATTTGAGTGGCACAGCCCAGGCAAATTTTGAAAATGTGTCTATGACAGTGAGTAGATACTTGTAGCCCTTGTTGATTTTGTCTAAGTTTTTCAGCTGTCCACTTGCATCTCAATCAAGTCCCCTTGCCATAAATCATCTATGCCTTTTGTAACTACTGGCAGTCTCTTATAATTATGTCTGGCTTGTCTGTGTAATTCATCAACAATAGTTTATCTAGACATAATATGAAAACAAGAATATTGTAACTATGGGGTGTTCAGCAGCTGATACTTCAGGATTTTCTAAATAGAATTTGTCCCCTATTTGTATTTTAAATTCCAGAGAGCCATCATCTTCAACATAGGCTGTTTCTAATGTATTGGGATCTGTAAAATCCTCTAACTCTACACTGGTGATTTTTACTTTGTTGTCAGCATTTGGTAAGGTGGGGAAGTGGTGTGCCTGTGGTTGAAGCCAATATTTGATCTTGATTGGTCTCAGTGTGCCCCCAACAAAAAACTGGTAATAAAATTGTGCAGGGGACAGCATATATATTTTGCCACCTGGTGTAAATGGTGAATCATATTCTCTGTTGGCGATGCTGTACAATTCAAGAATTACTGTATGTTTTGGATTCTCGATTATGCCTGTTATTTCTTTTTCTGCTGTAAGCAATCTGCTTATTACAGATTCAAGGTGCTCATTGATGGTCCTAACAACGTCATCATGGCCTGGCTTGATCTTTATGTCCACAACAAGTTTCTTGTATTGTTGCACAATCTCTTGAAGCTGGGTGGCAAAAACAGACAGAGCATTTGCTTGATTGGATTCCATGGTCCCTAGCTGTTGCTTGATATTAGCTACAATTTGTTGCAAATTTTCAATAACTGCCAATTTTGAATTTTGAGCAGTAAGATCATGGACCTGTCTTCTGATATCCTCAAACAGGGCATGCTTTTCATTAATATGTTGATTAGTTGGTAGAGTGGCCACTGTTTGAGTGAGTTGTTTGATCTCTGTCTGGATATTCTTGATATCTTCTGATTTCAATATGCGATTCACTGCTCTCTTAATATTTTTAAGTTCCAGTGATGTAGGCAGATTTGATACAGTATTTTGCAAAGATTCAAGTGCCAATTTCACATTATTTAATTCAGAAGCATCAGCCACATTTTGCATAGCATTTTGGAGCAGGGCTATATCTGCCTGAGTGGGTGTTGATTGTTGTAAAATTTCAAGCTTTGTTTGGATATCATCAATCAAGTGATGAAAATGAGAGAGCTCAGATTCAGTGTTGAGGTTTTCAAGCTTTGTGATCTGTTACTGGACACTGACAAGTGTGTCTACAATACCGGGCAGGCGGGATTCTTGTACATTTGTCAAATCACTTTGCACTGCTGCTATTGTACCCTCAAGATGGGTTATGGTACTTTGAATTTTTCCAAAATCTTCATATGTTTCAAGTTGCAGCTTAATGTTGGCAACACTCCGAGTTATTGCACTCAAAGCATCAGAAGATGGCAAGTTGTTCATAAAATTTTCAAGTGTCTCAATTTTTTCTTTAACCTCAGCTATGGCATTGTTCAAGGGGTCCAGATTAGGTATTTGGAGTGATTGAATCTGTTCCTTTAGAGTGGAAATCACTAGATCAAAATCTTCTTGTGATTTTATGCTTTTGACAATTGTTTGGAGCTGTGTCTGGACATTATTTATCTGCTCTTCCAATTGCTGTTTCAATTGCTCAGAGTTGGTGGCCTGGGTCTTAAATTTGACTTGAAGAGCTGCTACAGCTTCTTCCAAACTTTGAAAATTATCCAATGTGGCCAAATCAGTATATTTCTGAAGCAGTACTTTGAGTTCAGAATCAATTTTAAGAAGAGGGTCCATGCATTGTGATTGTAAATTTGTAATTTCTAATTGAAGACTGGCATTGAGTGTGGTTTGTAAAGCTTGTAAATCACTTCTTAATTTCTTGACTCTGACATCAAGCATCAGAATCTCATCACTGTGATCTTCATGTCTTGTATGGCCAAATATATCATTAGGCATTTTTGTTTTAGTGGTTATTTATTATTGAATGTCTGATTCTTAATTCTATAAAAAAGGGTATAAGCTTGTCATAAGATCCAGGGACCTCAATATATAAGCAGTCACCAGCAGAAACAGTATATACAGTGCCAGAAATCATGTTTGAGTGCTTAATTCTATAAATATTTCTCCCTACTGAAATCTTGACATCACCCTCAGGGGTTGTAATAAATTGCAATTGCCCACCTACAGGTAATTGGTAATGATTTAAATTAGTGTTAAATATGTACAATATTTTACCTGTTTCATCATCAACATCTGTAAGTATGCTGTTCAGATGAATAATTAACAAGCCACTCAGTTTAGACAGCATATCAGAAGAGGGTTGTGGTGTTGGCAGCTCCATAATAGCCTGTTTTTTGAACCCAAATAAGTTCATAGGCATGTTTATTTATTTCAAATCATGCTCTGTAATTGGGCATTGATTGCTATTTTTCAAATCACAATGACCCCATGGTAGAGTATGTATGCCACATGATAAAATGCATCTCTTATAATCATGTGGGTCCAGAGCCACTTTTCTTACAATATTTGTAGTCAATAAGTGATCCACACTCTGAATTCTATTTTCTGATGTTCTGATTGTGCTACATGATTTGAGACAATTTTTGTAATCCTCAAATTCAAGCTCTTTGTCAACAGTTACTCTGCCAATGCCCATGGCCTTTTTGGCAACAGCGCCACTACATGTTTGAAAACTGTACATCTTGGCCCTTAACCCAGCAAATGCCACAATAACATCACCAAGTGTCTCATCTTTTAACTTGCCAGGCACCTTTTTGTTGTGGTGTTGAATCTCTGTATGTTCACTGGTATCAAAATATTTAAACAATTCAGGCTGTGCTATATCTTTATAAACATCTTCTGTTTGAATATCAAGAACAAAACTATCTGTGTCCATGTACATCAGTTTTACACAATCACCATAAAAAGGTTTCAACACATCATAATACAATTTTAACATGTGTAATTTGGCCAATTCCAATATCACAGCCCCTACATAAATAGGCTTATCAAATTTAATATTTGTTTTTTTTATGTTGAAAAGTGCCATATTCTCATCATAAATTCTTCTGTAATTGAAGTTTGGCTTTGCAATCAATTTTTTGCTCCGGCTGGGGTCAGTAATTATTTTAACATCAATATGTTTTCTGATATTTTCAATTGTTTTGCCATACACTGAATTGACCATCAATTTAAACAAGGTCTTATCAAATTGGCTCAATGCAGATGTTCGAAGCTCTGTGTTTGTATCAATATATGGCTTCAACCATCTTGAGTGCCTGAACCTCAAAACTTTTCCAACTTTGGTCACTTGAACACCATGATTCATCAGGAACTGGAGGTTTTTGTAATATATGACATAATCCTGTTTCGGCTCTAGAGTCATCATCAATTTCTTCTGTTTAGAGCCAGGTGAACACTTAACCTCGGGAATTGGGGGCAGATCAGAAAATATGTTGTGTAAATTATCTGGAATTGTCAGATCAACCTCTAAGAACAGGCCATAGTTACTGTCATCAAAATCCTGAAGATTCTCAATGTTCAATATTAAAATCTTCAACCCACTCAAGCCCTGCATATGGCAATTTATCCATCATAGCATAACCATACAGGCTGTTGGCATCTACATACAGTATATAATTTGATGGCAGTGCTGGATCATAATCAGGAATATATTTGTTATTTGCTCTGGCATATCTCTGAGAACATTGCACCATGCCTCCTCTTATACATTGTTCCATAAACAGATACATATCTTGATCCTGGATCAGAGCCAACTGCATTTTAGTGTTCAAAAACATTGCAGACCATGCTAGGCCCGGAGCACTGTAAAAATACATTGGATCCAGCTTATAATTTTGCATGGAAGATTTTCTGAATGCCTGCAATATATCAGCTAAGAGGGTCACATCAAGTTTTAAATATGCCTTGTGATAATCACCAAATGTCTGGCATTTTAAATTGTTCCACATCAACTGGGCATGGTGATAATCTTCATCAGTGATTCCAGATCCTCTGATTTTGCTGTAAAACTCTTGTTGTGGTGGCAGAGAACACTCATCAAATTTAGAAAAATCTGTAACATAATCATATGGATATACACCCTTCCGCCTAATTAATTTCAGGTCCTGATTTGGAAACAAAGCACATGTGATTTTGAATTGATCATCAGATAATTGAGTGGCCAGTGTAGCCAGGCTTGCCGATAAAATTCTGTATGAATCAAGAAATCTTAAGTGAATAGAAACAACATTAACTTTAATTATTTTGCTAATGGCAATATATTTTTCATTATTTTCAGCTAAAATATTTAAATTCTGCTTGTCAAACCCCTCGTACCTGATCAAATGATGAAAATCATAATTGGATGCACCATGGCAAAATATAGGGACAAATTTTGGTCTCTGGATCTTAATATTACAGCTATTACACAGGGCCATTAAGAATTTACCATCTGTATGGGAATGGTGTTTCACCTTGATATTTGTATCTGAAAATTCAGAAACACATACCGGGCATTTTTCTGCATTGTTGAAATCTTCAATCTGTTTCTCTGTTAAAGGCAACATGGGTTTTGATTTTAATAAGACATTAGATGCTATGTCATGGCACTCATTTTCTATTCTATCTGCAAATTCTTTGATGGCATCTGCTCCCATGTATAAATATTCTTTACTAACCACACCATCCTGTACAACCACATAATAAAAGCTGGAAGGTTCATGTAATTGATATGATGTAATTGAAGCTTCCTCAGGGTCTGGGCTGCAGAATGCAAGGGGTTTGAGGTTTGATTCAAAATCACAGAATATATATGCTGGGTGTTCCAACAAGGCTTCAAACTTTTTGAATTTGGCATTTTCACTTGGCTTAGGCATATGAACAGGTTTATGATTGCCACAGTATTTCAGATGCTCAATTAACTTGTTTTTAGCAATTTCTGCATTTTTTCCCGAACCCCATTCACCATTTTTTGACCATCAAATACAGACAAACATCTTCTGCACAACTTGAATATTCTATGAGTTTTGTCTAGTTGTGTTCTGACTAAAGCTTCAAGATTATGTATCAGAGTGTAATGATTTGTGGCGTCCCCTTTAATTAAGAGCAGATCAATCGGAATAGCAGATTCATCATCAAGTGTACTGATTCTGAGAGGATCTATCAAGCAATTGTCACGGCCAGTAGAACAAGTAAATACATTAATAGATAATTGTTTGCCATTGATGTGCCTGGCCTTTTTTTTCAAATATATCAATATTCTGAACAGGCATTGGATATTCTAAACCCTCCACTGCTTCATCAAAATTGTGTTCATGCTGTTTATAATAAGTTATTCTATCAGGATTCCTTGAAACTGGATACAAATCAGCTAAAATACACCACAAAAAGCATTTCTCGTCATTATTTTTTATATTAACCACGGCTGTTTTGTTTTTGATATTGGCAGGTAATGGCACATAAGTGGAACCTTGTAATGAGTTGAATTCAGAAATATTAACATATAACTTGTGTGAAGATCCGCATAGGCTCCATCCAGACTCTTTTGCTGCAAATTCAGAGTGTTTAATATTCAATTGATCTATCAAACTGCTTATTATTTTGTCTGAATTTGCATTTGAATATACCGGTACAGTTTCTGTTATGTGGGGCTGTGTAAATTTTGTGCCATTTGGCTTCTTATATTTTGTAAACAATTTGAGGGACAGCTTATAAGAGCCATTTTGTGCATTTAGAATAGCCTGCACATCTGGATTTATACTGTTCAAAAAATTCTTAATACCACATCTTGGCTCTGATACAAAACGGTGATCCCTTAATTGGCCGTTAAAACTGCTATGGATGGGTTCATAGCGTGGCTGCTTTGCCGGTCCAGCATTAACAGGTGTTTCATGCTTCCTTTTCAGACCAGATGTAGATGGTTGTGTTGATGACTGTGCAGAGCAAGTACCTTTATGTGTATAAGTGAAGTATTCCAGATTATATTTTCTATGGCATTTTGGGCATATTTTTGTGGGAGTTCTGCATTTGTCTGGATTACAAATCTTTTGATGCTTAGCAAAATTGGGGCTGTATATATTCTTTTTGCATTGATTACAATATTTTTGAATTGGCATTTTTGTTGTTGTTTATTATATACAATTTCTTGGGATTCAAATCAAAATTCTATGCTTAATAAAAAATATCAGTTGGGTTCAGCAGTGTGTTTTGTATATTTTGTGTGTGTGTGTATGTGTGTATGTGTGTTAATATTTTTGGCTTTGGTATTTATATAAAATTTCTTGGGGTCCAAATCAAAACTTTATACTTAATAAACCTATGACAGGTTGTTAAAAATTCTATATATTAAATCAAATAGATTTGTAATTCAATTTATACAAATCTGCAATATTTTTGTGTTTAAAAAATATGAGCAGCACTGCAACAACACACCCTCACTCTTTAACAACTCTCACAATACTGGCTGATATGCAATGCAAAATCTCTTTATATACCCTAAGCACGGACCGCATTGAAAATATCTGAAACAATAAGCCAATCAGAA
Source organism: Lepisma saccharinum (assembly GCF_977018435.1). Classification (NCBI taxonomy): domain Eukaryota; kingdom Metazoa; phylum Arthropoda; class Insecta; order Zygentoma; family Lepismatidae; genus Lepisma; species Lepisma saccharinum. The sequence goes on from NC_139230.1 coordinate 107,332,109, forward strand.
TATAACACATCATCACATTATGTCATAACCAACCAATCAGAAAACAACACATGTCTAATTCATAATATTGGGTAATAATTTGTTGCAAAACATGATGCAATATAAATAAACCAGAAATAGGCCACAAGTGGACCGGAAGTAAATATGTGTGGGTGGGTGTGGGTGTGTGTGGGTGTGTATGGGTGGGTGTGGGTGTGTATGTGGGTGTGTATGTGGGTGTGTGTGGGTGTGTATGTGGGTGGGTGTGGGTGTGTGTGGGTGTATATGTGGGTGGGTGTGGGTGTGTATGTGGGTGGGTGTGGTCAAGGTCAAGGTCATATCAAGGTCAAAGTCAAGGTCAAGGTCAAAATAATCGAAAAAATAATCAAAAAAATATTCGAAAAAATAATCGAAAAAATAACCGAAAAAATAATCGAAAAAATAATCGAAAAAATAATCGAAAATATGGTCAAGGTCAAGATCAAGGTCAGTGTGTGTGTGTGGGGGGGGGTGGGTGTGTGTGGGTGTGTGTGTGTTAATATGTTTGGCGTAGTTTTAGGTGTGGCCAAAAAAAATATCAAAAGGGGCATATTTTTAACAGGTTTATGGACAACAATCTCACAGAAGTGCCCTTTGTAAGTGTAGACAAATCAATCTGAGGGGGGTCATACTTTCTCAGGAAATTCCCGAGGGCATTTTTACAAAAATCTTGGATTTGACAGGGTTCCACACTTGAGCAAAAAGCTCATACGGGCATGTTGAGCTTATTTTAGTGTAGCCAAATCTGCATGAGGGGGGTTCATACTTTCTCGCTCCAATAGTATCATCAATTACACTACTATCTTCAAACCTAACTGACGATAAACGTCGCCAATAATTACAACGTAATATTATGCATTTAATTGTCATAGCGAATTTGTCTCCGAATATCATTTTGGTGTGTCGACCTTTGAGTAGGTTGTTCAATTTTCAAATTGGTCAACATTAGCTAGCTGACAATAAACATCACCGGCAATTACTACGCAATTATATACAATTACTTGTCATTGCGAATTTGTCTCCGCTCGCCATGTTGGTTTGACGCAGTGGAGATTGTTTTTCAACTTTTCATAATTTATCTACAATAGCTAGCTGACAATAAACACCACCAACGATTACTACGTAATATCGTCATGGCCAATTTATCTCCGGCCGCCTTGTTGGTGTGACGACAGTGGAGTTGGTTTTCCAACTCCTTTAGATTTATCTACAAAAAATAGCTTACAATAAACGTCACCAACAATTACAACGTAATATTATACAATTAATTGTCATAGCGAATTTGTCTCCGAACATCATTTTGGTGTGACGACGTTTGAGTAGGTTGTTCAATTTTCAAATTGGTCTACATTAGCTAGCTGAAAACAAACATCACCGGCAATTACTACGTAATATTATTCAATTAATTGTCATAACGAATTTGTCTCAGAGCGACATATTCGTGTGACGACGGTAGATTCCGTTTTTCAACTTTTCACATTTATCTACAATAGATAGCTGACAATAAACGGCACCTATGATTACTAAGTAACATTATACAATTAATTGTCACAGCGTTTTTTGTCACCGGACATCATGTTGGTGTGACGACGTTTGGGTAGGTTGTTCAATTTTTAAATTGATCTACATTAGCTAGCTGACAATAAACATCACCAGCAATTACTACGTAATATTATACAATTAATTATCATGGCGAATTTCTCTCCGCTCGCCATGTTGGTGTGACGCGGTGGAGATTGTTTTTCAACTTTTCAAAATTTATCTACAATAGCTAGCTGACAATAAACACCACCAGCGATTACTACATAATATCATCATGGCCAATTTATCTCCGGTCGCCTTGTTGGTGTGACCACGGTGGAGTTGGTTTTCCAAATTCTTGAGATTCATCTACAAAAAATAGCTTACAATAAACATCACCATAGGTTGCTACCTAATATTATACAATTAATTGTCATAGCGAATTTGTCTCTGGTCGCCATGTTGGTGTGACGACGTTGGAGTTGATTTTTTAACTTTTCAAATTTATCTACAGAGCTATTTGACAATAAACATCACCAAATATTACAACGTAATATTATACAAATAATTGTCATAACGAATTTGTCTCCGAGCGTCATATTTGTGTGACGAAGGTAGAGTCCGCTTTTCAACTTTTCACATTTATCTACAATAGATAGCTGAAAATAAACGGCACCACAGATTACTAAGTACATTATACAATTAAATGTCACAGCGTATTTGTCTCCGGACATCATGTTGGTGTGCCGACGTTTGAGTAGGTTGTTCAACTTTTAAATTGATCTACATTAGCTAGCTGACAATAAACATCACCAGCAATTACTACGTAATATTATATAAATATCTGTCATGGAGAATTTGTCTCCGCTCGCCATGTTGGTGTGACGCTGAGGAGATTGTTTTTCAACTTTTCAAAATTTATCTACAATAGCTAGCTGACAATAAACACCACCAAAAATTACTACGTAATATCATCATGGCCAATTTATCTTCGGGCGCCTTGTTGGTGTGACCACGGTGGAGTTGGTTTTCCAAATTCTTGAGATTTATCTACAAAAAATAGCTTACAATAAACATCACCAACGATTGCTACGTAATATTATACAATTAATTGTCATAGCGAATTTGTCTCCGGACACCATGTTTGTGTGACGACGGTGAGGACGGTCGTCCAGCTTTTCATATTTATCTACAATAGCTAGCTGACAATAAACATCACCGACAATCACTACGTAATATTATACAATTAATTGTGGTGGCAAATTTGTCTTCGGTAGCCATGTTGGTGTGACGACGTTGGTGTTTATTTTTTATCTTTTCAAATTTATCTAGAAAGCTACTTGACAAGAACATCACCAACTATTACAACGTAATATTATACAATTAATTGTCATAACGAATTTGTCTCAGTAGTGGTAGTGGACAAGTTGAACGTCCTCTTGTGAGGAGCTGAAGTGAGGCTCGCCTTAATGGATTTCTCTCGTAAAGCATGAGCCCCTATTTTCTGGCAGTGTTGCCAGCTTCTTACTCGAAAAAATCACCAAGGTTTTTGGGGTAACCTAACCTAAAGCAAGGAGCTGGCAACCTTTTTCTCGCAGTGTTGCCAGCTCCTCACTCGAAAAAATCACCAAGGTTTTTGGTTTAACCTAACCTAAAGCAAGGAGCTGGCAACCTTTTTCTCGCAGTGTTGCGAACACTACACCCGAAAGTAAAGCTCGGTGGGGCTCGCCTTGATGGTTTGCTCTTGTAAGGCATAAACCCCCCCCCCTATTTTCGGACACAGTATTACCAACATCTTACTCGAAAAAAATCACCAAGGTTTTTGGTCTAACGTAACCTAAAGCAAGGAGCTGGCAACCTTACTTAAGACTTGCCTTACAGTGCATAAAGCAAGGTTGCCAACCTACTGGTACTTTTGCCATGGCTTTTTACAAAAAAAGAGAGAGGAGAGAGAGAGGAGAGAGAGAGGGAAGAGTTAAACAACCGACAGCTGCCAACACCCACCCTAACCTAACCTAACCTAACCTAACCTAACCTAACCTAACCCACCCTAACCTAACCTAACCTAACCTAACCTAACCTAACCTAACCTAACCTAACCAGGTCTAACCTAACCTAAAGCAAGAAGCTGGCAACTTTATTTAAGACTTGCCTTACAGTGCATAAAGCAAGGTTGCCAACCTACTGGTATTTTTGCCATAGCCTTTTACAAAAAAGAGAGAGAGAGAGAGGGAAGAGTTAAACAACCGACAGCTGCCAACACCCACCCTAACCTAACCTAACCTAACCTAACCTAACCTAAACCACTCTAACCTAACCTAACCTAACCTAACCTAACCTAACCTAACCGGGTCTAACCTAACCTAAAGCAAGGAGCTGGCAACTTTATTTAAGACTTGCCTTACAGTGCATAAAGCAAGGTTGCCAACCTACTGGTACTTTTGCCATAGCCTTTTACAAAAAAGAGAGAGAGAGAGAGGGAAGAGTTAAACAACCGACAGCTGCCAACACCCACCCTAACCTAACCTAACCTAACCTAACCTAACCTAACCCACCCTAACCTAACCTAACCTAACCTAACCTAACCCACCCTAACCTAACCTAACCTAACCTAACCTAACCTAGCCTAACCTAACCTAACCTAACCTAACCTAACCTAACCTAGCCTAAAGCAAGGAGCTGGCAATTTTGCTTGAGGCTTGTCTTACAGTGCATAAAGCAAGGAGCTGGCAACCTTGCTTGAGGCTTGCCTTACAGTGCATAAAGCAAAGTTGCCAACCTACTGGTACTTTTGCCATAGTCTTTTACAAAAAAAAAAGAGAGAGGAGAGAGAGAGGGAAGAGTTAAACAACCGACAGCCCACCTACAGCTTTTTTTTTTCTTGGTCTAACCTAACCTAAAGCAAGGAGCTGGCAACCTTACTTAAGACCAGGGTTGGCATGTTTAAAACAAAAGTGTTTAAAACACTTTGTTTTAAACGTTTAAAACACACGGCTTTGTTTTTTTTACAAATGTTTTAAACGTTTAAAACAATCTGTTTTAAACATGTTTTTTTTACAAGTGTTTAAAACACATTTTGGTGGTAGATATTTTATAGTCTGTGATAATTTTTTTGTTTGGCAACCCTGTTTTTCATTGAATCTGTGTCAATTAATCCGTTCTTTACAGGTCTCACTTATCGCACAACACTTGAGCAACCTTATGTTCTGACGTCACAGGAGAAAGCTTTATAATTTTAGGCTAAATGCCAATGGGCCCGTTCCGAAAGTCGCACGAGTTTAACGCGTTAAACGAGTTATGGTAACTGACCGTTCCATAAGTGCTTCCGTGCGTTTCGTGAGTTTCATTATGCTGTCCCAAAAGTCGCATTCCGTGCGTTTCGTGCAAGAACGAGATTCACCAAACGCACGGGCCAGGATGCTGGTTTGTTCCGTGAAAATCGTCTGCTCCTTGCAGACAAAGCGCGTGCTGATGGATTCAAACTGCACTAGTTCGGAAAATGTATTATAATTTTAACAGATAGCGATATGAAGCAACATGCACAAGATAAGTATGCCTTGACCGTTCTTAGAATGTGATTAAAATGAGTAACAGTGGCCATAATAGAGTTTATTTTTGCCATAAGAACATTCCTTCCGCTGACGCCATGCGGAAACTTTCTCTAAACAAAACGCTGCGCCTGCGCTTTCGCCTAGGGTGTCCCATAAGTCCGTAAAATAACTGGTTTCACCAGATTCACGAGCCCAGTTATTTTCGTTGAATGCGTTCGTTTCGTTAAGACTTTCGGAACGCACCCTATGTTGTTAGGTTAGGCAGGCTAGCAATGTATGGACAAGGTAGCAAGATTGTTGTGCGACAAGAAAGACCCGTGCTTTACTGTAGAAATCGAAACCTCTCAGTTCCTTGTTTCGTATCGTCCTGTAAGTTTGAGACTGGTGGAAGCTTGAAATGGAAACTAATATCTAAATACACAATGCGTGATTTTGATCGTAAAGTGATTTTTTTTCTTTTGCGATACGATTCATTGGTTTGTATAACTGAATGAAGCGCAGATGCTTACTTTTGGAAACATAATTTTGTACTTTGAAAAAAATCATCTGGAGAATCTATTATGACACTGCAGGTTGTTTTCTGCTATATAAACTGTTCAGGCAGCAGGAAATATTTCACCGTGATTTTTTCAGGACGAGGATAGGAATTCTATAATATTTAGTTTCTTGAAATTTAGATGAATATAAATCCTAACCTACTTCAGTAGTGGCGGAAAAAGGGGGGCTATTACCCACAACTTTTGTCCCTGCAGTCACGGCCGCCGACTTGTCAAAATTATTGGGGGGGACTCTGATCACTGAAATAAATTATTGAATGACTCACTCTCTCCCTTTTTTAAGTTTTGGCCACAGTGTTCGGAATCTCATAAAAGTCCGATCCGGACTTCGGGAAATGATTTCCCGAATTTTCGGGATCCCGTGCAGTCGGGAAATACCGAATGCTCATTTGAAAATGTCGTTATTTCTCGACGTTTTCTGCATTGTCAATTTCTGGAACTTACCGTAAATTGTTAGTTTTTAATCCAGAAATCACTTAAAATGAAAATGACGTGTATAATTCGAGATTTTCAGAGCTTCGGGAAATTTTGAACATTTCCCGACTCAGTAGGGAAATTGAAAATTTTTCCCGTCCCGCACACCCCTAATAAAAGCCCATGAATTCCTCAAAAATGTCATTTTTTTATTCACAGTTCGAATGCAGAATATTAATTGTCCACGGTTGGATATGTCACAAGTTTCGTCAACCATAATAGCAAAATATTCCCGACTTTTATTATCTGCTACCACGGAGCGCAAAACAGATCTCCCTAATATATCAATGATCTCGGTCTGAATGTCATGCGAGAGCCATTTGTAGCCCGAACGTCCCATCCACTACCCTAGTTCATGCACATCGTCTTTTGAAACTCATGTTTAGTAAAAATTTTAACAATACTCATAATTACATACTTAGTATCTACTAGTAATAAATCATGCGTTTTGCTGTCTCTGGTCATAGCCTCCCCAAAGTTGATGGTTTAGCGGTTTTAGTCCACCAAAGTTGATGGTGTAGAAAATTTTAAATGTGTATTAAAAGTTAAGTTCATGTGGCACAGTTCAGAGTAAACTTTACAAGAGAAGCAAAATAATACATTAGATCTTCTTAAGCAAAATTATTTGGGTGGTTCTGCCCCCACATTGTTAATATTGGGGGGCTCGACCCCCCCCTTAAGCCCCATGGAGTCGGCGCCTATACCTGCAGTAGAGGTGTGCGAGATCCCGAAAAGTCGGGACCGGGATCGGGAAAGAAAATTTCCGTCCCGATACTGACTTTCCGACGTTTTGGGATCCCAAGCAGTCTGGAAATTCCGAATGGTCATTTTAAAACGTCGTCAATTCTAGACATTCTCTGCATTGTGGTTTTGTACCAGAAGTGCAAAAACAAGCACTTAAGATGGAAATTACATGTAGAATTCGAGATTTCAAGAGCTTTGGGAAATTTCGAACACATCCCGTCCCGAAAATTTTCCGACTTTTTCGGGAAATTGAGAATTTTCCCCGTCCCGACCCAAAAAATTCTGTACCCCACACCCCTACCCTGCAGTATGGTAAACCTTATCTCCAAAGGTAAATAAACTGTCCTTGTCGCTATTGTACTCATAAAAATGAGTATTTTTTCTCTTTAACGACTTTAACTATAATTTACTGGGAAAATGTTGAATTTGTTTTGTTTAAAACATGTTTAAAACATGTTTTTTTTAACTCATGTTTAAAACTATGTTTAAAACAAAAAAAACATGTTTTAAACAAAAAAAACAATTTGTTTTGTTCTTTTTAAAAAAAACACAAATTTTGCCAACCCTGCTTAAGACTCGTTTTACAGTGCATAAAGCAAGGTTGCCAACCTACTGGTATTTCTGCCATAATCTTTTACAAAAAAAAGAGAGAGAAGAGAGAGAGGGAAGAGTTAAACAACCGACAGCTGCCAACACCCACCTACAGCTTTTTTTTTCTTGGTCTAACCTAGCCTAAAGCAAGGAGCTGGCAACTTTGCTTGAGGCTTGCGTTACAGTGCATAAAGCAATTTTTGCCAACCTACACACACTAAACAAGAAGATAGGTTAGGTTAGGTTAGGTTAGATTAGGTTAGGTTAGGTTAGGTTAGGTTAGGTTAGGCAACAAACACGCACTGCCGTAAAAGAGAGAGAGATGGGTGGATGGTAATATAGTATGTGTGTGCGTGTGCGCGTATAATATGTAGCATTATTAACTAGAGTGTGTTGGCAATTTACTTACAACTAAAAAAAAAATAGAGATGCCAACTTTGCTGTAAGATGAAGAGAGAGAGAGAGATTTATGGCTGGCAACAGTGGTGAGCGAATGCGCCATATCGCAATTTTCCAAGTCCCGGGGGCCAATGTTTGTATATTGTGACCTTTGTAAACCTCTCTCAAGAGAACGATGTGCCATACATGCGCGCGCGCGTATGTATTGTAACGCAAACAAACAAACAAAATAATAATTGTTGTTTTTAGGATGCCTGGCCCCTATAACCTCGCCAGGGTGCGTGGTGCCCAACCAAAAATGTAAAAATTTTCTAATGGCTGCGGTTATAGATTACCGCCATCGAAATAAACAGCGTACCCAATCAACAGAGAATCTCCACGTTCGTCGAAGGTAACAAACTGTACATGTTGCATCCTTATCATCCGTACTACAAGTTTCTCCTCGATGGCACGATTCAGATAAACGAATTTTCGTACTGGTCTCACGGTAGAAAAGCTAGCGTTCCTACCATGACTTTGATATCGAATCGTGGTGTCCAGAAAGCAGGAAACATTCCTCTGGCACGTTGGAACGAAACGCGCAACATATATGAAATACACGAAGACGAAGATCTTACCGTTTTCGACGTGAGTGCCGGCGATAAGCTGATCATTCAAAACACGAGCGAAGTGCCACCCTCTTTGAATCCCATCACGCTTGTGCTTCTCTTGAAACGTAATCTCTAAAAAAATGTCTAGGCAAGCCATCGTCGAAGAATTGCATAAACCAGCACGCCGTAACTACGAACGTTTGGCTGTGGTAACCAAGGGCATCGACGACCTCTGGCAAAGTGACCTCGTGGAGATGAGTAGCGGCAATTTGAAAAACGTGCATAAATTGAACAAGGGCAACAAGTACCTTCTCACCGTCATAGACACGTTTTCGAAATTCGCATGGGCTCTACCTTTGAAAGCCAAAACGGGAACGTGCGTCACGGAAGCATTCAAGACAATTTTTCGCGAAAGCGGTAGCAGACGACCACGGTTTCTGCAAACGGACAACGGTAAAGAATTTTACAACGCCGTATTCCAAAAATTTATTCAAAAACACAAGATTCGACATTATTCGAGCTTCAGTCACATCAAAGCCAGCATCGTGGAAAGATTCAATCGAACCTTGAAAACACACATGTGGAAACGATTCACGCTTCGGGGAAATTACAAATGGGTCGACATCCTGCCGGAACTCGTCGACACCTATAATGATACGGTACACAGAACAATAGGCATGAAGCCAGCCGACGTTACCAAGTCCGACGAGCAGCGTTTAATTTCTACCGTTTACTGTCCAAAGTACACACCCACGACAAAAAAAGCTAAATACAAAATTGGAGACCGGGTGAGGATCAGCAAATTCAAACGCACCTTCGAGAAGGGATTCACAAAAAATTGGAGCACGGAACTCTTTACGGTGGTTCGAGTTTTACCCGGAAACCGACACACGTATATAATAAAAGATAGTAGCGGCGAGATTTTGAAAGGAAGATTTTACGAAGAGGAAATCTCTAAAACGAAACACCCCGACACGTACCTCATCGAGAAAGTATTGCGTAGGAAAGGTGACAAACTGTTTGTCAAATGGCTGGGACTTCCGGAAAAGAGTTGGATCGACGCGGACGAAGTGATCTTGTGAGTACGTGGAACGTGGTGAAGCGTCTACCGGATCCGGAAAGTCAAACGAGAAAAAAAAAGAACGGCGAGTTGCTTCCCGACAGCATCCGCTGTCTGATCGTAGGTCCTTCGGGGTGTGGGAAAACGACACTGCTCGTGGACAATTTTCTCCTCGCACCGAATTGGTTAGATTGGAAGAACAGGCACCTGTACGTGTTCTCGAAAAGTTTGGAGCAATCCAAATACCAGCAACTGATGAAACTGTACGATGGTCTGGACATTGCAACATTCGCCTCGGAAATAAAACCACTCGACGATTGTCGTGAAAATTCAGTCGTTGTGTTCGACGACGCCATCCTGGAAAATCAAAATGAAATTCGCAACTTTTTCACGCAAGGTCGTCACAAAGGAATGGATTGTTTTTACCTAGCTCAAACGTTTTCCAAAATTCCAAAACAGTTAGTACGCGACAACGCCAATTTCATATGTTTGTTTCGTCAAGATCACACCAACCTCAAGCACGCGTACGATGACTACGTAGGCGGAGACATGAACTACAATCAATTTTCGGAAGGCTGCTGCTCTACTTGCTGGAACTGTGACGATTTTGGATTCGCGACGATCGACATGACGAGGAAACCCAACGACGGAAAATACAGAAACAAAATCAACGACTTTCTAAACGTTGCAACGTTGTGAGAAACGACGTGTATAAATAACGTCATGACGAAACGAAAAATCGAAGACGAAAATCTCAAGCTTCGCGATTACCTCGCGAAACGCTTCAAAGGTTGGAAATCCGAGAATCGCGGATTCTACGAAGAGAAGAAACGTCAGGATCAACCCGTGATCGATGCCATCAGCGGTCTGGGTAAAGAAATTAAAAGTGTCACGGAACAAAATAAAAATTTGATTAATGAACTTGTACCGCTCGCAGCTAAAAGTTACGCCGTACCCACGCCCATTTCAAGCATTCCTTCGACGCCGTTCGAACTGAAGGATGCACCGGCACGACGTCGAGCCATTGGTAGCACGTCGTCTTCGGATAAAATCGAGTTGGGACCTTTGGCACGAGACTACCTGAGCACGGGGAAATTCGACAAGGATGAAGTGTTCGGATTGTATCCCAGCATGGAAACCAGCGAAGGCGGCGGTGTGGTGTGGAAGATTGGGAAATCGAAGGTGACCTTCGAAGGCAACGACATTAAAGTCAATTTAGGCGACAAGGATAGTTGGAACAGGTATCCGGGTACGGTGGGACTGTGGGAACTCGTTGCCAAAAAGCAGCCGAAAGATTACACCGACGAAGATTACCAGAGTTACAAGGAAATTCTGATCATGACGGATGCCTTGTACCAGAACAACGACGCCTCGCAGAATAGGGTGAAATCGAGCAGCGGCGAGAAGTACAGGAATCTCATCAAACCGATTTGGAACCAGGTCAAAACGGGCAGCGGCGTCAAACGCTACAACACGTTACCCAAAGAATTCGTTTGGGTGGACGACGTTAGGAAACTCGTGGACCGATTGTTGGTGATAGCCGGCGAAGAGAATGTAGGCAATCGTAATTTCTACAACGAGAAGGTTGGCATCGTGGACATGATCAGCACGAAACTTTCCAACTTCATCGTGAACGACGACAAGGGCATAGGTTACCTGATCAAAATCATCAACACGCTGCCTCCGAAATTTTGGAACGTGGCCGAAGGAAAGGGACTCGTGAACGACATCATCAACAAGTTACCTTTCGAGATGCATCTACCTGGCTACCAGTACTGCGGACCGGGTACCAAACTCGAGAAAAGATTGGAGAGAGGAGACAAGGGTGTGAATCCGTTGGACGCGGCATGCAAAGATCACGACATCGCTTACAACACCACGCAGACGGATCTGGACGCACGTCACAAAGCAGACAAAAAATTGGAACATGCAGCTTTCGAAAGGTTCGTGAGCAGAGACGCATCGCTGGGTGAACGGGTCGCCGCACTGGGTACCACCATCGCCATGAACACAAAACAAAAATTGGGGTGGGGTATATAAATAACATACCGTAAAAAAACTACACAAGAAAAAATCTCAGAATATATATATAAATAACATATCGTGAAAATAACACATAGAGCATCAACATGAAGCCCAAGGGTGTCGTGTACCAGATACCATATTCGAATCTAAAAAATCTAGGTGCTCTTGATGGGTTACTCACCAAGAAACAACGCGAGAAGAAACGTTCTTGCTTGTCGAAAGGACACGGAATGAAATTACTGCTCAGCACACCTCAATTGAAAAGATTGCAGCGTTCGCGGAAACAGCAAAAGATCGGAGGTTTCATATTCAGCATCCCGGCCATCCTGGCGGCATTGGGGGCCGTTGGAAGTTTGGCCGGCGGAAGTGCCGCCATCGCGAAAACCGTCATCGACTCGAAGAAGAACAAGGCGGAATTGGAAGAACAGAAACGTCACAACCTGGCCATGGAGAAGAAAAAGGGGAAGGGCGTGATGAAAAAGTTTAAAAAAAAGAAACAGAAGCACTCACCAACCGAGACATTGAATCTCTGATCGAACCGTTACAAATCAAACACTTCAGAGGAGTTTTCATGTCCGACTCGTTACCTTCAACCGTCAAAAGAAGAGAATGCGGCGTAGTCAACTTGAACGGTCAAGAAAATCCAGGCACGCATTGGATATGTTACCACAAAAATGATGATAAAGCATTCGTTTTCGATTCTTTCGGAGGTGTTCCACCTACAAATTTAGTCTATTATCTGAAAACGAACAAAACCTCCATATACTACAACGACGAACGCATTCAAGATTTCGGAGACGTGAACTGCGGTCATCTCTGCCTCTCCGTGCTCGCGTTTCTCTCTAAAATAAATAACCCTACGATCGAGGATTTCCAGAAAGTATTGTGGAACCTCAAACAGCATCACTAGGATGGGCGTGTTCCATCTCACGAGCGAATCTTCAATCTTGAAACTCACGCTGCACGACGACATCGTCTATCCTAAATCCGTTGCTCTGCGTGCATTCTACAGCATGTACCTCATACCCAATGTTACGCATCACAACAACAAAATTAGCGTCGGAAGCGAACACATCGTCGTCACGCCAGGCCAATACAATCTTTCCACTTTGCAAGCTCAATTACCCAAAGGTAATTGAAGGTCGTGGAAATCCTATCCGCGACGGAGACCGTGGACCTGGGCACCATGGGAGAACTTTTAGGTTTCGAGAACGACACCAAACTCGAAGCTGGCATCAAGCACGTGGCAACCAACATTCCTAAATTCTTGGCCATAGAGACTCTGAACGTACACTGTAACGTGGCGGAATGCATGATCACGAAATCTTCGGACGGATTGTTAGGAAGTCACAAGCAGACGGGAATCATAGCCACTTTCAAACCAAGTTCCGAGTTCATGGAACCGATCATCTACACGCCCTCTTCGCCGATCTATTTTCCAGTATGTCGCAACCGCATAGACGACATAGAGTTGGTGGTGACGAACGAGAAAGGAGAGGTGGTGGATTTCGCAGGTGCCACTACGACGGCCATCGTGGAGATCAACGTATAATAAATAACCATACATGTAAAATGGAGCAAATCGAAAGTTACGAATTGCAATCTTTCCCTCCCAACCGTCGCACGTTCGCCAATCTGAACGAAGCGAACAGGGAGATCGAATACGACGTGGACGTAGGCGACGGGTTCGTTCATCCTCACAGAGCGGACCTCTACCTTCAATTCGACGTGGTGAAGAAGGAAAGCGGAGACGCGTTTCCCGCAGCAGCAAACTTGATACTCGTGGACAACTTCGTGCCTCACCTGTTCTCGCAGGTGGAGGTGAGGAAACACAACACCGTCATCGACAGAATAGATTATCCAGGCATCACGTCGACGGCAGTGGGAACGTTGAAATTATCCAAAACGGACGCAGCAAACTACCAGGCCGGGGGATTCGAAGCCGGGACCAAAATATCGACGAGAAGTCACACGGTGCTCTTTCCCATGAGTCTGCTGCCGGGTTTCTTCTCGGACTACAAGGAGATCATGTGGAAGGGAGGACTGAGGGTCACGTTTCGAAGAGCGGCCAACGACAACGACGCACTAATGCGATACGCTACTTTGGGTCCGGACGGCACCACGCCGATAGCCAACACTCTACCCGAAGCAGCCAAGTGCGTCATCCAAAGCATGGAATTGAGAATGCCGGTGGTGGAATACGAAACGAACTACGCCCTCAAGTACAAAGCGGAGATCTTGAAAAATCCGCAGGTGCCGATTCACTTTCACGGTTACCAGTGCGTGCAGAAAATGGCGTCGGGAAGTCACATGGAATTCGACGTGACGACGCAGTTCAACAACATACAGTTCGACATGCCAGATTTCGTCGTAGTGCTCTTTCAGACCGGGAGGGACAAGAATCAGGAAAAAGATTCCAGCAAGTTCGACGACTGCAAGATCAAGAACGTTTATTTGAAGAATGGACGCAACGAAGTGTTCCCGCGCGAGAATTACAACCTCGACGTGACCAAAGACGATTACCTCAAACTTTACGAAGCGTTCTCGGCTTACAAACGCGTGACCGAGGGAAGCGTAGACATGTACTACACGCCCAGCGAGTTCAAAGCATGACCGTCATCAACACATCTAAGAGAAAGAAGGTTGTGGTCAACGATCGAACCAACATCAAGGTCGTCTGCGAGTTCCACGATGCCTTGCCCGAGGATACCCTATGCAGTGTCATCCTGATTGCAGAGAAGTCCTTCGCCTACGACGTGAAGAACGAGAGGGTCACAGAGCAGTTTTAACAAGTTTTTTAACATCTTTTCTTGCACAATAAGAAATTTTTTGTACTAGCACAATCAGTTACAATAGCACAATACGAATTTCACTAGTTCAGATCAGTTACAAATATCAATTTCATTAGTTATCAGTTACAATATCTTTTTTTTGCACTATAGCACTAGCACTAGAAAAAAAAAGCATGCAACTTTATTTGTAACACACACATACATTCTCCATCTTCATCAAGAAAATATTATAATAAACATAATTATTTTTATCTATCTCACAATAAAACTCTATATCCAAAAATATCACAACATCAAATAACACTAGAGTCGTTAGTACACGTTGCATGCATTACGGAGGTCCTCTGTAGGGTTTCATGGAAGTTTGGGGGAAAAAAAAACACGTGAAACTCTACAGAGGTGCGGTAATCTATAACCGCAGCCATTAGAAAATTTTTACATTTTTGGTTGGGCACCACGCACCCTGGCGAGGTTATAGGGGCCAGGCATCCTAAAAACAACAATTATTATTTTGTTTGTTTGTTTGCGTTACAATACATACGCGCGCGCGCATGTATGGCACATCGTTCTCTTGAGAGAGGTTTACAAAGGTCACAATATACAAACATTGGCCCCCGGGACTTGGAAAATTGCGATATGGCGCATTCGCTCACCACTGTTGCCAGCCATAAATCTCTCTCTCTCTCTCTTCATCTTACAGCAAAGTTGGCATCTCTATTTTTTTTTTAGTTGTAAGTAAATTGCCAACACACTCTAGTTAATAATGCTACATATTATACGCGCACACGCACACACATACTATATTACCATCCACCCATCTCTCTCTCTTTTACGGCAGTGCGTGTTTGTTGCCTAACCTAACCTAACCTAACCTAACCTAACCTAACCTAACCTAACCTATCTTCTTGTTTAGTGTGTGTAGGTTGGCAAAAATTGCTTTATGCACTGTAACGCAAGCCTCAAGCAAAGTTGCCAGCTCCTTGCTTTAGGCTAGGTTAGACCAAGAAAAAAAAAGCTGTAGGTGGGTGTTGGCAGCTGTCGGTTGTTTAACTCTTCCCTCTCTCTCTTCTCTCTCTTTTTTTGTAAAAGATTATGGCAGAAATACCAGTAGGTTGGCAACCTTGCTTTATGCACTGTAAAACGAGTCTTAAGTAAGGTTGCCAGCTCCTTGCTTTAGGTTAGGTTAGACCAAGAAAAAAAAAAGCTGTAGGTGGGCTGTCGGTTGTTTAACTCTTCCCCCTCTCTCTCCTCTCTCTTTTTTTTTGTAAAAGACTATGGCAAAAGTACCAGTAGGTTGGCAACTTTGCTTTATGCACTGTAAGGCAAGCCTCAAGCAAGGTTGCCAGCTCCTTGATTTAGGCTAGGTTAGGTTAGGTTAGGTTAGGTTAGGTTAGGTTAGGCTAGGTTAGGTTAGGTTAGGTTAGGTTAGGGTGGGTTAGGTTAGGTTAGGTTAGGTTAGGTTAGGTTAGGTTAGGGTGGGTTAGGTTAGGTTAGGTTAGGTTAGGTTAGGTTAGGGTGGGTGTTGGCAGCTGTCGGTTGTTTAACTCTTCCCTCTCTCTCTCTCTCTTTTTTGTAAAAGGCTATGGCAAAAGTACCAGTAGGTTGGCAACTTTGCTTTATGCACTGTAAGGCAAGTCTTAAATAAAGTTGCCAGCTCCTTGCTTTAGGTTAGGTTAGACCCGGTTAGGTTAGGTTAGGTTAGGTTAGGTTAGGTTAGGTTAGGTTAGGTTAGGTTAGGTTAGAGTGGGTTAGGTTAGGTTAGGTTAGGTTAGGTTAGGTTAGGGTGGGTGTTGGCAGCTGTCGGTTGTTTAACTCTTCCCTCTCTCTCTCTCTCTCTTTTTTGTAAAAGGCTATGGCAAAAATACCAGTAGGTTGGCAACCTTGCTTTATGCACTGTAAGGCAAGTCTTAAATAAAGTTGCCAGCTTCTTGCTTTAGGTTAGGTTATACCTGGTTAGGTTAGGTTAGGTTAGGTTAGGTTAGGTTAGGTTAGGTTAGACTGGGTTAGGTTAGGTTAGGTTAGGTTAGGTTAGGTTAGGGTGGGTTAGGTTAGGTTAGGTTAGGTTAGGTTAGGTTAGGTTAGGTTAGGTTAGGGTGGGTGTTGGCAGCTGTCGGTTGTTTAACTCTTCCCTCTCTCTCTCCTCTCTCTCTCCTCTCTCTTTTTTTGTAAAAAGCCATGGCAAAAGTACCAGTAGGTTGGCAACCTTGCTTTATGCACTGTAAGGCAAGTCTTAAGTAAGGTTGCCAGCTCCTTGCTTTAGGTTACGTTAGACCAAAAACCTTGGTGATTTT